>NC_069500.1:1387225426-1387587926 GCF_027579735.1 Bombina bombina
GATCATCAGCAAGTGCATGAGGTATGGTGCAGGTACAAGCGTGAATACAGCAAGCTGTGAGCGGGAGCAAAGATTCCGTTGGTTTGTACTATATGTAGAGCATACTGGTAGCAGTGTTAGCCTGCAACTCAGTGGCTTATTTAGCTTTCTTGCTGCCCTAGGCACAGGGAAATCTTCTGCCTCTAAAGCTCCCACCACCAACAGATTTAGCTCATATTTGTCTTGTATATTTCTTACACCCATTGCCAAGGATGCATGATGAGGACATTCTCATTAGACAACAAGGGGTTATTAAATTTATTTCAAATCAATAAACAAAACATTTGGAGTATATAACAGTGAGAATGTGTCATGCCATTGAACTACTTTTCCAAAATCCTGCTAGAACTGCAATATGTGTGCCAGGATATTGTGCGCATGCACAGAATTTCACCGGCACCCCATGTAACCTAGGTTTCAACCTACTACTTAATAAAAGGCCTCAGACAACACTAGGGGCCGATTTATCAAGTGTCTGTCCGACATGATCCGCTCAGCGGATCATGTCCGACAGACATCGTTAAATGCATGTCGGCATTTAACATTGCACAAGCACAATGCCGCCCCCCCCCCAGATTTGCGGCCAATTGGCCGCTAGCAAGGGGTGTCAATCAACCCGATCGTACACGATCGGGCGGATTGCTGTTAGCAGCCTCAGAGGAGGCGTACGAGTTAAGGAGCAGCGGTAACAGCTGCATTGGGGCCGATTGACAGCTTGTTAAATCGGCCCCCAAATGTTTGCAGTGCATATGTCAATACTTAAAAAGGTAATATAAACACTCAAATACCTTTAGTAATTCTATCAGTCCATCCTTCCTTGTAGCATTTAATTACAGTTTTAGGTCCCTTTAACTTTCTTATCTCGTGCATTGTTAGAGGTCCTTTATCTTCTTTTACAATTAAAATAAATACTGGAACTACAAAATTTAATTGCCAGAGAAATCTGCAATTACCGTGACCCCGAAGAATGTTTTTTCATGTGTTCTCTTTTAAAGTGAATATATGTTAACAATTGGTTTTAAATGATCCGAGACCGATCATTTTATTAAATTAGAACCATATCTTCCTCAACAAGGAAGTAAATATGGGAAACCCATATTTTAGTACATAGATTTAAACATTCATTACTGAACATTAAACACAAAATTATATTTTAAAGGGATAGTCTAAAAATGTCATGCTCACATTCATTACAGCATGTCGTTTTTGCATTACAGATAATTAGATAACTATGGAGTCACAATCTTTAAATTAATAGAAAGGTCAAAACTGAATTGCATGTGCAATTTAAAGGACCATTACATACAGATCAACAAATGCAGACTTAAAAGACAATGCAGTACTAGCAATAGTCTGAATATCAAATTGGCAGTAGATCTGACAAATTTCAAAGCTAACTCCATTTTCCACCCTATGCATCAGGAGACAGCCATCAGTCAATCACAAAATGAATAAGCACATATAATATGAATTCTTGCACATGCTCAGTAGGAGCCTCAGAAAGTGTGCATATAAAAAGATTGTGCACATTTTCATAAGTGAATTGCAAAGTTGTTTAAAACTGTGTGCTCAGGAGCTCCAGTTCCACACTTGCTGGCGGTAAATCTTATGCGCCCAGCCCTCAGTGTCTTTCTCCCTTGGGCTGCTTCATTTACGTGGATAAACAAATAGAAACTGATCCGGAACCCACGCTAGTAGCCTACCATTCCACTGACTGTTGTCAAAAATTACATCTACCTGGACTCTAGGCACTGGCCTGTCATCCCTGCTCTCCTCTTAAGCTTGGCTCTCCCTGTTGTCTCCCTGTTGTTTCTAATTAATGCCTGCTTCTGGGAACCTGTTTATCTGCAAAGGACACCTACGCTTATCCCACAGGTACTCCCCCCCCTGTGCGCCAGTCGCCCCCCGACGAACATTACCAGACTGTTGTCAGCCCATCACTCTAGCTCCAGCTGTCATACTAATGGGGCCCCGCTGATGTTTTGCTACTTTATTGCACCACCCATTGCACTGGCGTGAACCTGTCGACGCCCTGATACCTGGCTGGTCTGTCTGCCGCGCTGCTGCGGCTCTATTGGTGCTCTGGAACTCGACTGTCTCACCTGTTGTGTTGCCGCGGCTCCGCTGGTGCTCTGGTGCCCCGCTGTTCCGTCCTCCGTACTGCTGTGGTCTCGCTTGCGGTCCGTGGACCGGCTCTTTCTGCTCCCCCCCTCCCCCACCGGTGCTGCGTGGGAGGGAGCTGAGCTCAAGTTTAGAGCGGGACTTTGTCTGGGGGGCGTCTTCCTGGACGATCCTGGTCTACAGAGTTGTGCTGTTCTTCACCCCGGTGCGGGTGCTGTTTGCGGAGCGCTGACGGTGCCTGCTGACCCAATAGGAGAACTGGAGGAGCTTCAGACGGCCCATCTCTGGTTGGGGCTGTCTGCTGGAACTGTCTCAGCTAACGACGGAATCCCAGGGCGGCTGGATAATGCGCAAAGGGGGGTGAGTCTCCAAACAGGTACTCCAGTGCGGACATACTCTGGTTCCCCCCTCCTTTCCTGGACTAACGGCTGATTCTGTCTCCTGGAGGGTGGGAAGTGGAAAACACCAAAGGGAGTATCCAAAGTACACAGTAAAGGCCTGGCTAATTTTTTGGCCCCAAACTGCCAAAGGAGTGAGGAACTATCAAAGCTGGGATACTTATTATTAAGAGACAAGTTACATCTGTTTCTCTTTTTGCTTAAAGTTACAGTGTTACATTCAGCGTTGATTAGAATGGGATTGTAATTGTGTATAAGTGTATTTATCTTGTATAACTTCTAGGTTTACTGGGGCTATACCCCCCCAAAAGAGAGGAGGGGAGGGAACGGTAGGGCAAGCATATATACCTATTGCTGTTACTTGAACATCGTTGCAGTCTACAGTTTATAGGACTGTTTTATATATAGGGCTTAACAGCGGTAGAAAGGTTAAAACTACTGATTCTAAAAGAATCTCCTTCTTCTCAGACATCCTTCATTTATAGTCTAAAATAAAGCAAAGCTACTTAGCAGCTGTCACAAGATACATAAAAGCTACACACCTCTTTTCTACTTGTCAAAAAATGTATTTACAAATGGACTATAATATTAATATCTATAGTAACCCAGAGTGTAAAATATAGATCTTAAAACTGTGCATAGCTAGTCTTTAGGCTCAGCAAAGCCTAGGTGTAGAAACACACAAACTCTGACACCCTTGTAAGTTCATTTAGGTCTAAGGATATCAGCTCACTTAAATAGATCAAAGTTAATAGGCAACTGTCAAGTGGAGTCACTCTGTCTAAATTTAGAGGCTCTCTCTATCATTATCTCTTATTCACACAAGAGTTGGCGAGCTAGCCTTAAAATCACTCTCTGGTTCCTGGTTCATATCTGTTCTTGTTTGTCTCCATTCTTTATTACTTTGTTTCCTTTTTCTTCTTTAAACTAAACTGGGGAACCAGACCTAAAAGTAGAGCACATCCCCCCTCCCCCCCACTTCCCTGCACAGTCTTCCCCCACTCCCTCTCCCCACGTTCTTTCCTTTTTTTTTTTTTCACTGGGAGTTCTCTCCCCAATACGATTCTTCCTCCTTTTGTTTGAAGTGTCACATGGATAAATTTCTTCACTCTCACTCTAAGACTCCCTCGCCAGCTATGGCTGCAAAGCACAGAGATAGGAGAGCAAAAAACACCTCAGAAACTCCAGTTGAACCAAAAGAAACACTTGTTACTGCACCCTCTCTAACTAATACAATTGATATGCAAACTCTGGTTACTAAAATATCAGAGGCATTGGCCCCTAACTTTGACGCATTAAAACTAGAGATTAGACAAGACATCACCCTTCTTTCACAAGAAGTCAGACAGTTTGCTGGAAGAATTAATTAAATTGAGCAGAGAGTGTCAGACCTCGAAGACCTCACCTCGCTTCATAACACTAACTTAGATTCTACTAACCACTCTATAAATGTAATTCAAGCTAAACTTGAAGACCTCGAGAATCGTGCCCGCAGAAACAATATCCGCTTAATAGGGATTCCAGAGGACAAAGACTTTGAGGATTTAAATTCCTTTATCTCTGTACTCTTACCTCAGCTTCTTAAAATCCCAACTAATCACCCCCCGATAGTAGTGGAGAGGGCACATAGGCTTGGTAGACCCTGGGCGGACAATAAAGGGAATCATAGACCCAGACCAGTAGTTGCAAAACTCTTAAATTTCCAAGATAAGGTTACTTTGATGCAATTCTATCGCAAGAATCAGCCTATTACAATTGGAGAATCAAAAATTCTCCTTTTTCAGGATTTTTCAGCTGAAACATCCTCCAAAAGGAGGGTGTTATCCCCTATATGCACAAAATTAATCCAACAAGGCTACCAAGCTACCATTATCTACCCTGCAAAACTCAAAATTAAAGAAGCTGATAATGTTTTTATCTTTAATACTATACAAGAAGTAGAACAACACTTGAAAGATTCTAACATTTTAGGCACATATACATCAGGTCAAAAATAGGTTGCTACTGTTTTATTGTTTTGTTATGTGCTTTCCTCCATGTTTTTTTTTCTTTTTTTTTTCTTTGTTTATTTCCTTAGTATTTTTAACATGAGCAGGATTAGGCTATTGCAGGAGAGCTCGTTAGATGGGGTTTTATGCCCTTCCGATTCTTTCCTTTTTTTTTTTTCTCTCCTCTTTCCTTTCTCCGATCCCCCCCCCCCCCCCCACCGCGTCGGTCACGCTTGGGAACTCAGATAAAAAGGGATGGCAAACTTTAAAATAATTTCCTGGAATGTGGGTGGGATCTCCACCCCAATCAAACGAAAGGCCATTCTCACACATCTTAGGAAATTGGGGGCCGATATAGCATTTCTGCAAGAAACACATTTAACAGCAGAGGAATCCCAGAAACTTAAATCTGCCTGGGTGAAAGAGATTTTCTTCTCCCCGGGGGACGGGAGGAAGAGAGGGGTGGCAATCCTGATCGGGAAAAAAATGAGCTTAACGGTCATCCACTGTGACATAGACCCGGATGGGAGATTTGTAATAATTAAAGTAAAAATCCATAAAACAGTTTATACCATGTGCAATGTTTACGCCCCTAACAAACTGGACCCAATCTTCTGGCACAAAATTCAGGCTAAAATCCTACATGTTCAGGAGGGCCACTTAATATTAGGTGGCAATTTCAACATGGCCCCACACTGTCCACTCGATAGATTTAGATTGTCTAATAAGTCACTTAAGCAAAAACGAGACAACTTAGAAACTAAACTAATAAAATCAATTATGCAAAATTTAGCAATAAGAGACATCTGGAGGCTCAAAAACCCCGATATTAGAGACTTCACATGCTTGTCTAAAGCGCACAAAACATTGTCCAGAATTGACCTCTTTCTTATTAGTGATAGAATAATCTTGCCAGAAGTAAAAGCTAACCTGCTACCTATTTTTCTATCGGATCACGGTCCCATCTCGCTTGAGGTTCAGACTAGCTGTTTTAAAAAGAAACCAACACGTTTTACATTTCCCTCTTTTCTTGCATCTGATCTGAAATTTAAGAATTGGCTCAAACTTAAATTTGCCGATTATCTTGATCACAACCAGGGCCACATAGGTTCGCCTTTGGTTTTTTGGGAGGCTGCAAAGGCAGTTCTTAGGGGTGAAATTATATCCTATAGTGCAGAAAGAGTTAGGAAAATCAGGCAAAGGGAAAAAGAAATTACTAGCTCAGTAATTAACTCATATAATTCTTATTTACTTGAAAGTTCACCTTTATACTGGGCAAAATACATCCGGGCCAAAAATGCTAGAGACAGATTTGTAATTTTTCAGGAAACTCAGAGGGACCTCAGACTCCAAGCCAGGATTTACAGGTATGGAAACAAATCGGGCAAATTACTGGCAAATCTGGTCAAGAGGGAGAAAAAAAATATCCCTCATTGAAAGTATTCAAAAAGATGGCTCTCTTATTGATAAACCAGAAGAGATCGTAAAGGTCTTTGTCAGTTACTATCACAATCTTTATGCAGGCAGGAGTTCGGATTCTTTACAAGCTTCCCAATTTTGGAATCAAATCTCCTGTCCAAAAATCTCAGCAGAGATGGCTGAATCTTTGAATGCCCCAATTACCGACGGTGAGATAAACAAAACAATTACGAACCTTGCTAATAATAAATCGCCCGGGCCAGATGGTCTCCCAAATGAATTTTACAAAATCTTAAACTCTGAGATTACCCCTTATCTCAATAACCTATACAACAGCATGTACGTTAAAGGTGATCCGATGGCCACCTCTTTTTCTGCTTCTAACACTATTCTAATCCTTAAAGGTGGGAAAGATCCCTCACTTAAAGAGTCATACAGACCCATAGCCCTTCTTAATGGAGATGATAAAATTCTATGTTCCATTATTGCTGAGCGTCTCCAGACACCTCTTGCCACAGTTATACACTCAGATCAGGCTGGGTTTCTTAGGGGCCGAAATTCCTCAGCAAAAATCAGAGAGGCCATTATTGTGACAGAGTTCTTCAGATCTGGGCAGGAGTCGGAGAGTGGGGGGGACGGGATGGCACCTGACTTGGCTATTGTTTCGATCGATGCAGAGAAAGCATTTGATTTGATACATTTCGATCATCTCTTTACATCTATGGCAAACTTCGGTTTCCAGGGTAAGTTTTTTGAATTCATTATGAATCTGTATAAAGAACCACATACCACCTTGGTCGTTAACTCTATTTCTTCTTCTCAGATAATTCTTGGAAGGGGTACGCGCCAGGGATGCCCCCTGTCCCCTCTACTCTTTGACATATCAATTGAACCACTAGCAATCATGGTTAGGAAACAACTGGCAGGAATCAAGGTAGGGAAACATATTATAAAAATCGCTCTATTATGCTGACGACTTGCTGTTATATCTCTCAGATACTAAAACAAGTATCCCCAAATTATTAAACATAACTACTCAATTCGGATCCTTTTCGGGATACAAGATCAATGAAGCTAAATCGGAAATGCTTTGGTTAAGACAAAATAATGACTCTCTCTGTGATATTCCCTTTACTGTTTCTGGAGTCTCTCTCAAATATCTAGGAATCTCAATCCCCTCATCTCCGGGAGAAATGTACAACCTTAATCTCTCTCCAATTCTAATGATCATAAGGGAGAAACTTAAAAACTGGCAATCCCTTCCGTTATCTTTATCCGGGCGGATCGCTTTATTTAAAATGATCCTGCTCCCTAAACTCCTTTATGTCCTACAGAACATCCCATTAATTCTTTTAGAGAAAGATATTTGGTGTCTTAATAGTGCACTTAGTAAATTCCTCTGGCAGGGGAAAAGACCCAGGATATCCTTAAATAAACTTTTTCTCCCAAAAGATAGTGGTGGTCTTGCACTGCCGGACATTCAATCTTACAATTATGCTTTTTTAGCTCGAGTAGTGGTCGATTGGATATCTCAGAGTAATTATGTTACGAATCGATCCCTAGAGGAGAATATGTGTAGTCCATATAAGTTGTTAGCTTTGGTCCACTGCCCACCTAAAGATTTACCAAGCAGAATCAAAAGACTCAAATTTTTCTCCAATCCTCTGAAGGCTTGGTGGAGATTAGGCAAGATACTATCCCTAAACTGCAAAGTTTCTCAATATCTTCCAATACAGGGAAATCCAAAATTCCCGGCAGGAATAAATTCAGGAATATTCAAAAAATGGCAGAACCTAGGGTTGAGTAGGATCATACAACTCTGGGATCTAGAGAGGAATATTGCTAAATCTTTTGACGACTTAAAAACAGAGTTCCTTATTAACAATAAGGAATTCTTTGCATTTCTGCAAAGTAGACACTTTCTACTGGAACTAATGAACGAGACAGGCTGGGACTCGAGATTGGGTAAACTGGAAGGCTGGGTAACTTTGTTTAAAAATGGTATCAGGTCCATCTCCCCATGCTATCAGTTAATCAAAGCAGGCAAAGGAGAAGCAGAGTTAGAGAAAATTACTCTGATATGGAATCAGTTATTACCACAAACAAGTATTGATACAAAAAGTATTCAAAACTCAATTCGCAAAGTGGCACAGGTCTCTCTCTCAGCTACTTGGCGTGAGATGCATATTAAACTTCTTCACGATTTATATTTTACGCCTAAATTAGGCCACAAAATTCGTAACGCCAGCTTCAACAAATATCCGAAGTGTTTGCTCCCCGCAGCGGACCTATTACATATGATCTGGAGCTGCCCTAGAATAAGATATCTCTGGTGTAAACTGGAGTTTTGGATCACTAAAACCCTCAAAATCTCCCACCCGGGTCTCACGCAGACACAGATTGTTTTTGGTCTTAAGGAACATAATTCAAATGATAAACTGATATTTTTATCTATCCTGGCAACCAGATATCTTATTTTTAAAAAGTGGAAGATGACTGCTACACCATCTATTCCAGAGATTAAGAACTGTCTGAAAAAACAATGCCTCTTATAACAAAGGGATACCAATTTAGATAACGACTTAGATATTAGACGATTTTTTAATAAATGGTCAGTCTTTATCAAGTCACTACCAGATACAGAAATTCATGATCTTATATTCCCATTTAGAAATTCGGAACTGGTGCTTCTGGGTGCCTGGTAGGCAGCTTTTGGACGCGGGGGGGGAGGTGGAAGGGGCTTACATATTTTTTTCTTTTTTTTTTCCTTTTTTTCTTTTCTTGTTTTGTTTTGTAGGTACTTTTTGTTTATTTGAGCAATTAATTGCTGTCTAAGTATAAATAAAATAGAAAAACCCTAGTGAAGTGTATAAAGTTTATACTATGGGGATCATCAATTTGCTAAGAATAAGTGAAATAATTTTTTAAACTGTTTCTGATGTGGTCCACAATACGTTTCACCTGGCCCTGTGTGGCACAAAAGGTCCTAATTATTTTGATGTGTATTATAATATGTCTTTTTTACTTCTTTTTCTCTCTGGCCCTGCGCGGCACATGAGGCTGAATTTACTTTGATTATACACTTTGCTGGATATAAATAAATATATAAAAAAATAAATTGTGTGCTCAGACTGAATCATTAGTCATGAAAGTTTAATTTTGACTTTAGTGTTCCTTTAAATAGAATTCCCCCCAATATACTTACTTTTAGTAAACGTTAATACTGTTTTTCAGTGACATTTGCACATATACTGTGAGTATTCAAACACCACATCTTCTCACAGAGCAAGTAGGGGCTTATATGACACAAATTTAGTCTTCACAGACACAATACACACCACTACCAGCTTCAATACTGGTGCACGGCCCTCACAGCATATGTGCGTATGCCTCTGAAAAACAGAAATAACTTTTACCAGAAGCATTTTTGCTAAAGGAAGTATATTGCAAAAATGCTTCTATTCAAAATGGAGATGCACCCATGCACATTTCAGTTTTGACCTTATTATCCCTTTAATAAAACTTATTAGATGATTTTTCTACAAAAATTCTCAGTCAAAAGTAGAAAGGCGGATTATACACCCAGCGTTCAAAAGGTGCGGTGCTGCATTATGATGGTGGAACCGGCCTTCACAAAACGAGGGGACTGAAAAGAAATGTACGCAGTGGCACTATGGCTCAGTATGACTAAAATGAAACTTTTGTTAAAGACGCTCCATAAAATATCAATCGGCTAGATTACGAGTTTTTCGTTTTGAGCTGTACGGTGCTAACGAGCAGTTTTCCCTCACCGCTCACTTACCTACAGCGCCGGTATTACGAGTTTTTACAAACCCATCGTTAAAAGACAAGAAGTGAGCGTTGAGCAAAATTTTGCTCATTACCCCACTCCAATACCAACGCTGCTTAAGTCAGCGGTGAGCTGGTCGTACGTGCTTGTGCACGATTTCCCCATAGGAATCAACTGGGAGAGCCGGCTGAGAAAAAGTCTAACACCTGCAAAAAAGCAGCGTAAAATTCAGTAACACAGCCCCATTGATTCCTATGGGGAAATAAAAGTTATTTCCACACCTAACACCCTAACATGAACCCTTACACTTACATTATTCTTATTAACCCCTAATCTTCCGCTCCGGACACCGCCGCCACCTAAATTATACTTATGAACCCCTAATCTGTTGCCCCCAACATCGCCACCAACTACATTATATTTATTAACCCCTAATTTGCCGCCCCCAATGTCGCCGCCACCTACCTACACTTATTAACCCCTAATCTGCCGCCCCCAACGTCGCCGCCACTATACTAAATGTAGTAACCCCTAAACCTAAGTCTAACCCTAACACCCACAAACTCAAATATAATTTAAATAAATCTAAAGAAAATTACTATCATTAACTACATTATTCCTATTTTAAACTAAATACTTACCTATAAAATAAACCCTAAGCTAGCTACAATATAACTAAGTCTTGGAAGTTTTCATCCAAGCTGGGCCGAAGTCCTCAACGAAGCCGGGAGAAGTCTTCATCCAAGCCGGGCGAAGTGGTCCTCCAGACGGGCAGAAGTCTTCATCCAGACGGCATCTTCTATCTTCATCCATCCGGCGCAGAGCAGGTCCATCTTCAAGACATCCAACGCAGAGCATCCTCTTCATCTGACGACTAAAGACGAATGAAGGTACCTTTAAGTGACGTCATCCAAGATGGCGTCGCTTAGATTCCGAATTCTATCAGCCAATCGGAATTAAGGTAGAGAAAATCCTATTGGCTGAGCTTGCATTCTATTGGCTGTTCTCCCGGCTTCGTTGAGGACTTCGGCCCGGCTTGGATGAAGACTTCTCCCAGTAAGTCAATCTTCAGGGGGTTAGTGTTAGGTTTTTTTAAGGGTGTATTTGGTGGGTTTTATTTTTAGGTTAGGGTTTGGGCTTGCAAAAGAGCCGCCCTTTTAAGGGCAATGCCCATCCAAATGCCCTTTCAGGGCAATGGGAAGCGTAGGTTTTTTTAGATAGTATTTTATTTGGGGGGTTGTTTGTGTGGGTGTTAGGTTTTACTGTTGGGGGGGTTGTTTGTATTTTTTTTACAGGTAAAAGAGCTGATTACTTTGGGGCAATGCCCCGCAAATGGCCCTTTTAAGGGCTATTGGTAGTTTAGTTTAGGCCTGGTTTTTATTTTTATTTTGGGGGGGCTTTTTTATTTTGATAGGGCTATTAGATTAGGTGTAATTAGTTTAAATATCTTGTAATTTGTTTATTATTTTCTGTAATTTAGTGTTTTTTTGTACTTTAGCTAATTTAATTTAATTGATTTAATTGTTGTTAATTTAGTTAATTTATTTAATTATAGTGTAGTGTTAGGTGTTAGTGTAACTTAGGTTAGGTTTTATTTTACAGGTACTTTTGTATTTATAGATAGGAGCGCCTATCTAGAAGGCAAAGACAGATAATAGTAATATCAGAAGTATGTATTTATTAAAAATATACGGCTAGATTTAGAGTTTTGTCGGTAACGACCCGCGTAGCTAACGCTGGCTTTTTTTCTCCTGCACCTTTTAAATACTGCTGGTATTTAGAGTTCACAGAAGGGCTGCGTTAGGCTCCAAAAAGGGAGCGTATGGCATATTTACCGCCATTGCAACTCTCAATGGCATCGGTGCTTACGGACGCGGCCAGCTTCAAAAACGTGCTCGTGCACGATTCCCCCATAGAAAACAATGGGGCAGTTTGAGCTGAAAAAAAACCTAACACCTGCAAAAAAGCAGCGTTCAGCTCCTAACGCAGCCCCATTGTTTCCTATGGGGAAACAGTTTCTAAGTCTACACCTAACACCCTAACATGTACCCGAGTCTAAACACCCCTAACCTTACACTTATTAACCCCTAATCTGCCGCCCCGCTATCGCTGACCCCTGCATATTTTTTTAACCCCTAATATGCCGCTCCGTACACCGCCGCAACCTACATTATACCTATGTACCCCTAATCTGCTGCCCCTAACACCGCCAACCCCTATATTATATTTATTAACCCCTAATCTGCCCCCCACAACGTCGCCGCCAGCTACCTACAATAATTAACCCCTAATCTGCTGACCTGACCTCACCGCTACTATAATAAATGTATTAACCCCTAATCCGCCTCACTAACCCTATAATAAATAGTATTAACCCCTAATCTGCCCTCCCTAACATCGCTGACACCTAACTTCAAGTATTAACCCCTAATCTGCCGACCGGACCTAACTGCTACTCTAATAAATGTATTAACCCCTAAAGTTAAGTCTAACCCTAACACTAACACCCCCCTAAGTTAAATATAATTTAAATCTAACGAAATAAATTAACTCTTATTAAATTATTCCTATTTAAAGCTAAATACTTACCTGTAAAATAAACCCTGATATAGCTACAATATTATTATTTTAGGATTAATATTTATTTTACAGGCAACTTTGTATTTATTTTAACCAGGTACAATAGCTATTTAATAGTTAATAACTATTTAATAGCTACCTAGATAAAATAATTACAAAATTATCTGTAAAATAAATCCTAACCTAAGTTACAATTAAACCTAACACTACACTATCAATAAATTAATTAAATAAAATACCTACAATTAAATCTAACACTACACTATCAATAAATTAATTAAATAAAATACCTACAATTAAATCTAACACTACGCTATCAATAAATTAATTACATGAAATACCTACAAATAAATACAATTAAATAAACTAACTAAAGTACAAAAAATAAAAAAAGCTAAGTTACAAAAAATAAAAAAATTAATTACAAACATAATAAAAATATTACAACAATTTTAAGCTACTCACACCTACTCTAAGCCCCCTAATAAAATAACAAAGCCCCCCAAAATAAAAAAATGCCCTACCCTATTCTAAAATTAAAATAGAAAAGCTCTTTTACCTTACCAGCCCTTAAAAGGGCCTTTTGCGGGGCATACCCCAAAGAATTCAGCTCTTTTGCCTGTAAAAAAAAACATACAATACCCCCCCAACATTACAACCCACCACCCATATACCCCTAATCTAACCCAAACCCCCCTTAAATAAACCTAACACTAAGCCCCTGAAGATCTTCCTACCTTGTCTTCACCATGCCAGGTATCACCGATCGTTCCAGGCTCCAAAGTCTTCATCCAAGCCCAAGCGGGGGCTGGAGATCCATCATCCGGCTGAAGTCTTCTATCAAGCGGCAAGAAGAAGTCCAGAAGAGGCTCCAAAGTCTTCATCCTATCCGGGCAGAAGAGGAGATCTGGACCGGCAACCATCTTGATCCAAGCGGCATCTTCTATCTTCATCCGATGACGAGCGGCTCCATCTTGAAGACCTCCAGCGCGGATCCATCCTCTTCTTGTGACGTCCTAAGTCCGAATGAAGGTTTCTTTAAATGACGTCATCCAAGATGGCGTCCCTCGAATTCCGATTGGCTGATAGGATTCTATCAGCCAATCGGAATTAAGGTAGGAAAAATCTGATTGGCTGATGGAATCAGCCAATCAGATTCAAGTTCAATCCGATTGGCTGATCCAATCAGCCAATCAGATTGAGCTTGCATTCTATTGGCTGATCGGAACAGCCAATAGAATGCGAGCTCAATCTGATTGGCTGAAAGATCCCATTGAAAAGATAGGATACGCAAATGGCGTAGGGGGATCTGCGGTATGGAAAAGTCGCGGCTGGAAAGTGAGCTTTAGACCCTTCCCTGTCTGACTCTAAATACCAGCGGTAGCCCAAAACCAGCGTTAGGAGCCTCTAACGCTGGTTTTGACGGCTAACGCCAAACTCTAAATCTAGCCGTAAGTTTAAAATAAATAATAGTTTAAAAATAGATTAGTTAAACCTATTCCTTATATAAAAAGATATTAAACCTACTGCAAGGACATGTGCAGAGGTGATATTCTACTTAAAACAATATGTTAAAATGATAAGTCTATTGGTAGTCCAGTACTGATAGGTAATACTAGTCCAAAAATGGGAGCTGAAAAAATTCCTTGAAAAATAGTGAGTGCCTCACAAAAGAAAAAATACAGTGAATATGTGAAAAATATAAAAATCAAAATAACAATGATAAAACGGTGTTCAAAATAAAAATAAAAATAAAAAATATAAAAATACAAAAATAATTGATAATAATTGATTGTGAAAATATAAAAATATAAAAGTATATATGTAAGGTATTGGAAAAGTACCAATTGTGTAAAATATATCCCAGTGGTGGGCTTGTGGGGGTATTCCTTTTTTAATTGTAATCCTCTAGGTAAAAGTTTGAGTGTTGTGGAAAGTGCTGAAGAGAAGATCCAATGTTTCCAAGGTTTTATCCCTTAAATTATTTTCAATATTTGAACCTGTAAAAAGAACAAATACAACATAGTGCAAAATTGCTAAAACAGTTTAGTCAGCAATCAGAATTAAGCTTACCATTACCTAGGGTTAGGGTTAGACTTAGGTTTAGGGGTTAATAACTTTAATATAGTGGCAGCGACGTTGGGGGCGGCAGATTAGGGGTTAATAAATGTAGGTAGGTTGCAGCAACATTGGGGGTGGCAGATTAGAGGTTAATAAATATAATGTCGGTGTCTACGATGTTGAGGGCAGCAGATTAGGGGTTCACAAATATAATGTAGGTGGCTGCGGTGTCCGGAGCGGCAGATTAGGGGATAACATTTTTATTATAGTGTTTGCGATGCGGGAGGGCTTCGGTTTAGGGGTTAATAGGTAGTTTATGGGTGTTAGTGTACTTTTTAGCACTTTAGTTATGAGTTTTATGTTACGGCGTTGTACCATAAAACTCATAACTACTGACTTTTAAATGCGTTTGGACTCTTGACAGGGTAGGGTGTACCGCTCACTTTTGGCCTCCCAGGTTAGACTCGTAATACCGGCGCTATGGAAGTCCCATAGAAAAAAGACATAAGTCGTTTTGCGGTAGGACCTCTTAACGCTGCTTTTTTACCTTAACGCACAACTCGTAATCTAGCCGTATGTTATTGTGCCTGCACATAATGCTGATTTTGTCAATACAATAACCACATCTAAACTTTGCTGCTATTGCAAACAATCGGCTAGATTACGAGTTGTGTGTTAGGCTTAAAAAGCAGCGTTGGCTGGTCCCAACGCTGCTTTTTAACACCCGCTGGTATTACGATTCTTGAAAGGACAGGCTCACCGCTCACTTTTTTGGCCAGACTCGGAAATACCGCAAATCCACTTACGTCAATTGCGTATCCTATATATATTTTTTTTTTTATTTTTTTTTTATTGAAGTCGTGCACAAGTACAACAAAAGGGAATGCCTCAAAACATTTACAGAGAAGTGCAAATACAATATTGTTAAATAAGTATTACAGACAAAGCCCTGTAGAAAGGGCATAATATATCCATATAGCTCAAACATTCTTATAATATTAGGGCAATCAATAGTGAGACTTCAGTTTTATAATAAAGGTAGTTGAGAAAACAAAAATGATCCCCTCCGTGCCGTGGGGGGGGGATGCAGCGGGCGAAAGCCGCTTGAAATAAAGTAGGAGGGGTGGAGGGGGAGTGGAGGGCGGAGCCTATCAACATGGCGAGCTTATAGTTACTAGTATCAGGACACAAAGTGCACTGTAGTTTTAATAGCTAAGTAAAGTCTTAAAAATATCTAGGTAAGGTATAGGGCATCTGTGGACATCAATATGTGACCATAATGAGGTTAATCTCAAGGCCTAAACTGTATCTCTCTTATGTGCCGAGGGCAGATCTTTCCTCCATAACCTAAAATTACGTATAACAGGTATAGATATAAAATAATACTACTGATATGGAAATTTCCCTGCTTGTAGTGATAAAATAATGTCCTAAAGAAACTATGTAACACCAACGTAGACATAAGAGAAATAATAGCAATGAATCAAGGTTGTAGTAATTGTAGCTCTCTTAGTTTTCTATGGAGCTGATATACTCATATTAAATATAAAGTGGAAATAAATGTGCAAAACATATCAAAAGTATCAGGGGACAGGATATCAGAAAAGAAACAATAAAAAGTAGTAAATACCTGAGCCCAAGGCGTTAATGTTGGCTAGAAACCCAACTAGGTGCAACATGCTAATATATATCTAGATAAAAGAACTGTTGCTAACAGAGGCTGTACCTACATACTAGAGGGCACTATGGAAAACGTGTTATCATACACCTGCGGGACCTATAAACTGGAGGCACAGTATTAGGCTTGTTATTATGAGCAAGCAGTGATTATCGGCAGACCAAGGTGCCTGGATTAGAGATTATTAGGTTTCTCTAGTTAGTATATATAAATCTCTATGGAGGAACATACCGTAGCATAGTATACAATATATAAAAAAGTAGAGTAAGTGGTAATCAATATTATATGAGGAACAATCATATATGACATGCGTCAGGATACATTATAATTAAGATAACAATATAAGAAGAGCACCAGTGATAGCCTTATAATGAGTTATATAGCCCATGTCAGGGGGGGGGGGTATATGGGGATGAGGTTCCCAATCTCGAGGCAAAGATCAGTGTAAGGAATAAGACCTGAAAAGAAAAACATTTACTAGTGTTTAGGACCTCTAATCATAGGGATAATATTTACAGTAGGCAAAATACACCAAAAGGAGGCATGACAGGGCGTCAGCAGAGTGGCAGTGACTCACTATCTAAAGTAAATATTAAAATTGTGGTCATAAACTATGCTTGCCTGTCTTATCTTAGCTAACCTTGTAAGCGACCTCAGAAGAGCTTATTATTCTACAGCTTCATATAAAGGGTAGACAGTGGGTGACCAGATGTTAGTAGGTGCTAATACAGGAAGAACAGCAGATATACACAATATGGGGATCAGGAGATTAAAATATTGTAGTCAGAGGTGCAAAAAGTGAAAATAGGGTATATGGCGGGCTACCAAGGGCAAACTGACATGAGAGACTCACATAGGCAGCAGATCCCATCTCACCTTAGGAATATAAAACTTATGAACTAAATATATATATATTAGATGTGATGAATTACATTAAAATGTATTCTCACCTTTAGGGCTGAATATTTACAGTGAAAGATCCCGTATGAGTCTGTTCATGTCAGGAGGGAGCTCAGGAGGTGTGGAATTGATCTACTAAGAGGCTAAATATGGCTTAGAATATTGTGATCATTAAATTATAAGAAGTAAAAATATTAGGGAACTTAATAACATATGTGATCCCAAGCGCTTGGGGAGATAATGTTCCAGGTTGTCTTACTGATACTGGATATAACTATTATGCTCAAAAAAAAATAAAAAAAATAAAAATAGTAACTATGAATAACAGAAAAAACATGCAAGGTACAGTAGTCACTCAGTAGACATCACTAGAACTGGACATCCCTTTATCCAGAGCAATAGCTCCTTCTATCTCCCTTTGGTCGCAGTCTAAAGTTATGGAGGGAAACAGAACTGAGGCACACACAAAATGAACACTTTATTTAAAAGCAGCACACATATTTATACACACTGCCATTCCAGAGTCACAGAGCTTCAGGTTACAGAGAGAATTGGTTAAACAGTAAAGCAAACATATGAACAATACATCAAACCTCTAACAATTGTCTATTCACAGGTAAAACAGATTAACATATCAAGTTAATTAACTGGGGAGGAAAGTTTACTCAGGCAATCTGATTTTGGGCAGTCTAGTTAACATAATCACGCAGAAACACAATCATTTTACCCAGTCAGACTCCTGAGACACAATCAGGTTTGAAATGTAAATAAGTCCTTTATGCCCACTTGGTTTATAGCGTCACAATTGCTCCCACAAGGGGCACTCACAACCTGTACCCATCCTGTATTTATGGATACAGGGTGACATGGACATAAGACAGAGTTATGAAAATACATGGGGTGTCCAGCATATAAAATTCCACATTTTCATGCAGTCTCTGGGTATCCTTAAGCCCATGTACCTCCTGCCCAAAGAATGTTCCATAACAGGCCCTCAGATCTTGTTGACTCACGTCACACCACTCTTCAGAGCAGAGTCAAAGAGAACAACAACTTGCACTTGGCCACCTTAAATACCTTTTCTCATGATAGGATGCACCTGTCTATGAAGTTCAAGGCTTAATGGGCTGACCAAACCAATTGTGTGTTCCAATTAATCAGTGCTAGGTAGTTACAGGTGTTCAAATCAACAAATGACAAGGGTGCCCAAATTTATGCACCTGCCTAATTTTGTTTTAATGCATATTGCACATTTTCTGTTAATCCAATAAACCTCATTTCACTACTGAAATATTACTGTGTCCTTCAGTTATTTGATAAATCAAAATTAAATTGCTGATCCAAACACCCAATTATTTATAAATGAAAATCATGGAAATTGTCAGGGGTGCCTAAATCTTTGCATACAACTGTATATATATATTTCCCATTCTCCTTCAATATTCTATTCAAACTCTTTAAATGATTTGATAAATGCCCTAATAATGAGGTCACATGATCATAAAAATTAGTTATCGAATAAAAAAAAACTTATGGATAATTAAAGAGATAGAAAATGCTAACAATTTATATCAAGCAAATGAGAGAGCACTATTTAAATATATTTTGCATGAACAAAATGTTAAAATAAATATGTTTATGAGCATGTTGTTCCTCTCGCTACATGAAATATATTAGAAATGTGTTTAATGCAAATGACCCTCTCATTTTCTTCCTTAATCACTCATCCCATCTCAAATATTAGCTAATTCAATTGCTTAGCAAAACTGTGAAAGAAACAATATCCAAACAATGAAAAACAACAGTCTCTTCCCTTCAGTCTTGGGTTACCCAGGTCAGCCTTGACTTATCTCTTGAGATATTGTTATTTTATATCTGGCCAGTTAGTTATTATGCGTTGTTGCAGATGTGGACCTCCCCTGTGGTAACCTTCAGCAGACATCCCAGCAGGTGCTATACTTCAGATGTTGGTGGAGGATTGTGATTATTTGCACTTGGGGCTTTTAGAAACTTTTGGTTGATATTCTTGTAATGTAATGTTGTATTTTTGTCTCCTACAAGTGTTGTCTCTTATGCTGGATAGTATTTATTAAAGGGATATGAAACCCATCTTTTTCTGTTTGAAAAAGAGCATGCAATTGTAAGCAGATTTCTAATTTACTGAATCATGAAAGAAACCATTTGGTTTTCATATCCCTTTAAGCTGGGAGATGTGAAATATTTATATCTTTATTTTGATTTTTGAAGCAAACAGGAAGAGTAAATGGTCTGATTGCTCACTTGCTGAAAAGCAGATCTCCAACTGTTTTATTGGTGGACTGTGACATTCCTCTTAAAGGGACATTCAACACTGCCCACAACAATAATCTATGTTTCTAAACTAAGTATAAAGAGCAAGCTTCAACGTTCCCCCTTTCTCTTACTTACTGCCTTCACTGTTCAATCCTCATAGATAACTTCAAAATTTGTCTCCTAATATGGCTGCTTAACTCCCCCCACTGTGACGTATAGGTCGTCTTCTTCAAACTAGCCGGCAGTTATATCCCATTTCTCCTAGTTCAATCCCAGCGTGTTCACGGGCGTTAGCGCATGCGCGATACAATAGGAACATTAAAAGCGTTCCGATTATCTTACTTATAGTACTCCATTACGTAATATAAGCGGAACGGAAACAAGTGTTCCTAGTATATTGCGCATGCGCTAACGGCCGTGAACGCGCTTGGATTTCAGTCCGGGGAATGGGCTCTCATTGGCTGCTAGTTTGAGAAAGAAGGCGAAGACGTCACGGTGGGGGGAGTTAGGAAGACATGTTAGGACACCAATTTGGAAGACAACAATGACGATTCAACAGTGAAGGCGGTAAGTAAGAGAAAGGGGGCACCTTGGAGCTTGATCTTTTTATTTAGTTTTGAAACATAGATTAATGTTGTGGGCAGTGTTGAATGTCCCTTTAAGCATTACATTTTTTTTTCTATGTGCAGGAACAGCAGTGTAAATCACCCACATTTAGATGCAAATTACTTTTATGTCTCTTTAATTTAAATTATTATTATTATAATTTATTTGTATAGCACCACCAAATTTCATAGCACTGTATATATGCATGTATTTATCTATGTGTATGAAGTTATATGTGTGTGTATATGTAAAAGTACATGTATGTGTGTATATTTATGTGTGTGTATATGTGTGTGTTAGTGTGTGTATGTGTGTTACTGTGTGTTAGTGTGTATTGATGTAGTTTCACTTAGTTATTTTATATGAACTGATGTGTTTTCACACAGGATGCTGTTAGCTGCAATGTGCGAGATATTTGAAAGAAATGATGCTAGAAAGGATATCAAGAAATCTCGCTGTGAATGGGTCTGCTCTGTTTCTAACAAACCACTTTAAAGATGCTGGTTATAAAACTCATATTAAAAAACAGCTTGACAGATTCTAGTGAAAAATAGCTACAGCTTTTGTTATTTATAAGTTTTGAATGTAATTTTATAAAGCAATGCAGCACTGTATAAAATCAAAGGGGTATCAACAATTTTTGAATATAAAGCCCTTATTTGTAATATGTTAAGAATTAATTTCAGATGAATCTTTGGTTTTTTTTTTAAATGATAAATGCAATATCAATCACTATGAATGATTTTCAGTTATTAAAGTGAGAGACTACTTTTGCAATCTACAAAAAAGCTAAGTAGTGAAGTGTGAATCATTCCTATATGTCAAAGAGACAGTAGGCAAGTAGCCTTCATGAAGAATAGGTAGAAAATAGGTAGAAAAGGCAATGGGCGTTAAATACTTGGCGACGTGCGCAAAAACAGGCACAGCCAATTTTTATTTAAATCAAGTGATCACATACCCAATGCAGCAGACAAGTTACGCACATATATTTTACACGTCACACAAATATTTACTCCCATAAACTAACATAGAACCGGCGTCGCCAGCGCAAGGACTTACGCGCGCATAATGGAGGTATTTTACCCCATTTCCATCTTGTCACACATAGACAGGCACAGCATGCCGTTTGCACAGTAAAAAAAGCACCTTAACTCCCTGGAAGCTTTATCAAACACCTAAAGCATGCACAATCTCAACCATTAAACCACCACCCCCCCACATCGCAATGCCAAATAAAATGTATTAACCCCTAAACCACCATCCCCCACAACGCAAACACCTAATTAAACTATTAACCACTAAACTGCCAACCCCCCACAACGTAAAGTACCTAATAAACCTATAAACCCCTAAACAGCCATCCCCCCACAATGCAAAGTACCTAATAAAACTATTAACCCCTAAACTGCCAACCCCCCACAACGTAAAGTACCTAATAAACCTATAAACCCCTAAACAGCCATCCCCCCACAATGCAAAGTACCTAATAAAACTATTAACACCTAAACCGCCAACCCCCCACATAGCAAACACCTAATTATAATATTAACACCTAAACCGCTAACCCCCACAGCGCAAAGATTTAAACTAATAACTAAGCCCCCTAACTTAACCATAATTAAAATACACTTAAATAACATTAAAAAAAATAACTACCTTAAAAATTAATAGCAAAATTACAAAAAATAAAAAACCACATGGCCAGATTACGAGTTTTGCATTAGGAGCTGTGCAGTGCTAATGAGCAGTTTTGTCTCACCGCTCACTTACCTGCAGCACTGGTATTACAGGTATTTATAAACCCGGCGTTAAAAGGCAAGAAGTGAGAATTGAACAAAATTGTGCTCCTTACCGCACTTCAATACCAGCACTGCTTAAGTCAGCGGTGAGTTGGTCGTACGTGCTCGTGCACGATTTCCCCATAGGAATCAATGGGGAGAGCCAGCTGAGAAAAAGTCTAACACCTGCCAAAAAGCAGCGTAAAACTCAGTAACGCAGCCCCATTGATTCCTATGGGGAAACTAAATTTATGTTTACACCGAACACCCTAACATGAACCCCGAGTCTAAACACCCCTAATCTTACACTTATTAACCCCTAATCTGCCACCCCCGACATAGCCGACACCTACATTATATTTATTAACCCCTAATCTGCCACTCGGGACATCGCCGCCACCTACATTATACTTATGAACCCTTAATCTGCTGCCCCCAACATCGCCGAAACCTACATTATATTTATTAACCCCTAATCTGCCGCCCCCAATGTTGCCGCAACCTATCTACACTTATTAACCCCTAATCTGTCGCCCCCAATGTCGCCGCCACTATATTAAATTTATTAACCCCTAAACCTAAGTCTAACCCTAACCCTAACACCCCCTAATTTAAATATAATTTAAATAAATCTAAATAAAATTACTATTATTAGCTACATTATTCCTATTTAAAACTA
Organism: Bombina bombina; assembly: GCF_027579735.1. NCBI lineage: Eukaryota > Metazoa > Chordata > Amphibia > Anura > Bombinatoridae > Bombina > Bombina bombina. The sequence goes on from NC_069500.1 coordinate 1,387,247,756, forward strand.
AATACTTACCTATAAAATAAACCCTAAGCTAGCTACAATATAACTAATAGTTACATTGTAGCTAGCTTAGGGTTTATTTTTATTTTACAGGCAAGTTTGTATTTATTTTAACTAGGTAGAATAGTTAGTAAATAGTTATTATCTATTTAATAGCTACCTAGCTAAAATAAATACAAATTTACCTGTAAAATAAAACCTAACCTAAGCTACAATAACACCTAACACTACACTATAATTAAATCAATTCCCTAAATTAAATACAATTAAATAAATTAAATTAGCTAAATAACAAAAACAAACAAACACTAAATTACAGAAAATAAAAAACAAATTACAGATCATTAAACTAATTACACCTAATCTAATAGCCCTATCAAAATAATAAGCCCACCCAAAATAAAAAAAAACCCTAACCTACAATAAACGACAAATAGCCCTTAAAAGGGCCTTTTGCTGGGCATTGCCCCAAAGAAATCAGCTCTTTTACCTTTAAAAAAAAATAATACAAACACCCCCTCAACAGTAAAACCCACCACCCACACAACCAACCCCCCAAATAAAATACTAACTAAAAAAACCTAAGCTCCCCATTGCCCTGAAAAGGGCATTTGGATGGGCATTGCCCTTAAAAGGGCATTTAGCTCTATTGCGGCCCAAAGTCCCTAATCTAAAAAATAAACCCACCCAATACACCCTTAAAAAAATCCTAACACTAACCCCCGAAGATTCACTTACCGGGAGAAGTCTTCATCCAAGCGGCAAGATGTCCTCAACGAAGCCGGCAGAAGTGGTCCTCCAGACGGGCAGAAGTGGTCCTCCAGTATTAAACTAATAACTAAGCCCCCTAACTTAACCATAATTAAAATACACTTAAATAAAATTAAAAAGATACTAACTACCTTAAAAATTAATAAAAAATTACAAAAAATAAAAAACCTAAATTACTAAAAAAAACAACTAACATTCAGAAAATAAAGAAAACTAACATTACAAAAAATAACAAACGAAATGATCCAAAATAAAAAAGTTATTCCTATTCTTTTAACCCCGTTTAACCCCCCCAAAAAAAATCCTAATCTATAAATAAACTACCAATAGCCCTTAAAAGGGCCTTTTGTAGGACATTGCCCTAAAGTTAACAGCTCTTTTGCCAAAAAATAAACAAATTACCCTCTAACGCTACAACCCCCACCACCCCAGCCCCCCAAAATAAAATACACCTAACTAAAAAAACTACACATTGCCCCGAAAAGGGCATTTGTATAGGCATTGCCCTTAAAAGGGCATTCAGCTCTTTTTCAGCCCATTAAAAATAAAAAGCCCTAATCTAAAAAAAAAAACTACAAAAAATAAAAAACAACAACCTAACACTAACCCCCAAATTGGTACTCACCATTGCTGAAGGACGACAAAAGATCTTCATCCCAGCGGCTCCTTATTTAACTATCGCGGGACCATCTTCTTTAATCTTCATCAATGCCGCAATCCATTTTGTATCTTCATCCCGGTGGCGGCTGCAAAGTCCTCGCTGATCCTCTTCATCCGGGCGTCATGGAGGTCCTCTGCATGCGATCTCCTGCCGCAAAAGATTCAATGCAAGGTACCCCTTTTATATAGGGGTACCCTTGCATTCCTATTGGCTGGCAAATTTAAATCAGTCAATAGGATGAGAGCTGCTTACATACTATTGGCTGATTGGACTTTGATTCTTCAGAGGGGCGGGTTAGTGTAGCTGCTAGAAGCTGCATGTGGGCGTGATTCAAACACCATGATCTCAGCTCTCTTAGCAGCTAGAGATGATCAAGACCCTTCTTTTGAAATAGAATTAGCTGCACTTTCAAATGTTGGTGGTAAATTGATTAGCACCAAGACCCCCAAAGTGAAAATAAAAAAATACAATTCAGAACATGGGGTTTTAATGCAGAAGGGACATTTAGTCACACATTTTTTATAGTAGAGAAATCTCTTTTTAAAAAATATATCTGTTTTGTGTGCATAGCCAGGTGATTACTGTGGTGACAGTGATCACCTGGAAAACATGTACCTTTATTATTTATTTACAAATGGGACCCTCTAGTTTTTATTACAACCCACAAAAGCCTGTATGGGCCCCTTACAAATGTAGATACCCTTGATAACTATTAGTAAAGTGATTACAGTAGCTACAGTGGTCACTTGGCTATTTTCTATCACCTAGATTACGAGTTTTGAACGCTATAGGGAAAGTAAAGAACGCCACAAAAGTTGCGTTATTTAATTCCTTATAGCATTGCCATTACAAGTTTAAAAAAACACTGCTTGTGCGGGCGATATGGAGATTTTAAGCTCCATACCGCTCCCAAAACAAACGCTCTGTTTGACGTGCTCGTGCATGCTTTCCCCATAGACATCAATAGGGAGAGCCGGCAAAAAAAAAGTCTAACACCTGCGATCGCGGAAACAAAAGCTCTGTAATGCAGCCCCATTGATGTCCATGGGGAAAATAAAAGACAGTTTAAACCTAACACCCTAACATAAACCCCAAGTCTAAACACCTCTAATCTGCTGCCCCTGACATCGCCGACACCTGCCTACAGTTATTAACCCCTAATCTGCCGCTCCCAATATATAATAAAGCTATTAACCCCTAAACCTCTGGCCTCCCACATCACTACCACTAAATAAAACTATTAACCCCTAAACCGCCAGCCCCCCACATCGCAACAACCTAAATTCAACTATTAACCCCTAACCCAAACGTAACCGTAACCCTAACTTAACCGTAACCCTAACAACCCCAAACTTTAACATAATTAAAATAGAGCTAAATTAAAATTACAATTATTAACTAAATAATACCTATTAACCCCTAAACCGCCAGCCCCCCACATCGCAACAACTTAAATTAAACTATATTAACCCCTAAACCTAACCCTAACTTAACCCTAAACCTAACCCTAACACCCCTTAACTTTAACATAATGAAATTAGATCTAAATTAAAGTTACTATTATTAACTAAATTATACCTATTTAAAACTAAATACTTTACCTGTAAAATAAAACTTAAGCTAGCTACAAAATAACCAATAGTTATATTGTAGCTAGCTTAGGTTTTATTATTTATTTCACGGGTAAGTTTGTATTTATTCTAACTAGGAAGACTAGTTAGTAAATAGTTATTAACTATTTAATAACTACCTAGTTAAAATAAATACAAACTTACCTGTGAAATAAAACCTAAGCTACCTTACACTGAAGAGGCCGCCTAGATGAAGACTTCGCCGGGATGACGTTCAAGCGGGACTTCAAAAACTGTAAGTGGATCGTCAGGGGGTTAGTGTTAGGCTTTTTTAAGGGTTCTTTGGGTGGGTTTTATTTTTTAGTTTAGGGTCTGGGCAGTAAAAGAGCGAAATGACCTTTTAAGGGCAATGTCCATACAAATGCCCTTTTCAGGGCAATGGGGGTAGCTTAGGTTTTTTCAGAATTCGTTTTTTTTATTTTGGGGGGTTGGTTGGGTGGTGGGTTTTGCTGTTGGGGGTGTTTTTGTGGTTTTTTTTACATGTAAAAGAGCTGATATCTTTGGGGCAATGCCCCACAAAAGGCCCTTTTAAAGGCCTTTGGTAGTTTTAATTTAATTTAAGATATGGTAATTGTAATATAAAGTTAGGGTGGCGTTAGGTTTAGGGGTTACTAGTTTAAATTAGTTTATTGCGATGTGGGGGCTTTCGGTTTAGGGGTTAATAGTTTTATTTAGTATATTTCATTATGGGTGTTTAGTGTACTTTTTAACACATTAGTTATGAGTTTTATGTTACAGCTTTGTAGCGTAAAACTCATAACTACTGACTTTAGATGGTGGTACGGATCTTGTCGCTTTAGGCTGTAACGCTCACTTTTTAGCCGTACTGCAAAACTCGTAATACTGGCACTATGGAAGTCCCATGAAAAAACGTAATTTTTACGATTGCGGTACTGACGTTGCGGTACAGGCTAAAAGGTGTGCGGTACACCTATACCGACAACACTTGTAATAGCTGCGGAGCTGTTTTAACGCTGAAAATGCCATATTTTCAGCATTACGAGCCGCAACGCAAAACTCATAATCTTGGTGTCTGTTATTTACGAAAATCCAAACAAAATATACATTTATTCAACATTCTTGTTGCAGCCTTCTCACAGGCAATGAAATATAAATATAATAAAAGTATATTCTGAATCTTCTGGGCCTGCTGAAAAACACCCATAAAACAATATATAACTTATGTGGGACATTCACTTAAAGGGACATGAAACCCATTTGTTTTTTTCATGATTCAGATAGAGAATGCAATTTTAAAAAGGTTTCCTAATTACTTCTATTATCAAATGTGCTTTGTTCTCTTGTTATTCTTTGCTGAAGAGATATCTAGATGGGTAGGGTGCACTTGTCTGGAGCACTACATGACAGGAAATAGTTCTGCCATCTAGTGCTCTTGTTCTGCTTTTTAACAAAGGATAACAAGAAACAAAGGCAATTTGCTAATAGAAGTTCATTGACAAGTTGTTTAAAATTTTATGTGCTATCTAAATGAGGAAAGACATTTTTTAGGTTTTATTTATCTTTAACCCCTTAAGGGACTAAAACCTCCCCAAAAGACCAGAGCATTTTTATTATTTTTGCCATCACTCCGTTTAGACAGAGAGACTTTTTTTATATTTACCCTTTAAAAACTATATATATATATATATATATATATATATATATTTATTAGAAGACAACCCAAAGTATTGATCTAGGCCCATTTTGGTATATTTCATGCCACCATTTCACCGCCAAATGCGATCAAATAAAAAAAATCGTTAACTTTTTCACAAACTTTAGGTTTCTCACTGAAATTATTTACAAACAGCTTGTGCAATTATGGTTGTAAATGCTTCTCTGGAATCCCCTTTGTTTAGAAAAAGCAGACATATATGGCTTTGCCATTGCTTTATGGTAATTAGAAGGCCACTAATTGCAACAACGCACCACAGTTCTATTATTCCCAGCGTGAAGGGGTTAATCAGGTAGCTTGTAAGGTTGATTTTAGTTTTAGTGTAGAGATTACCCTCCCACCTGACACATCCCACCCCCTGATCCCTACCTACCCCATCACTCTCAAACAGCTCTTTCCCCTCCCCACCCCCCAATGTCCACCCCCTTCTTAAGTACTGGCAGACCGTCTGAAGTGAAGCTACCCAACTTCCTCCACCTCCCTCATTTTCCCCCTCCCCACCCATGATCCTTTCCCTGCCCTCTAAGTGTTCCCCCACGTATGATCCCCCTCTCCCTCCTCTCCCTCCCTCCTTCCCTCTCCCTGCTGCTCTCAGATACAAAAAAATCTGTAGCGCTGTGGTCCCGCCCCCTCCAGCGATGGGCCACCCACCCGCCTCCCTCCTAACCCTCCCACGTCACCAACAATCGGCACCACCGCTGCCCAATGCAGAGAGCGCCAGAAGGTGGACCTCTCTGCATCTGTAACTCTGCCCATCTATTTCTGCCCTGCCCCTCTCGTGCATGCAGAAATAGCGTGATCTCGCAATTACAGGGCTAGACTTAGAATAAAAAGCATTCTTGGAGAAAATGAAAGACCAGCCCTTATTTTCGGTAGAAAGGCACACCCCCCATTTTTCTCAAGGTGATTACAGGGATACTCTTTACCCTAATATATTAATTTGTCATTTAAAAATGACATATTGATGTTATATAGGCACCTTATAACCCAATTTCATTCATGTTCACAGTATGAAAATGATTATCCATAGTGTGATCTGGACAGGACACTAAAAGCAGTGTGTCACTTTGTCTCACAGTGTGACTTGACTAGACACTAGAAACCATTCAAAGAAGGGCTACTAAATGGTACAGGGTCTGGGAAATAAAACTTACAAGGAAATACTTTATAGCTATAGTATAGCTAAGAGGAGAAAAGAGAGGTGATACTGCTGCATTGTATCACCAGCAGCACCATTAAACTGTAGCTGGCCACCCCCAGCTGCTGCGGCCCACCGGGAAATCTCCTGGTATTCTGATATGCCAATCTGGCCTTGCCAATGGATGTATTTAACTCCTTCAGTGCTTAGGCATTTCATAGCCTGTGCTAGAGCTATTTTTAGTCATTTGCTTATCTCCCAACGATTTCTGGCTAGGTATTAGGGACTCAGGAGCTTGAAGGGGGCTGCTGCTGTTTTGGGGTCATGGGTGAATAGTAGATGAGATGACGCATGTGTCTGGATGGTTAGTCGGCATGTCTGTGTAGTTTGTGGGCGTGTCTGGGTGGTTGGTGGGCATGTCTGTGTAGTTTGTGGGCGGGTCTTAGTTGTTTGTGGGCAGGGCTTAGAAAAATTCTGCAAATGAGACAGAAATAAGAATTAGGGATTGTCCCTCTCAAATAGGAAAGTCCTGCGGCACTGAATGTATCATAAAATACATTTATTTTTCACCTTAGGGCCATGCCATATGTACAACATTTTGGGTGTAACACTCTTAATTATGTATAATCTACCCTGATTAGACAAAAATTGAATAGGTCCAAACATTACAATATAAGGAATACAGACATGGAAAGAAAGAAAGGGAAGCAGTTGGTGTTCGTTACGGACCATACTCATTATGATAAACACATTATTGGTTTCATAAAAAACATTGGTCTGTATTGAAACAATGCAATCCGGATGATAAAGAGTTTGAATGGTTTGGAAATATATTAAAAATTAAAAGAAGATATCGGCTAAACGGTAATGATATAAAAACTAGAGTATATTGAAAAAGTGATTGTTTTGCAACGTTTTTTTGTTTATAATAACTTATTTTTTGCTTACAGTGTCCCTTTAAAGATGAACTTGTACAAACTGACATTGGAAGTTACGAAAACATTGAAAAAAAGTTACTTCACAGAAGAAAAACAGGAATGCTTCCTGTATTTAAATTGTGGCAATTGTAATTCAATGGTAAAGGGCTCTAGTTTTACACATCTTCAGACAGGACAAAAGTATAACATTAAGGTTATTATACTTGCAACACTAGATGTGCTGTCTACTTAGTGAACTGTCCATGTGGGAGGATTTATGTGGGTGAAACGACACATACAGTCAGGGAGTGCATCAATGAACCTAAGTGCACTATTAGATGGATTTCTTGGAACATGGTCATATTATAAGTCAGCTAGTGTTTTAAGTTATTGACCATATCAAAGGATTAAGAAGAGGAGGTAATAGGAAGTTCTTGTTAAAAAGAAAGGAAGCATTCTGAATCTATACCCTTAAAGGAACAGTATACAACAATTTTCATATAACTGCATGTCATAGACACTACTATAAAGAAGAATATGCACAGATACTGATATAAAAATCCAGTATAAAACCTTTTAAAAACCTCCCAATTTAGCACAGTTGATGAGGTTAGACTGGGACACCCATTGAAAGGGGCTGAGAATGCAGAAAGAGCAGACACTGATCCATCCCATGCATATGAAAAAAAACATTACACAAACTGGAGTAAGCAGGAGTATGTAGACATTAGTAAACATCTAAAACTTTGGGGCTTGGTTAGAAGTCTGAAAATCAGCACAATGTTATTTTAAACTAAGCAAAACTATAATTTTTACAAAAACACCCCCAGCTGGGCTATAAAAATGGATCATCTACAAAACATTATGCAAAGAAAAATCATGTGTAAAATATCCCTTTAACACTATGCATAAGAAGAACAATTTTTCAGTGTTTTTCTAAAAAAAAATGATCATCCCGGATCAGTAGTGTCAATAGTTATGTTAAATCTTATTTGATAAAAATCTTTTTTTTTAATAGAAAATGTGTTTATACTTTTTAACCAATGTATAGTTTTAACTTTGGTGTTTACAGTGTTAAGTTGTGTATATCTAGGGGGTGATAGTAAATGTGAAGTTACACTTTTTAGGAGGTGTTATGAGAGCTATTTAAATGGAGATTCATTGTAAATCAGCATACATGGCATGACCCTAATGTGAAGAATTAGGTTTTTTATGATACATTCAATTCTGCTTCTTTGCTATAAGTGAGATATTGCATAAGGGCTGTGCAGTGACACTTTATTAGCTTTAACGGGAGTGAGGTGCTGTACTTCATGTGAGATTTCTCCTCTCAAATAGGGAGAGTGGAGAGGTCAGCATTTGTCACTCTGCTTTTATACATCAACTATATTTTTCTGTGAAGTACCCACACAAACCGTAACTTGTATTTTTCACCAGAATAAGCATTTTTGGAAGATTACCTGCTTGCAGAAATCCTATAATGCTGGAAAATCCAAAAATGAATAAATAAATACAAAATAAATAAATGAATAGGCAAATACTGTAAATGCAGTTAAGACAATCATGTGGCTGCTGGATGGACTCATGAACATTATTTTCAAAGAGCATGATTGTTGCTTTCAAATAAAGATTCTTAGGTCTATGTGTATTGTTGGGGGCAACATAGGAGATAAGCCTATAGGTTTGTTAGATAACCACTGTTGCCATGGTGACCAGCTCATAGCCATTTTAGCATGTGAACCCTCAACTGAAAGATAAACCACTTCACTTTCATAAAGAAATCACTCGCCCCATTTTAGTGCTTATTGAGTACTGGAGTCCCTTTTAAAGCTTAGAGTAACATAAAAGCCACCTAATACCTATGGGAATAATCTGCTTTCTACCCAAGACTAACGGAATTACTTTAGAGACCATTCTGGAGTCATCTGAAGACCATCAAACTACTTTAGAAGTCATTTGCACATCATGAGACATCAATAGGCTCAGAAGTCTTCAGCTAAGGTAAAAAAATGCTGGGTGATGACTTCAGAATGATTTGCAGATTACCTTACTGATTACTTCACAAGCATGAACAGCCAGTGAATGACTCATTTAAATATTTTGGCCTTTGGACTTCTGATGACTAATCTGGAGTCATTGATTACTTCAGAATGACTTCAGGAAGATCATCCTTTTTGACTAGGGTAAAGGGACTCTTCCATGTAGGGGGTGTTCATCCTGCTCTGACCTAATGAACTTACACAACTTTGTATCATCTACAAAAATAGAGATTTTGTTATTTATTCCTTGGTCTAAGTCATTAATAAAATATTAAAAAGAACAGGGCCCAGTACTGGTTCCCTGGGAGACTCTACTGATTACCTTTGTCTAATCTGAGTATGATCCGTTTACTACTACTCGTTGCTCCCTGAGTTATTTATCCATGAGCTAACATTTTCAGCTATTCCCAGTCTCTTAATCTTGTATATCAATATCTCATGTGGCACAGTATCAAACACCTTTGCAAAATCCAAATATATCACATCAACTGATTCCTCATTATCTATATTTTTATTTACTTCCTTGTAGAATCTATTTAGATTAGTCTGACATGATCTATTTCTCATAAAACTATGCTGATTGAACTCACAATTTTGTTTATACGAATATTCTCATCAATATAATCTGTTTCTTCCCCACTATTGATGTCAGACTAACTGGTCTATAGCTTCCTGGATCAGCCCTGCTTCCCTTTTTAAAAAGTAGCACCACATCAGTTTTATATGAGTAATGAGTATCTGGTTTCACAAGACTGCTTTATATAAAATAATTTTACCACAAATTAAACAAATCTTTTAATATTTATTATTCCTTATAAAACATTAAGCAAAAGCTTTATTAGCAAAAATGATATGTGTCTAATATATCTAGCAAACCACAAACATTAAACACAGCTAAACTTAGGTGGTACCACCTAGGAATCGTTTTACCACTATAATAGATATATATCTCTGTAATTACCACTGTTTAATAAAGGGATTATCTCTCTTCATTTTTTGTTTTTCATTGATACTTTATTGTTTTTGTCTCTGGGTAGTGGGTAGTGGTTTCTGTAATGAGGATGCAGCACACAGCATGTTTAAAGGGATATCAATGTGCAAAAAGATAATACTCTGATTTGTTAGAGCATTGTATTATTGTAATATCACTTACATATATGTGTTGCTTATAACCACTTCAATTTACTTTTATTATCAAAATTGCTTTGTTCACATGGTATCCTTTGTTGAAGAGCATACCCAGGTAGGCTCAGGAGCAGCAGTGCACTACTGGGAGCTAGCTGAACAAATATGGTGAGCCAATGATGAGGCATATGTGTGCAGCCACCAATCACCAGCTATTTCCCAGCAGTGCTGCTCCTGCGCCTATCTAGGTATGTTCATCAACAACGGACACCAAGAGAAGACCGGTAATTTGATAATAATAAGTAAATTTAACCCCTTAATGACCACAGCACTTTTCCATTTTCTGTCCGTTTGGGACCAAGGCTATTTTTACATTTCTGCGGTGTTTGTGTTTAGCTGTAATTTTCCTCTTACTCATTTACTGTACCCACACATATTATATACCGTTTTTCTCGCCATTAAATGGACTTTCTAAAGATACCATTATTTTCATCATATCTTATAATTTACTATAAAAAAAATTATAAAATATGAGGAAAAAATTGAAAAAAACACACTTTTTCTAACTTTGACCCCCAAAATCTGTTACACATCTACAACCACCAAAAAACACCCATGCTAAATAGTTTCTAAATTTTGTCCTGAGTTTAGAAATACCCAATGTTTACATCTTCTTTGCTTTTTTTGTAAGTTATAGGGCCATAAATACAAGTAGCACTTTGCTATTTCCAAACCATTATTTCTCCAACATTGGTGTGTCCGGTCCACGGCGTCATCCTTACTTGTGGGATATTCTCTTCCCCAACAGGAAATGGCAAAGAGTCCCAGCAAAGCTGGTCACATGATCCCTCCTAGGCTCCGCCCACCCCAGTCATTCTCTTTGCCGTTGTACAGGCAACATCTCAAAGGAGATGGTTAAGAGTTTTTTTGGTGTTTAAATGTAGTTTTATTCTTCTATCAAGTCTTTGTTATTTTAAAATAGTGCTGGTATGTACTATTTACTCTGAAACAGAAAAGGATGAAGATTTCTGTTTGTAAGAGGAAGATGATTTTAGCAGACAGTTACTAAAATCGATTGCTGTTTCCACACAGGACTGTTGAGATGAAGTAACTTCAGTTGGGGAAACAGTTAGCAGACTTTTCTGCTTAAGGTATGACTGGCCATATTTCTAACAAGACCATGTAATGCTGGAAGGCTGTCATTTCCCCTCATGGGGACCGGTAAGCCATTTTCTTAGTTTAACATAAAAGAATAAAGGGCTTCAAAAAGGGCTTAAAAACTGGTAGACATTTTTCTGGGCTAAAACGATTGCTTTATTAGGCATATTATACAGATTCTAACTAATTATTGGTGTTATAATCTTGGGGAAACGTTTAGGAAAACGGCAGGCACTGTGTTGGACACCTTTTTCAGTTGGGGGCCTTTCTAGTTATAGACAGAGCCTCATTTTCGCGCCAATAATGCACAGTTGTTTTTGGAGAGCAAGGCATGCAGATGCATGTGTCAGGAGCTAAGAATCACTGAAAAAGCTTATAGAAGGCGTCTTGTGGTATCGTATTCCCCTCTGGGCTTGGTTGGGTCTCAGCAAAGCATATAGCTGGGACTGTATAGGGGTTAAATGTAAAACGGCTCCGGTTCCGTTAATTTAAGGGTTAAAGCTCTGAAATTTGGTGTGCAATACTTTTAATGCTTTAAGACACTGTGGTGAACAATTCCTTCATACTTTTTCACATATTCAGTAATAAAGTGTTTTCAGTTTGAAATTTAAAGTGACAGTAACGGTTTTATTTTAAAACGTTTTTTGTGCTTTGTTGACAAGTTTAAGCCTGTTTAACATGTCTGTACCATCAGATAAGCTATGTTCTATATGTATGAAAGCCAATGTGTCTCCCCATTTAAATTTATGTGATAATTGTGCCATAGTGTCCAAACAAAGTAAGGACAGTAATGCCACAGATAATGATATTGCCCAAGATGATTCCTCAAGTGAAGGGAGTAAACATGATACTACATCCCCTACTGTGTCTACACCAGTTATGCCCACACAGGAGGCCCCTAGTACATCTAGTGCGCCAATACTTATTACCATGCAACAATTAACGGCTGTAATGGATAACTCCATAGCAAATCTTATATCCAAAATGCCTACTTATCAGAGAAAGCGCGATTGCTCTGTTTTAAACACTGAAGAGCAAGAGGACGCTGATGATAACTGTTCTGACATACCCTCACACCAATCTCAAGGGGCCATGAGGGAGGTTTTGTCTGATGGAGAAATTTCAGATTCAGGAAAAATTTCTCATCAAGCTGAACCTGATGTTGTGACATTTAAATTTAAATTAGAACATCTCCGCGCACTGCTTAAGGAGGTGTTATCTACTCTGGATGATTGTGACAATTTGGTCATTCCAGAGAAATTATGTAAGATGGACAAGTTCCTAGAGGTTCCGGTGCCCCCCGACGCTTTTCCTATACCCAAGCGGGTGGCGGACATAGTAAATAAAGAGTGGGAAAGGCCCGGCATACCTTTTGTCCCCCCCCCTATATTTAAGAAATTATTTCCTATAGTCGACCCCAGAAAGGACTTATGGCAGACAGTCCCCAAGGTCGAGGGGGCGGTTTCTACTCTAAACAAACGCACTACTATTCCTATCGAAGATAGTTGTGCTTTCAAAGATCCTATGGATAAGAAATTAGAGGGTTTGCTTAAAAAGATTTTTGTACAGCAAGGTTACCTTCTACAACCAATTTCATACATTGTTCCTGTCACTACGGCAGCGTGTTTCTGGTTCGAGGAACTAGAAAAATCGCTCAATAAAGAATCTTCGTATGAGGAGGTTATGGACAGAGTTCAAGCACTTAAATTGGCTAACTCTTTTGTTTTAGATGCCGCTTTGCAATTAGCTAGATTAGCGGCGAAAAATTCAGGGTTTGCTATCGTGGCGCGCAGAGCGCTTTGGCTAAAGTCTTGGTCAGCGGATGTGTCTTCCAAGACAAAATTGCTTAACATTCCTTTCAAAGGTAAAACATTATTTGGACCTGATTTGAAAGAGATTATTTCAGACATCACTGGGGGAAAGGGCCACGCCCTCCCACAGGATAGGTCTTTTAAGGCTAAAAATAAACCTAATTTTTGTCCCTTTCGCAGAAATGGACCAGCCTCTAATTCTACATCCTCTAAGCAAGAGGGTAATACTTCACAACCCAAACCAGCCTGGAAACCAATGCAAGGCTGGAACAAGGGTAAGCAGGCCAAGAAGCCTACAACTGCTACCAAATCAGCATAAAGGGATAGCCCCCGATCCGGGACCGGATCTGGTGGGGGGCAGACTTTCTCTCTTTGCTCAGGCTTGGGCAAGAGATGTTCAGGATCCTTGGGCGCTAGAAATAGTTTCTCAAGGTTATCTCCTGGAATTCAAGGAACTACCCCCAAGGGGAAGATTCCACAGGTCTCAATTATCTTCAAACCAAATAAAAAGACAGGCATTCTTACATTGTGTAGAAGACCTGTTAAGGATGGGAGTGATTCATCCAGTTCCAATAAGAGAACAAGGGATGGGTTTTTATTCCAACCTGTTCATAGTTCCCAAAAAAGAGGGAACATTCAGACCAATTTTGGATCTCAAGATCCTAAACAAATTTCTCAGGGTACCATCGTTCAAAATGGAAACTATTCGAACGATCCTACCTACTATCCAGGAAAATCAATTTATGACTACCATGGATTTAAAGGATGCGTATCTACATATTCCTATCCACAAGGAACATCATCAGTTCCTAAGGTTCGCTTTTCTGGACAAGCATTACCAGTTTGTGGCACTTCCATTCGGATTAGCCACTGCTCCAAGGATTTTCACAAAGGTACTAGGGTCCCTTCTAGCGGTTCTAAGACCAAGGGGCATTGCAGTAGTACCTTACTTGGACGACATCCTGATTCAAGCGTCGTCTCTGTCAAAAGCAAAGGCTCATATGGACATCGTCCTAGCCTTTCTCAGATCTCACGGATTGAAGGTGAACAAAGAAAAAAGTTCTCTGTCCCCGTCAACAAGAGTTCCCTTCTTGGGAACAATAATAGATTCCTTAGAAATGAGGATTTTTCTGACAGAGGTCAGAAAATCAAAAATTCTAAGCATGGAAGTAATAGGATTGATGGTTGCAACAATGGACATAGTTCCTTTTGCACGAATTCATCTAAGACCATTACAACTGTGCATGCTCAGACAGTGGAATGGGGATTATACAGACTTGTCTCCGACGATTCAAGTAGATCAAAAGACCAGAGATTCACTCCGTTGGTGGCTGACCCTGGATAATCTGTCACAGGGAATGAGCTTCCGCAGACCAGAGTGGGTCATTGTCACGACCGACGCCAGCCTGGTGGGCTGGGGCGCGGTCTGGGAACCCCTGAAAGCTCAGGGTCTATGGTCTCGGGAAGAATCTCTTCTCCCGATAAACATTCTGGAACTGAGAGCGATATTCAATGCTCTCAAAGCTTGGCCTTATCTAGCAAAGGCCAAATTCATAAGGTTTCAATCAGACAACATGACGACTGTTGCATATATCAATCATCAGGGGGGAACAAGGAGTTCCCTGGCGATGGAAGAAGTGACCAAAATAATTCAATGGGCGGAGGATCACTCCTGCCACTTGTCTGCGATCCACATCCCAGGAGTGGAAAATTGGGAAGCGGATTTTCTGAGTCGTCAGACATTCCATCCGGGGGAGTGGGAACTCCATCCGGAAATCTTTGCCCAAATAACTCAATTATGGGGCATTCCAGACATGGATCTGATGGCGTCTCGTCAGAACTTCAAGGTTCCTTGCTACGGGTCCAGATCCAGGGATCCCAAGGCGACTCTAGTAGATGCACTAGTAGCACCTTGGACCTTCAACCTAGCTTATGTATTCCCACCGTTTCCTCTCATTCCCAGGCTGGTAGCCAGGATCAATCAGGAGAGGGCTTCGGTGATCTTGATAGCTCCTGCGTGGCCACGCAGGACTTGGTACGCAGACCTGGTGAATATGTCATCGGCTCCACCATGGAAGCTACCTTTGAGACAGGACCTTCTTGTTCAAGGTCCATTTGAACATCCGAATCTGGTTTCCCTCCAGCTGACGGCTTGGAGATTGAACGCTTGATTTTATCAAAGCGTGGGTTTTCAGATTCTGTAATAGATACTCTGATTCAGGCTAGAAAGCCTGTAACTAGAAAAATTT
Organism: Bombina bombina; assembly: GCF_027579735.1. NCBI lineage: Eukaryota > Metazoa > Chordata > Amphibia > Anura > Bombinatoridae > Bombina > Bombina bombina. Next base: position 1,387,262,928 of record NC_069500.1, read on the forward strand.
ACCATAAAATATGGAAAATATATATCTGTTGGTGTGAATCCAAAGGATTGCCATGGAACAAGATAAAGATTCCTAAGATTCTATCCTTTCTACAAGAAGGTTTGGAGAAAGGATTATCTGCAAGTTCTCTAAAGGGACAGATTTCTGCTTTATCTGTCTTACTACACAAACGACTGGCAGCTATGCCAGATGTTCAAGCATTTGTTCAGGCTCTGGTTAGGATCAAGCCTGTTTACAGACCTTTGACTCCTCCCTGGAGTTTAAATCTAGTTCTTTCAGTTCTTCAAGGGGTTCCGTTTGAACCCTTACATTCCGTAGATATTAAGTTACTATCTTGGAAAGTTTTGTTTTTGGTTGCAATCTCTTCTGCCAGAAGAGTTTCAGAGTTATCTGCTCTGCAGTGTTCTCCTCCTTATCTGGTGTTCCATGCAGATAAGGTGGTTTTGCGTACTAAGCCTGGTTTTCTTCCTAAAGTTGTTTCTAACAAAAATATTAACCAGGAGATAGTTGTACCTTCTTTGTGTCCGAATCCAGTTTCAAAGAAGGAACGTTTGTTACACAATTTGGATGTAGTCCGTGCTCTAAAATTCTATTTAGAGGCTACTAAAGATTTCAGACAAACATCTTCCTTGTTTGTTGTTTATTCTGGTAAAAGGAGAGGTCAAAAAGCGACTTCTACCTCTCTTTCCTTTTGGCTTAAAAGCATTATCCGATTGGCTTATGAGACTGCCGGACGGCAGCCTCCTGAAAGAATCACAGCTCACTCCACTAGGGCTGTGGCTTCCACATGGGCATTCAAGAACGAGGCTTCTGTTGACCAGATATGTAAGGCAGCAACTTGGTCGTCACTGCACACTTTTGCCAAATTTTACAAATTTGATACTTTTGCTTCTTCGGAGGCTATTTTTGGGAGAAAGGTTTTGCAAGCCGTGGTGCCTTCCATTTAGGTGACCTGATTTGCTCCCTCCCTTCATCCGTGTCCTAAAGCTTTGGTATTGGTTCCCACAAGTAAGGATGACGCCGTGGACCGGACACACCAATGTTGGAGAAAACAGAATTTATGCTTACCTGATAAATTACTTTCTCCAATAGTGTGTCCGGTCCACGGCCCGCCCTGGTTTTTTAATCAGGTCTGATTAATTATTTTCTCTAACTACAGTCACCACGGTATCATATGGTTTCTCCTATATATATTTCCTCCTGTCCGTCGGTCGAATGACTGGGGTGGGCGGAGCCTAGGAGGGATCATGTGACCAGCTTTGCTGGGACTCTTTGCCATTTCCTGTTGGGGAAGAGAATATCCCACAAGTAAGGATGACGCCGTGGACCGGACACACCGTTGGAGAAAGTAATTTATCAGGTAAGCATAAATTCTGTTTTTTCAAAATTAGCGCTAGTTACATTAGAACACTAATATCTTTCAGGAATCTCTGAATATCCATTGACATGTATATATTTTTTTTTAGTAGACATCCCAAAGTATTCATCTAAGCCCAATTTGGTATATTTCATGCCACCATTTCACCGCCAAATGCGATTAAATACAAAAAATCGTTCACTTTTTAACAAATTTTTTCACAAACTTTTGGTTTCTCACTGAAATTATTTACAAACAGCTTGTGCAATTATGGCTTAAATGGTTGTAAATGCTTCTCTGGGATCCCCTTTGTTCAGAAATAGCAGACATATATGGCTTTGGCGTTGCTTTTTAGTAATTAGAAGGCTGCTAAATGCCACTGCGCACTACACATGTATTATGCCCAGCAGTGGAGGGGTTAATTATGGAGCATGTAGGGAGCTTTTAGGGATACTTTTAGCTTTAGTGTAGTGTAGTAGACAACCCCAAGTATTGATCTAAGCCAATTTTGGTATATTTCATGCCACCATTTCACCGCCAAATGCGATCAAATTAAAAAAAAACGTTAAATTTTTCACAATTTTAGGTTTCTCACTGAAATCATTTACAAACAGCTTGTGCAATTATGGCACAAATGGTTGTAAATGCTTCTCTGGGATCCCCTTTGTTCAGAAATAGCAGACATATATGGCTTTGGCGTTGCTTTTTGGTAATTAGAAGGCCGCCAAATGCCGCTGCATTTCACACGTGTATTATGGCTAGCAGTGAAGGGGTTAATTGTGTAGCTTGCAGGGTTAATTTTAGCTTTAGTGTAGAGCTCAGCCTCCCACCTGAAACATGAGACCCCCTGATCCCTCCCAAACAGCTCTCTTCCCTCCCCCACCCCACAATTGTCCCCGCCATCTTAAGTACTGGCAAAAACTCTGCCAGTACTAAAATAAAAGCTATACTTGGGCTTTTTTTGTTTTTTTTTGTGGCATATTTACATATGCTGCTGTGTAGGATCCCCCCTTAGTCCCCAACCTCACTGATCCCCCACCAAACAGCTCTCTAACCCTCCCCCTCTGCCTTAATGGGCGCCATCTTGGGTACTGGCAGCTGTCTGCCAGTACCCAGTTTAGTAACAAATGTGCCTTTTTTTTAAAAAAAAAATGCCATTTTCTGTAGTGTAGCTTCCCCCCCCCAAGACCATCCCCCCACCCCTTCCAGATCTCTTAGATTATATGTGTTTATTTATTTTAATAGTTTTTTTTTACTTTTAACACCCTTTATTTTTCTGTAGTGTAGCGGTTCCCTCCCGCTCCCGCCCCGTGCACGCGCCCACCCGCCGCCCCCCGTGCACGCGCACGCTCCCGTGCGCGCTCCCGACGGTTCCGCCCCTGATCCCGCCCCCCTTCCCTCCAGTCGGCACATCGATGGCCGCCCACCCGCCTCCCAGACTTGCTCCCACCCACCAACGATACCGGCCACCGATGTCCGGTGCAGAGAGGGCCACAGAGTGGCTCTCTCTGCATCGGATGGCCAAGGGGGGTTATTGCAGGATGCCTCCATATCGAGGCATCACTGCAATAACCGGAAAGCAGCTGGAAGCGAGCAGGATCGCTTCCAGCTGCTTTCCAGACCAAGGACGTACGCCACACGTCCTCGGTCATTAACTGTCTTTTTTTTGAGGACGTGTGGCGTACGTCCTTGGTCATTAAGGGGTTAAATGTCTCTTCAAATTGCAGGCTCTGTTTAATCCATGAAAGTTTGATTTTGACTTCCATTTCCTGTTAATAATGTCTTTATTAAAGGGACACTGAACCCAATTTATTTTCTTTCGTGATTCAGATAGAGCATGCAATTTTAAGCAACTTTCTAATTTACTCCTATTACCAATTTTTCTTAATTATATTGGTATCTTTATTTGAAATGCAAGAATGTAAGTTTAGATGCCGGCCTATTTTTGGTGAACACACTGTGTTGTTCTTGCTGATTGGTGGATAAAATCACCCACCAATAAACAAGTGCTTTCCATGGTCCTGTACCAAAAAAAAATAGCTTAGATGCTTTCTTTTTCAAATAAAGAAAGCAAGAGAACGAAGACAAATTGATAATAGGAGTAAATTAGAAAGTTGCTTAAATTTGCATGCTCTATCTGAATCATGAAAGAAAAAATTTTGGGTTCAGTGTCCCTTTAATACATTTAGATAAAAAAATTCCAGTAACCTGAGAAAAAAAAGCTGTTATTTCTTGTGGGATAAATAGCCCTTTTTCTATTATTATCTCATTGAGAAATGCATCTTTTAGACATGTCAGGGCATTTTGCTGTTTGTGTAGTCGTTGTTTGCACGGGAGGTGTCTCTATGTATTTGTGTGTCTCATTATCCTACAGTGCTGGTTACACAACATTAATGCAAAATGCTTCTCTGGGATCCCCTTTGTTCAGAAATAGCAGACATATATGGCTTTGGCGTTGCTTTTTGGTAATTAGAAGGCCGCCAAATGCCGCTGCATTTCACACGTGTATTATGGCTAGCAGTGAAGGGGTTAATTGTGTAGCTTGCAGGGTTAATTTTAGCTTTAGTGTAGAGCTCAGCCTCCCACCTGAAACATGAGACCCCCTGATCCCTCCCAAACAGCTCTCTTCCCTCCCCCACCCCACAATTGTCCCCGCCATCTTAAGTACTGGCAGAAACTCTGCCAGTACTAAAATAAAAGCTATACTTGGGCTTTTTTTGTTTTTTTTTGGCATATTTACATATGCTGCTGTGTAGGATCCCCCCTTAGTCCCCAACCTCACTGATCCCCCACCAAACAGCTCTCTAACCCTCCCCCTCTGCCTTAATGGGCGCCATCTTGGGTACTGGCAGCTGTCTGCCAGTACCCAGTTTAGTAACAAATGTGCCTTTTTTTTAAAAAAAAAATGCCCTTTTCTGTAGTGTAGCTTCCCCCCCCCCCAAGACCATCCCCCCACCCCTTCCAGATCTCTTAGATTATATGTGTTTATTTATTTTAATTGTTTTTTTTTACTTTTAACACCCTTTATTTTTCTGTAGTGTAGCGGTTCCCTCCCGCTCCCGCCCCGTGCACGCGCCCACCCGCCGCCCCCCGTGCACGCGCACGCTCCCGTGCGCACTCCCGACGGTTCCGCCCCCGATCCCGCCCCCCTTCCCTCCAGTCGGCACATCGATGGCCGCCCACCCGCCTCCCAGACTTGCTCCCACCCACCAACGATACCGGCCACCGATGTCCGGTGCAGAGAGGGCCACAGAGTGGCTCTCTCTGCATCGGATGGCCAAGGGGGGTTATTGCAGGATGCCTCCATATCGAGGCATCACTGCAATAACCGGAAAGCAGCTGGAAGCGAGCAGGATCGCTTCCAGCTGCTTTCCAGACCAAGGACGTACGCCACACGTCCTCGGTCATTAACTGTCTTTTTTTTGAGGACGTGTGGCGTACGTCCTTGGTCATTAAGGGGTTAAATGTCTCTTCAAATTGCAGGCTCTGTTTAATCCATGAAAGTTTGATTTTGACTTCCATTTCCTGTTAATAATGTCTTTATTAAAGGGACACTGAACCCAATTTATTTTCTTTCGTGATTCAGATAGAGCATGCAATTTTAAGCAACTTTCTAATTTACTCCTATTACCAATTTTTCTTAATTATATTGGTATCTTTATTTGAAATGCAAGAATGTAAGTTTAGATGCCGGCCTATTTTTGGTGAACACACTGTGTTGTTCTTGCTGATTGGTGGATAAAATCACCCACCAATAAACAAGTGCTTTCCATGGTCCTGTACCAAAAAAAAATAGCTTAGATGCTTTCTTTTTCAAATAAAGAAAGCAAGAGAACGAAGACAAATTGATAATAGGAGTAAATTAGAAAGTTGCTTAAATTTGCATGCTCTATCTGAATCATGAAAGAAAAAATTTTGGGTTCAGTGTCCCTTTAATACATTTAGATAAAAAAATTCCAGTAACCTGAGAAAAAAAAGCTGTTATTTCTTGTGGGATAAATAGCCCTTTTTCTATTATTATCTCATTGAGAAATGCATCTTTTAGACATGTCAGGGCATTTTGCTGTTTGTGTAGTCGTTGTTTGCACGGGAGGTGTCTCTATGTATTTGTGTGTCTCATTATCCTACAGTGCTGGTTACACAACATTAATGCAGAATTTAAGTGACAATGACACTTTTCTGCACTTTCCCTAAACCATCACCTCTGTGTTATCAAGTAGATTTAGACTAATTGGTATATTTTGCTATTTTTTGGCTGTATCTTCATTCAACATTGTTCCTGTTGGCTGCTATAGGGTATAATGTACATGACACCCCAAATACCCCACTATTCTATTATTATTATTATTATTATTATTATAGTTCTGATAATCTTCTTATTATTTATTACAAATATTAGGAAATGTGTTATGAGCTTTAGCAATATTTGAGGTCTAACAACTACACATTATAGTTAAGATTATAAGTGGAGTACAATTAATAGTGCAGGTGTGTTGTCTTGCGCTTAGTCCTGCGTTAAGAATAACGCACAATATAGTATCACAAAGGAATGGTTAAAAATATTAACAAAAGTATCTTAAAACTTCCAAATCTTTTTTTTTTTTAAACCAATTTTTTTTGAAGTCATGATGAACAAATGTAACATAAAAGATGCGTCCAGAAACAATGACAGATAAGAGGTATACATTGCTATTACAGAGATATTGCCAAGTTTACTAATACCGGTTGTGCCTACCTAAAACACTTTATTGTGAACTTGAGGAGTAGTATGCATAGGCAATTATTATCAAAATGATGAGGCCAAATTTGGCTGGATAAATGGAGGAGCAATGAGGTCAACTAGGTAAAGTAAACATGTAGAAGAAACATTTTGAACCCATTTATCTGAGCTGTTAGCAAGGGATTTGGACTATCTAAAGTGAGACTTCAGTTTTATAGTATAATATACAAATAAATGTACCCCACATTGTTAAAAAAAATAATGTATATTCAGGTCTGTCTAGTCAAGTGGTATTGGAATGCGGGGAGTTGTCCATTGTCTTGGCCACTTCTAGACCATAGCAGTAAGGGGAAGGGAAGAGAGTTCAGCGGGCAAGAGCCACTCTTATTGGGAGGAATGTGGGGGAAGAGGGGGGGGGCGGAACCTCCTAGAATAATGAAGTGTAGAATGAGAGGGGTGAGCGAGGGAAATGTGGTATGTATAGTTTTTGAATATAGTTGGCTGTAGTGGGGAAGAGACCCCATCTGTTATTTAACCCGGTTCCATACCAGATGTAGTCAGTGTCCAAACTTCAAATCAAGCAAAGGTATTGTGAATGATTGTACACTAAGAGAGACTGGGTCCCAAACATAGTGATCCTAGAGTTGGATTTACGACCATTAAGGGTGTGGGATTTGTCCAAATGGAACAGATATTTTAATATGGAGGAGCTAAGTCCTAATACTAGTAATCACTGGGCAGGGTGTGGTAAGTAGCTGACTACGTATTATATATCGCCATGAGGTTTTTGTACCAGGGCAGTTAGAGTGCATGATTTCATACTACCGTGTTTTGTAATAGAGGAGACCTCCTGAGGGTTTAGGGTCGGAACGTTGCTAGTCATTCTATGTTCAGGTTAATTAATTCTCAGGACTGCTAACAATTGGAGCACAATATATATCAGCATATAACCAACATTTCCTGGTGAGTAGATTAGCTCAGCAATGCAATGAGTGCCCCTAGACAGAATTTCTACATAGTACATATAGTGAGTTGGAGCTCTCATGTAAATTGACACAGTAGTCCCATAAAGATATGACCTAAAATGTTCTATGATGGTGAATATGGTGACTAAAAATAGGTGAAAGGATTTAGGAGTATGTTCAGATTATTCTGTACAGGCAAGTCCCATCTGAGTGAGAACATTAGACATATAAGTAATTCAGCAGCCTCCAATATTATTTATAGTAAAATACATAGTAGATGTAGAGTATAGGTAGAAGGACCATATTAATTCTTGTCAAAAAGTATCTGGCAACATGGCATAGAGGAGTGGGTGTTAGTATCCATTATAACTGTATCAACAACAGTGTAGCAAGACCCCAAGGGTAGAAGCATACACACCCTAAGAAAAGGTGATATGAACAGAACATTCATAGATATGGAAAGTAGGTTCATATGTAATTAAGAATAAACCTATGGGTTTAAGGAGTCTATCTGGGGCCTACACACTGCTGTATTGTAAAATATAGCCCAAAGGAGTACCCATGCAGCTTGAAAAATAAATATAACGGATGCTGCTGTGTAGTGACATGATCCCCAGAAATCGCTAGCCTATGAAAGATAGAATACATAGCCCCATTTACTTTTAAACATATATGCATGTGCTTATAACATTCCACAATGTGAGTATATACAATAAAACAAAACACATCTACTAGGAGCTCAGGGTGGATACATAGAAATTACTTACTTCAGGGGGAAGTATCGCTAAGTGTGTGTGTGTGGGGGGGGGGAACTACGTCTTAACCAGGTGTTCGTAAAAACAGAGACACAGATGTGCCTCACTCGTTTTACATTAAGTAGCACGTCGCCTCGGCCGCCGGCGACATCAGTAACAGGGTGATTTATGTAGTTAGGTATTAAGGAGGGATCTGTCGGTCATCAACCAAGATATTTATCATGTGGAAGTACCTATAAAAGTAGTCGGTAGACATGTTTTAAAGTAAATATAATTCTTCCCCCAGAAGAAGCTAAAGTCCACCAATCTGCTTATGACATGTGGGCAGAAATAATGGATACATCTAAAACATGTGAGCATTAACACTCATGTAAGAGACTAGCATTTATAAAAAAAAGTAAAACTGAGCTAAACAAATATTTAACTGTTATTGCAGGCTTATTGTTTTAACACTATGAAAGGATGTAAAAGCTTCAAATGGGCTAATATCTAGCATAATAAGCTAGGATAACTCTGGTGTGCGTACTGCTGTTGAGATCTCCATTTTCTAGCCCACCCCAGTCTTCTGGAAATCTTGCCAAGTTATAAAGTTGGTGTTCTCATGCCCTGTGTTCTTCCAGATCTCACAGCATGGAGGTGACGTGTCAGTGTCCATGGATCCGGTGGATTGACTACTTGTAGTCAGATCGTCTCTAGCAGATGCACTGAGTCCCATATATAGTTTCTCCCAGTTGCTGATCTTGTCCGTTAGGAGATAGCATGTATGACAGCTTATATGACCACTCTCAATGACATTTAAATTGCAGGGCAGCGTCCAGCAAAAGTCCAGAGAGGTGGCCTCAGAGCAAGGGGTCCAATGTAAAGAGCTCGGCAAGATAATCACTTTTGGTGTCGGATCATAATAGATAGGTTTGTCTGTTTCTCTATCAGATGCATCTGCAGGGATGGGCCGATCACGGCAATCGCCATTTTGGGAAGGAGGCGGTATAATTTGTGAGAATTGCTGTACACGTTACAAGACTCTATTTAGGCTCTGTTTGATGCTCTCAAAATGGACCTCCAAGTGCTGTAACACTACACTTTCCCATCGGTCTAGGGACTCCATGCCACTTCGTAATTAAATTGTATAGCTTGCAATCCGTTGTAGTGTCTGTGGAAGGGCACATCATAGACATAGACTTGTTGTGTATAGAATTCCGTCCCTCTTAACAGATAGGTAGGAGGAGGGGGGGTTCAGAGAAAGAAATATAAGACAACTTAAATCTAAAGAAGAACTCTGGGAAGTGCTAAAAGAAGCCTGGTATAATATACCAGAAGATTACTTCAGAAAACTTCAAGACAGTGTTCTCAGAAGAGTTCATGATGTGCTTAGTGCCAAGGGAGGTCACACTAAATACTGTCTTTTGCCGGAAGAAGCCATTTTGTTCTGAAAATTGTTTTTTTATATTTTGTGTACATATTTCCTCCATTTTCTGTTTGTATCTTAATAAAGAGACCGAAAAACAAATATGGATGGTCAAATACTTTACTAAAGCAACACATCTAATTGTGGCCTTAGACTTTTGCACAGTACTGTATATAAAGAGCTCTGAGGATGCGGTAATCATTCTAGCATAAAGCGTGATTACACACGCATTCAGGTTTACTTTCAACTTGTAATACGAACGATAAACCCAAGCGTGCAAACTCCTGCAATAAACCCCTTGTAGGGAGAGAATAGCTAATTATATTAACTGTCTAATTAGTTACTCAAAGTTTACCTTATCTGTTTTATCTTTATTGCTGTTTACTCAATGGCCAATACGAGAGAACAATAGAAAATGAACATTATGGTACTGCTCTGTCACAGCACACCCACTAAAAGGGGCTGAAAAAGCATTAATAGCAGACACTCTCCCCCTCCCCTGCATATGAAAACACCCATTACATAACCAGGAGTCTTTAGACATCAGTATACATCTAAAACGTTGGGGCTTGGTTAGGAGTCTGAAAATCAGCACAATGTTTTTTAAAAATAAGCAAAACTATACATTGTTCCAAAAACACTCTCAGATTGGCTATATAAATGGATTATCTACAAATATTTATGCAAAGAAAAATCTAGTGTACAATGTCCCTTTAAGAAAAGATAAAGTCTGCACAGAATGACTGTGTGGAATATAGCAATATTAAAGGGACTTAACAGAGCACCCAGCTATTTAGCTATATAATTTGCAAATTTAAAAAATATATGTTTTTCCACTTCCGCAATAGAGATTGGAGTGAATGCTGCAGAATTTATAAATTTCCCCCTTTAATATGTTATCCAGCAATTACCTGTTCAGTATATGATAGATTTTATAAAGAGATATGTCCCTGCAAAACCATATAATTATTTTAGGGCCAGATTAGAAGTGGAGCTGTATTTAACATTCTCACTCGTACGTTAACTCCACTAGAAGTAAGCTTTTTGTGCGCATCAGGGGCGCGATCCGATATAGATCGTAGTTTGCGGCACAAGCGAGGGAACCCCCGCCGCCCATAGTTTCAGCTCGCAACTCGAGCTATCACATATACGGCGCCGTCAGATGCTAAAGTGCCGTAAGTCTGACAAACCAGCGATGTCCAGAAATCTGCGTAAGTACAAATTTCTGGAGTCGCCAGTGACTTACGGCACTTTAGAAACTGCCGGCGTCTACAAAACCTGACTAAATTATTAAATCTCCTGTACTGTCTAACACGCCTCCCAAACATAGCCCGACATGTCTAACCCTCTATCCGCTATCCCCCCTCACTCTCCTAATAATAAAAATGTATTAACCCCTAAACCGCCGCTCCCGGACCCCGCCGCCACCTAATAAAGTTATTAACCCCTAAACCTCCGCTCCCGGACCCTGCCGCCACCTACATTAACTAACCCCTAATGTGAGCTCCTACCCCGCCGCCACCTACATTAACTACCCCCTAATGTGAGCTCCTACCCCGCCGCCAGCTACATTAACTACCCCCTAATGTGAGCTCCTACCCCGCCGCCAGCTACATTAACTACCCCTTAATGTGAGCTCCTACCCCACCGCCAGCTATATTAAATTAATTAACCCCTAATCTAATCCCCCTACACCGCCGCCACCTATATTAAATTAACCCTAATCTAATCCCCCTACCCCGCCGCCAGCTATATTAAATTAATTAGCCCCTAATCTAATCCCCCTACACCCCCGCGACCTATATTAAATACATTAACCCCTAATCTAATCCCCCTAAAGTAATCACCTCTATTACCAGCCCTTAAAAGGGCCTTTTGCGTGACATTGCCCCAAAGTAACAGCTCTATTGCCAGCCCTTAAAAGGGCTTTTTGTGGGGCATGCCCGAAAGAAATCAGCTCTTTTACCAGCCCTTAAAAGGGCTTTTTGCGGGGCATTGTCACAAAGTAATCAGCTCTTTTGCATTTAATCTAAATCCCCCTACACCGCCGCCACCTATAATAAATGTATTACCCCCTAATCTAATCCACCTACACCACCGCCACCTATATTAAATAGATTAAACCCTAATCTAATCCCCCTACACCGCCGCCAGCTATATTAACTATATTAACCCTAATTATATTAGGGTTAATATAGTTAATATAGTTATTATATTATATATATTAACTATATTAACCCTAATTATATTATGGTTAATATAGTTAATATCGTTATTATATTATATATATATATTAACTATATTAACCCTAATTATATTAGGGTTAATATAGTTAATATCGTTATTATATTATATATTTATTAAGTATAATAACCCTATCTAACTCTAACATCCCTAACTAAATTCTTATTAAAATAAATCTAATTAATATTAATATTATTAATTAAAATATTCCTATTTAAATCTAAATACTTACCTATAAAATAAACCCTAAGATAGCTACAATGTAATTAATAATTACATTGTAGCTATTTTAGGGTTTATATTTATTTTACAGGCCTGGCTGGGTGAAGACAAGGTAGGGAGATCTTCAGGGGGGTAGTGTTAGGTTTATTTAAGGGGGGTTTGGGTTAGAGTAGTGGTATTTGGGTGGTGGGTTGTAATGTTGGGGGGTGTTATTGTGTTTTTTTTTTACAGGCAAAAGAGCTGATTTATTTGGGGCATGCCCCGCAAAAAGCCCTTTTAAGGGCTGGTAAGGTAATAGAGCTGTTAACTTTTTTAATTTAGATTAGGGTAGGGAATTTTTTTATTTTGGGGGGCTTTGTTATATTATTAGGGGGCTTAGAGTATGTGTAATTAGCTTAAAATTCTTGTAATCTTTTTTATTTTTTGCAATTTAGTGTTTTTTTTTGTAATTTAGTTTAGTTTATTTAATTGTATTTTTAGATAGATATTTGTAGTTTATTTAATTTATTGATAGTGTAGGTGTACTTGTAACTTAGGTTAGGATTTATTTTACAGGTAAATTGGTAATTATTTTAACTAGGTAGCTATTAAATAGTTATTAACTATTTAATAACTATTGTACCTAGTTAAAATAAATACCAAGTTACCTGTAAAATAAATATAAACCCTAAAATAGCTACAATGTAATTATTAATTATATTGTAGCTATCTTAGGGTTTATTTTATAGGTAAGTATTTAGATTTAAATAGGAATATTTTAATTAATAATATTAATAGTAATTAGATTTAGTTTAATAAGAATTTAGTTAGGGATGTTAGAGTTAGATTGGGTTATTATACTTAATATATATATATATAATATAATAACGATATTAACCCTAATATAATTAGGGTTAATATAGTTAATATATATAATATAATAACGATATTAACTATATTAACTATATTAACCTTAATATAATTAGGGTTAATATAGTTAATATATATAATATAATAACTATATTAACTATATTAACCCTAATATAATTAGGGTTAATATAGTTAATATAGCTGGCGGCGGTGTAGGGGGGTCAGATTAGGGGTTAATCTATTTAATATAGGTGGCGGCGGTGTAGGGGGATTAGATTAGGGGGTAATACATTTATTATAGGTGGCGGTGGTATAGGGGGATTTAGATTATAGGCAAAAGAGCTGATTTCTTTGTGACAATGCCCCACCAAAAGCCCTTTTAAGGGCTGGTAAAAGAGCTGATTTCTTTGGGGCATGCCCTGCAAAAGCCCTTTTAAGGGCTGGCAATAGAGCTGTTTACTTTGGGGTAATGCCACGCAACAAGCCCTTTTCAGGGCTATTTGTAGGGTTAGATTTAGGTTTAGTGGTAGGGATAGTTTAGTATTTTAGGGGTTAATTAATTTAATAAAGGTGGCGGCGGTGTAGGGGGATTAGATTAGGGGTTAATTAATTTAATATAGGTGGCGGCGGTGTAGGGGGATTAGATTAGGGGTTAATTAAATTAATATAGGTGGCGGCGGTGTAGGGGGATTAGATTAGGGGTTAATTAATTTAATATAGCTGGCGGCGGTGTAGGGGGATTAGATTAGGGGTTAATTAATTTAACATAGCTGGTGGCGGGGTAGGGGGATTAGATTAGGGGTTAATAATTTTAATATAGCTGGCGGCGGGGTAGGAGCTCACATTAGGGGGTGTGTAATGTAGATGGAGGCGAGGTAAGGAGCTCACATTAGGGGGTATGTAATGTAGATGGCGGCGGTGTAAGGGGCTCACATTAGGGGGTAGGTAATGTAGGTGGCGACGGTGTAGGGGGATCACATTAAGGGGTTATCCATTTAATGTAGGTGGCGGCGGGGGCCGGGAGCGGCGGTTTAGGGGTTAATAACTTTATTAGGGATTGCGGCGGGGGATCGCGGTTGACAGATAGATAGACATTGTGCATGCGTTAGGTGTTAGGTTTTATTTAGCAGTTCACGGTTGACAGGTAGATAGACATTGTGCATGTGTTAGGTGTTTAGGGAGTTACGGGGCTCCAATAGATAGCGTAAGGCTTACTACACCTGCATTTTGTGGCGAGGTGAAAATGGAGTAAGATTTCTCCATTTTCGCCACGTAAGTCCTTACGCTGTATATTGGATACCAAACTGCGTTGGTTTGGTATACCTGTCTATGGCCCAAAAAACTACGGGCGAAGGCAGAAATATACGAGCGTAACTTCTAGGTTACGCCGTATATAGGATACCAAACTCACGCAAATATATCGGATCGGGCCCCAGGTAGCGCTCGTATTACAAGTTGAAAGTAAAATGTTTTCGCTTGCGCGCTAACTCGATGTGCGCAAAAAACTGAAGTTAGGATTTCGACCGCGCTAATGTATTCCCCTATAGAAGTCAGCGGAGCAAAAAAATTGAAAAAACCCTACTCGCGCACAAACCCAATTACATATTCTTAAGTGCGCTAACCTGACATGATATATTAATATTTCACATTCCAATGCTCTTCAAATTTTGGTACAATATATATCTATACCTTTATGTATGTATATATATATATATATATATATATATATATATATATATATACTGTATATATATACATACATGGTTATATAGGTATAGATATATACTGATATACATATATATATGAATATCTATTTATAAATACATAGAACATATTCTGCTATGTGCAGAACATTGGAATTTACTGTAATATTTACAGTAAATACACACTATAACACTTTATTAAAAATGAATATTGCATAAATATGCTTTTACATGTTTTCAGCTACTCAACCACAAAGGGCTCCAATGTATTTATATACTGTATATATGTCTATATAATTATAAATATATATATGTACATACTGTATATACATATATATATATTTTTATAAATAATTTTTATTAGATAGTATTATTATGAATGTAACTGTACTTTTCAATGTATTTTTGATGCGTTTTGTGACACTTTGTTGTGTTAACTTCAATTGCGCTCAAGCTATTGCATTTACTTTCAATTCGAGTGCTATACCCTGCGCGTACAGACGCGATAAACCCCTTTTCGCTCTCACATAACTGTTAGCGCGCCACTCTGGCCCTTATACAGCATGCAGAAATTCTGTAGTGCTTAATTGCTGATATGTATTATGCAGATATAATAAGTTCTTAAAGGGACAGTCTAGTCCAAAAAAACCTTTCATGATTCAGATAGGGCATGTAATTTTAAACAATTTTCCAATTTACTTTTATCACAAATTTTGTTTTGTTCTCTTGGTATTCTTAGTTGAAAGCTTAACCTAGGAGGTTCATATGCTAATTTCTTAGACCTTGAAGGCCGCCTCTTAAGAATACATTTTAACAGGTTTTTCACCACTAGAGGGTGTTAGATCATGTTTTTCATATAGATAACACTGTGCTCGTGAACGTGAAGTTACCTGGGAGCCATCACTGATTGGCTAAACTGCAAGTCTGTCAAAAGAACTGAAATAAAGGGGCAGTCTGCAGAGGCTTAGATACAAGATAATCACAGAGGTAAAAAATATATAAATATAACTGTGTTGGTTATGCAAAACTAGGGAATGGGTAAAAAAGGGATTATCTATCTTTTAAAACAATAACAATTCTGGTATAGACTGTCCCTTTAACTGCTCAGTATTTTCTATCTCTTACTCTCTTTCTCCTTTTATGCTACGTTTCTTTTCATCAGCGCCTACAGTCGCAACAAAAAAGAAAACACTAAAAGCGAGTTACACAAGTTTTTTTATTTTTTTTATGAAAATCAATCTAAAGTGTCAGAAAACGTTTTTTTATTGATGTATCTAAAGGTTACAACATGAGTCATCCATATCCATTGCAGTGCTGCTAATTACTCCAAAATGCACAATAATTAGTGCAGAAGTGTCATCCCATCACCGTGCTGGTCGTTACCCGACCTACTGAAGTGACGTTATATGGATTTCACTATCAAAACCGACTGTGTTTTATTATGACACATTTAATGAGAATTGGGCAATTGTAGCTAATGTTCAAATAGGCAATGTTTGCTTTTTTAAATTCCCATTAAAGGAACATTAAAAGTATATTATACTATGTAATTAAAGGGATATGAAACCAAAAATTGTTCTTTCATGATTCAGACACATCATGCAGTTTTAAACAACTTTCTAAATGACTTCTATATTCAGCGTTTCTTTGTTTGCTTGGTATTCTTTGATGAAAACCAGGGATCTATGCTTAGGAGCTTGCCCATTTCTAGAGCACTATATGGCAGCATTTTTGCAAGATTGTTATCCATTTGCAAGAGCACCAGATAGCAGCACTATTTCCTGTCATGTAGTGCTTCAGATGCTACCTAGGTATCTCTTCAACACAGAATATCATGTGAACGAAGCACATTTGATAATAGAAGTAAATGGGAAACTGTTTAAATGGTAGGCTCACAAAAAGAACATTTTGGGGTTTTATATCCCTTTAACCCCTTAATGACTGAGGTACTGTGCACATATAAGACCAACGTTTTACAATTCTATCATAAAATGATTAATTGTGTTTGGGAAAAGTTAAAACTTTGCGCGCTATTGTCAATGTTTCAATTCCTAATGGAATTGGAAGTTTCTACTCCAGACTTCAGACGGCAAACACTGCTACATTCTGCACTGTTATTGTTTTATCATGTAGTAGGTCGTTTCTATCTGTACCTAATGGCATCAGAAAATGAGATGAGGCTTTTAAAATGTTATGCTCCTGGACTGCAAAACAATGCAAATATTGCTAACTTTGGGGTTGATTACATTTTATAAGTTGATTTGTTTTTGGTGGCTTTTTGTTTCAAGTCAATTACAAGATTTCAAGTGTTTCTCTGATCCTAAAACGTGATCACAATCCATTTTCAGTATACTTTTCAACACATTTTCAAATCCATTTTACACTTATCGGATTTAACACTTGATAAAGTTTGCGAAATGGCCTTTTTGGCGTATTTGCAAGAATTTCAAGATGATTTGGAATAATTCTATGATGTCTCGCGGTGCGCTGCTGGTCCCAAATGGAACTCGCCACTGATCCAATCAGCAGCATTTTCCGTTTGGGCCAGCAGAGCACTTCAAGTCATGAGCGGTATTTCAACTATGTATTTAACCGCATTGATATGGTTTTTGCGCCTGTCTTCAAAGTTGTTCTCTTATTTTACAACTTTACAGTTGCTGGTTAGTGAACTTCTGCATTTTCATATTGGGCGCCGCCATTTTAGAGCTCAAGTATTCTTGCAGCCTGTGACAGAAGCTGTGCTCATTCACAGATAAGTGATGTTGCAGCTTTTGACAACTGTATTGTGCACTTCAGGTTAGTAAATACAATGGGAGGTTTACATTTTTGCAGTTTTTATACACAGTTTAAAAGTTATGTAACATATGTAAAAAGGCCACATTAATAATATAAGCACTGCAGCCACTGCAAAAATATAAAGCTCCAGCTCAGTATTATGCATTTTAACCGGAAGTGCCAAATACAGCTGTGAAAAGGCCGACAAAGTCACTATTCTGTGAATGTGCACCACTTCTGTAGCAAGAATACCTGGGATCCAAGATGGCCGCTCCCTGTATGAAGATGTGGAGACTGACCTACTGGTACCAGAATGGGGTCAAAATAAGTGACCCCTATATAGGCTATACATTATGCCTTATCCAAATAAATAAATAATTCAATACAACACAAGGATGGGTGTAAAGGCCGCAGCCCGCATTTATTTAAATAATTTTAAATAACATTCATAAATTCAACAATTATATTAATCATAAACTTCTAACTTTAAAACATAAGGTGCAAGAGCACCGAGATGTACCTTCCCCCGGTTTACAACCAGATACATCCCCCCAAAACTCTCCCGCCTCTTTAGGGAGGTACCAGCTTACTTAACCTCCAGATCTAAATCACCCCGACATACCAACAAAACACCAGCCTACTGCGACAAACTCAACAAACAGGGAGGGAGGGAGGGAAATTTTCCCTTGCGTTTGTATAAGCTACAGAGGACTGGAATATTCCCGCCCAAGCACCAAGTAACCGTTACTTGGCTCCGCCCCCATCAGCAGACGGCTCCATTCGCCAGAATAGGGGTCACATTCCCCTCCGTCAACTTCTTTCCTCCAGGGAGTCCTGACCCCTATATAGGCTATACATTATGCCTTATCTAAATAAATAATTCAATACAACACAAGGATGGGTGTAAAGGCCGCAGCCCGCATTTATTTAAATAATTTTAAATAACATTCATAAATTCAACAATTATATTAATCATAAACTTCTAACTTTAAAACATAAGGTGCAAGAGCACCGAGATGTACCTTCCCCCGGTTTACAACCAGATACATCCCCCCAAAACTCTCCCGCCTCTTTAGGGAGGTACCAGCTTACTTAACCTCCAGATCTAAATCACCCCGCCACAGCACGCCACCGCGTGCCTACCCCACCCGGGCTAAGGCCTTCAACACTGCTTCTTTGATGTTAAAGTTAAAGAGGTGGAGCCCCACCTCATTTAAATGCACACCATCCTTTAAAAAGAAACAACGCCCAGTCTCCCCTTCGAATTCAACATGGCGAATGCCAAACCCCCCAATCCTACAAACAAAACTACTAATTGATCTATTCACCTTTTTTCTAGAGGCCTCCAGCTTCTTCACATCCCATGCTGCTCTCCAGACTGATCTGGGTTCAATGTCAGACCATACTATTACCATATCAGGGAACAACTCCCGCAACCTAACCAAATCCCTCTTAATTCTGTCCAGCAAATCCTTCTGGGATAGAAAACCTAAATCATTCCCACCTGCATGTACAATTAGAATCGCTGGAGGCCGAAATAGCCTAGCATAATCAACAATCTTTTTTAACAATTGATCCCACCTCAATCCTCTAGTCCCAAACCACCTCAACCTCACTGTCTCCTCATTCATCTTCAGCTGTGTTCCCTGATCTGTACTTGCCGCTGCCTTCCGGGCCCAATAAATGTAAGAATGCCCCACAATCCAACAATGTACTGGACCTGTCAAGACAAAAAATACAACCTAAACTCTCATATCAGGCCTGACATAAGACTTAAAACAACCAGACTTCCAGCCACCAATTCTCTTAATCACACTCTCACCCAAACCTAAATTGGCCGCCTCCGTCGCCGCCCCAATCCGAAAAGAATGAGTGCCAAACTCCTCAGCCACATAGCCCAAACTTGTCAACACCTTTCTAAACACAGCCAAAAATTGAAAACGCGAGAGACTTGAACCATCTTGATGCACAAATAAAGGCAAAAAACCAACTGGGCGCACGTCCAAAAAGGCCTCCAATACCAACACTGGACAACAACTCCCTTTAGTCTCTTTAATCTGGATCCACCTTCCCAACCCTTTTTGATCCGTCTTCGATTTCCTCAACCACACCCACAACACCTTATCCTTGATAGATACATCTCGGGCCCACAAACCTCCTGAATCATGCCTATTTGCTCCAACTAATTCGGATATACGAAAAGCACCAAAAAAGGCCAACACAAAAGCAGCCCGAAATAAAAGAAATTCAAACTTAGAAGAACATTCAACTCTCAAAGAACCTAATATCTGTCTCAAGGTATCAAATACCACCGGACGTCTCCTGTCATTACACACCTGACCTTTACATAAACCTCTTACAGCCAACCGAATGACAAACAACTTTGTCAAATCCTGCAATCCCAACAACTTAAAAAGGAAACTCATAGCTGCAATAGACTTTTGAACTTTTGACTTAGACCATCCCAAACTTCCCCATTCACCCACCCATGCCAAGAAATCACTATCCCACCCCTCATTGGCAGACCCCATTCTTCTTCCAGACACATATTGAAACCAATGCCTCCACACAGATAAATATGCCACCCAGGTACCTTGAGCTAGTGCTCCCCTGGCAAAACGGATTAGATCCAGGATTTCAGATCCCACAGCTCTGGCAGACATCCAACACCCTCCTTCTCCGCATCTGGAGCCACTTCCCAGAACCTTTCCCACTGAAAGCGAGAAAGAGCATCAGCAATGACATTCTGATAACCTGGAACATGAACAGCACGAAATAAAACATTCATTTGCATACAGTCCAACACAAACAACCTCAAAAGTCGCACCACTGGCAACGAGCTAGATGTAAGTCTATTAATTGCGAATACAACTCCCAAGTTATCCGTGTGGAAAACCACCTTTTTGTCCCTAAGCAGATCTTTCCACACTTTTACTGCAACCACCAACGGGAACAATTCAAGAAAGACCAAATTCTTATTGAGACCAGCTTGTTTCCACTCCACCGGCCATAAACCTGCAGACCAATGCCCCTGAAAAAATGCACCATACCCCACGGAACCAGCTGCATCAGTATACAAATGAAGATCATAATTCGAGACTGCCAAACCTTGCATTATCTCGCAGCCATTAAAATCCTCCAGAAAAACCATCCAAATTTTTAAATCCTCTTTTAGTTCCTTACCCAACCGAATCCAATGGGACGGGTTCTTCACACCCACTGTCGCTAAAGACAACTTCCTACAGAAAACTCTCCCAACCGGAATAATCCTGCAGGCAAAATTTAGCTTGCCTACTAGCGATTGAACTTCTTTAAGCATGAGTTTTTCTTTTTAAAACAGCTCTGAATGCAATTTTTTAAGTCAACCACCTTGTCCAAAGGCAAACGGCATTCCATACTCACAGAATCAATTTCAATGCCCAAAAAACTCAAAACTGTCTGAGGGCCTTCAGTCTTTTCATGAGCTATAGAAATGCCAAAATCAGATGCCACATTAAAGAAGTGTTCCATCAGCTGCGCACAATCTTCAATCCCTGCCTTACTAACAAAAAGGAAATCGTCAAGGTAATGCACCATTGACTTCAAACCTGATACTTGCCTGACGACCCATTCCACAAAAGTGCTAAACTTTTCAAAATACGCACATGATATGGAACAACCCATTGGCAGACACAAATCCACGTAAAAGGCCCCATCAAAATAACAGCCCAATAAGTGATGACACACCGGATGTACAGGTAAAAGCCGAAAGGCTGCTTCCACGTCCACCTTCCCCAACAAAGCACCCACACCCGCTGCCGACACCAACCTAACAGCCTGATCAAATGACGCATACCTCACCGCAGACACATCAGGATCTATACCGTCATTTACCGACGAACCTTTCGGGAAAGACAGATGGTGGATCAGACGAAACTGACCAGCCACTTTTTTGGGGACCACCCCCAATGGAGAAACCCTCAAATTCTTAAATGGCAGGTGACTGAAAGGCCCTGCCATTCTACCCAATGCAACTTTCTTGACCAATTTACCTCGAACAACCTCCGGAAATTCTTTAGCAGACTTTAAATTCCCCGAAATTTGACAAGCCCCCCTTCCTCAAAAGGAATCCAAAAACCAGAACTGAACCCCGTTAATAACAACTCCGCATCCCTCTCTTTCCCCCTCACCTTAGCGTATCGCTCTAGCCAAGGAACCATCCTTCTTACCCTCACTGGGGTCTTGGCCCTTAAAAGCAACCTCTCCTGCCTTTCCACTGCCACCTTTCTTGAAACATTTGGTCCAAGGGTGGGTTCCTTCACAACCGGAACATGCATGCTTGTATTTGCATCCGTTACCGAACTTACACACGCCTTCATTGTACTGAAAGCACAATCCTTTCCTAATGGCCACTGCCGCACCTCCTCCAGAGACTCCCCCGGATGGGCTGTTACCCCCAGCATTTCCTCCCCCGAAACCACGAAAGGACCCACGCATCGGAGTCATCAACTCCAACCATATCCCCATATCTCGGTCATCCCAACGCATCTCCGGCCTTACAGCCAGGCGCTGACGAAATTGTTCGTCATAACGCCACCACGCCAATCCCCCGTATGTGCGGTAAGCCCCTGCTATCTCGTCATAATAGCAAAAAAGAGCTGAACACTGATCCGGAAACTTCTCACCAATTACAGCCGCTAAAATACAAAATGCTCTCGACCAGTTTGAAAGTGTTTTGGGTAGCTTACGGTAACGTTTCTTGCGTTCATCCTCTTCTTTCTTCTCCTTATCCTTTGTATCCTCCTTGATCTCCATCATCTGTTCAAGCGGTAATAATGAAAACAGCTCCAAAAATTCCCGTTTCCATATTTTTTCTTTTATATCTTGCGTCAAATGAATCCCCAGCAGTCCGATTGAGCATAAACATGGTCTTCTCATCGCGCTCTCTGGAACTTTCACAATGTCCCCCGAAGAAGCCACGTCTTTTTTCTGCCCTTTGGTCCCCCCAGTTACTTGACCGCTGTCACCCGAACCCGACACCCCTACTGCAGCAAGACCCACACTTCCCGTCTCTGCAACCACTCCTGGTACAGGAGCCCCACTTCCCGAACCCCCACTCCAGGCTAACGCAACATTCCCTCCCTGAGCTTCCGGTTGCTTCTCAAATTTTGCCAATAACTCCTTTAAACCGCTCACCAAAGCCTGCTGCGCATTTCCTCCAACATGCTCACTACCATGCACACTCACAATTCTTGTAGCACCCTCACCTGTGGGCCTGGGCGCCGTAGCTGGCTGAGCTGCTCCGGATTCCCTCGCCTGTTCTGCTCCAATCACCGCTGGTTGAGGCCTAATTACTTGTTCCCGAGTCCTCTGCGCCCCCCGTCTGTGCGAAGATGACCTAGACCTTCTCCTCCTCCCATTCCTTTCTGCTGTTCTTTCCAACCTTCCCCATGTAGGAGAACGCCTTTCCTGACGATGCCGCACTCTCTCTTTAGGCGACCGGGATCTACCACGACGCCGTACTTCACCAGACCTCCTAGGACTGTGGCGCTCACGGGTATCCCTACCGTGAGGTCGTATCTGTGGAGAGGAGACAGTGAAAGGCCTATTATGACATCCCTCCCTATCACTCCTAACACTCGCTACCCCAGACCTAGCCACTGAGTCTCCCACACCTTGTTTCCCCATCAAACCTGGTGATAAAGCCCTTATTAACTGTTCCAAAGTGGCAAGGTCCCCTACCTGCCGTTGTACCACCGGTCCCGCTGAGGTGCCTTCCCCGGGATCTTCCATATCCAAATCACTGTATGTATAATCAAAACACAATGCATCTCCCTCCATGTCATGCCCTGACGGAACAACAGAAATATCTGTCCCACCGCCCACCTGGGCCCTTCCTTCCTGAACTAAACCTGCAGGAGATAAACATAATACATCAATTCCCCCTCTTTCCTTTTTTCCCTTACCTTTACCAGATTGCTTCCCACCCCTCAATAACTTTTTCCTTCACTGATTAATTGCCCCACACTACCTCTCCCCACCCCACAGCCCGCTTCAATTTGAACCTTACCTGATCTATTACCTTTTACTAATTTCCTCACACTCTTCAACCCCCTCCTAGAAACTCCCCGTACAGACTGACTCTCCTTAATACTCCCTATAACCCCTTCATTAACTTCCAAACCTTTAAAAACAGCCTTTTTTGCAGCCCCTACTTTATCCCTCTTCAAAACTAATATTGTGCCTTCACTATCCCCTTCAACCAGCTCCCGCCTTTCCTGTGAGGCAACAGGATTTACATCCTTTGCCGCAGACATCTCCTGACAACTGTGAATGGTTAAGGGATCCCCACCCATAACCGTGTCAAATACCCCAGATGTTCCTGAAATCTGTCCTGACAACGACATTTCTCCCATATGATCAAGGCCCAGCCCACTCCCTTCAATTATCCTACCTGCCGTAGAACCGGTCCGGTTAGCCGCCTCCTCAGATTGCTCTGCTTCCAACGACCTCTGTACCGGCCTTTCTCGACTGCTCCTCTGCTCACCCGCCACAGCTTTGGACCCTCCCCCCCGCCGGGGGGCTCCGACACCGCTGGTCCCGATTTCTGGTGACAAGCGAACCGGAGGCCTGGACCGCCTCCGGGACCTGCCGTCACTGCTCCCTTCTGAAGTGGCTCCCGGGATATTGGCCGCCGCCAAATAATCCCGGAGCCATGCTGTCCCGCGTGCTGCCGCCATTCTGCTCACCTCTTCCAATATTAATTCCATACTCTAAGGCCTATTCAAACGCAAGGTACAAAATTTTCCCTTGCGTTTGTATAAGCTACAGAGGACTGGAATATTCCCGCCCAAGCACCAAGTAACCGTTACTTGGCTCCGCCCCCATCAGCAGACGGCTCCATTCGCCAGAATAGGGGTCACATTCCCCTCCGTCAACTTCTTTCCTCCAGGGAGTGCGGAACAGCTTTGAAGAGAGCTGCAGGCACATTAGAAAAAACAGTTCCATGGTGAGCAGTAGTTAGTAGCTGTGTAAAATGTATTGTCTCTTTAAAGGGACAGTATACACTTTGGAATTGTAATATAAGGTAGATGGCGCTGGTCTTGGTATTGCACTAGGGATATGTAGATATAAAAACAGTTGAAAACAAACTTTTCAACTGTTTTTATTTGTTTTAAATTTGCTCTTGAAAAAGACGTTTGTATACGTTGAAACGCGTTGAGCCATTAAAAAACTTTTTTTTATCATTTTTGGAGTAATGAATTGCTTCTTTGCTGTGACATTGCCGGAATTCCAGATTTGATGGAGTAAGTTGCTACTTGTATTTTCAAGTAATTTTATGCACACCTTATTGGAGCTTTTTATTGCCTTCAGCATATTGGGTCGATATTATTGGAGTTTCTCCTTGGTTCCAGCTAACTGTGGGGTCATCTATAGATGAGCAGACATCATACATCTTATGGAGTGAGTATACTGCACCCTTATTAAGTGGTGTTTATATACACAACAAATCTGTCTCCTTTTGCTACCAGAAAATTAGAAGATATCTACATATCCTTAGCACAATACCAAGACCAGCGATATCTATCTTTGAAACTCTGTAACGATCACAGTCCCTGGGGAGAGACTGAAAGAAGGCAGCAGTCTTAAATTAAGGAGAGTATCAGTTCTCAGCTTATTTCTGTATCAGACTATTGTTTTTTTACCATCTTACAATTTCTGTATACTGTTTTATATTGAATTGTAATATAAAATGTTTAAAAATGCACACTTTTCTGAAAATTGGATTTTCCAGTCCTGAAAACTGAAAGAGTACATAGGGGACTTCACCAGTGTAAGTACCACTTATATCTCCTTAATGTGCTATTTGTTATCTTATCTTTTCTGCAACATCCAAACAATGGTGATTTTGTTAACACAAGACCTATCTGCTCCAAATAAGGAAAGTAAGTTAATCTGTGCTAAACATTCTATGTTAATCTATTGGAAAACTACAGAGAAATGTAATTACAAGGGGCCTTGTGTCCCTTTAAAGGGACACTCAAGTCAAAATGAAAGATTCATGATTCAGATAGAGCATCCAATTAAACCCCCCCCAAACTTTCCAATATACTTCCATTATCAAAAAGTGCACATTCTTTTTTATATGCACACTTTGTGAGCTCCAACTGAGCATGTGCAAAGAGAACAATATATACGTATATGCATTTTTGTGATTGGCTGATGGGTGTCATATGATACAGGGGAGGCAAATTTGGATTAACTTTGAAATTTGCCAGAAAATATTCTACAGCTTATTTCAAATTCAAAATAAAGTGTTATTGTTTTGTCTGTTTATTGTGTATTGTAAGTTATTCAATTATATTGTATTTAGTGGTCCTAACACAATTTGCATTGCAATGCTTGTTACAATAATATGCTTGCCAGCATTTAAATTACTCATTGTGCCTTTAATTTAAATAAAAAATTACTTTTATTGTCACAGTGCTTTACTATCACATTTTAACATAACTGTTTTAACCTTCAGCATGATATTACTAGTTTAGAATTTGACATGAATGATTCTATTTAATTACACTCTGCGTTTGGTGATTTTTACTTTGCAAACCCACAGCGTAATTAGATTGTTCCTTGTAAGAACTCTGTATATTCAGTTTCTTTTCAAATGATGTTTCATAAAAATAATGAGAACGATACCAGGAAAACAATTTGAGTCTCAAACAATTACCTATTGCCTACATCTTGTTTTGCAGATTTAGGTAGAAAAAGTACATGAAAAATGACAGCAAGACTAAGCTTTTCAGGAAGGTGCTATTAAAAACAATTATATAAATAGTGAGTTTATTGTCAGAAACAAATAAAAGCTGATAGGATTTATTTCAGTAGCAAATATAAGGGCTTTCATTGAAAGTTGTTATAACCTATTTATTCATTTTTGTTTTAAAATGTATAAATTAAAGCAACTGCAATCTAGAAAAATGGTTATCAATAAATAATATACAGGTGGCCCTCGTTTTACAACGGTTCAATTTACACCGTTTCATAATAACAACCTTTTTTTCCAGTCATGTGACTGCTGTTGAAAAGCATTGAGAAGCAGTGCATTTATTAAAATAGCCTGTAGGTGGAGCTGTCTGCTTGTGCTGCAGCAATGCCAAGCAAGCTGAAATTAATCAGTTTAACCAGACCTGAGCTATCGAGCAGATTTTAAAGGAATACGATCTTCTTGTCTATAACTCAGTCCAGATTGGAATGCATAGAAAGAACTGTTTGCAGAAAAATGCAAGTGAAGTCTCTGTTGTGTGATTATTTTATTAGGTTTATAATGCTGTTTAGCAAATGCTTTTGTTCATTTAACTTAGTTTAATTATATATTTTGTGTTGTGTGATTATTTTATTAGGTTTATAATGCTGTCTAGCATTTAAAGTCTTCATTTCAAAGCTTTAAAAATAATGTATTAGGTGTTACTTATGACAATTTTGAGAGGGGCTTGGAACCTATCTCCCTCACTTCCCATTGACTTACATTATAAACTGGGTTTCAATTTCCAACGGTTTCGATTTACAACCATTCCTTCTGGAACCTAACCCCGGCCTAAACTGAGGGCTACCTGTATTTTACTGTAGCACAGAGAAAATATTTGTGAATACTTTAGATTCATCTGTCTTTCTGCATTAAAGGGCCATCAAACCCAAAGTTGTTATTTCATGATTCAGATAGATCATACAGTTTTTAAAAACTTTCCAATTTACTTCTTTTATCAAATTTGCTTCATTCTCTTGGTAGCCTTTGTTGAAGGAGCAGCAGTGCCTTACTGGAAGCTAGCTGAAAGCTAATGACAAGAGGCATACATGTGCAGCCACCAATCAGCAGCTTCTGAGCCTACCTAGGTATACTTTTCAAAAAATGATACAAAGAAAACAAAACAAATTAGATAAAAGAAATACATTGGACAGTTATTTAAAATTGTGTGCTCTATCTGACTCATACAAAGTCCAAGAAGGACTAAGGTGATGTGTTACATTGCATTATGGACATGACTTAGGGTTTGTGACCCGAAACGTAGTCTTGCTGTTTTTACCTGCTTATGGTTGATGGAATAAAGAAGATTTTGTTGATAAATATGGTGGTGCTGCCTCCTTCTTGGACTTTGTATGTTTTAAGGTATGCAGTAACCTTTTGGCGTGCACACCTCTACCTCTTTGGTGCTGGATTATACCAGGGTCTCTATCTGAATCATGAAATACTTTTTTTTGGTTTCATGTCCCTTTAATTTTATTTGTTTACTTTGTTGAATGATCAGCAATGCGCTGCTGAGAGCTAGCTGAACACACCGGGTAAGCCAATGATAAGAGGCATTTATGTACAGCAACCAATCCCAACTAGCTTACAGAAGTGTTCTGCTGCCCCTGATCATACCTAGGTATGCTTTTAAACAAAGAATACAAAAATTGCAAAGCAAATTAGATAATAGAAGTAAAATGGAAAGTTGTTTAAAAGTGGATGTTCTGGAAAAACATTGAATGTCCCTTTAAATGTGCATTAGACACTAAAGAGATGATAGATTGGATGATGTATTAAAAGAAAAGATCCTGAGAATAATATGCAGATGTGTTTTAAAAAAAATATATTAGTTTAAATATTAAAGATTGTTCATTTTTTTGTGTCCTTAAAGCGACGAGGTCCGCCATGTTGTAACCTAGTTTTCCTTCTCTGGTGTAAAATATAGGAAAGTGAGCAATTAAATCTGGACTTTAAGCTTCCACTTTTAACAGGAGGCCCACAATTTCCAGAATTATCAGATGTGTTCAGCTAGTTGCCAATAGTGCATTGGTGATTTTAACTATGTGTTTAACCAATTTGCAGACGTTAAACACAGTTATACAGTAATAAAATTATCTAACACACTAGAGCATTTTCTTCTCGCACTACTATGTCCCTTAAATTTGACAGAAATGTGCTAATATTTTATAATAGAGAAAATAACATACTATTTTCTTTCTTAAAGGGACATTGCACTATTGTAATGTAAACCAACCTCAAAAACATGCGTAGTACTCACTGAACTGCTGTTTTCTTTTACACCTGTGCTTTAGGTTAGTGTGCACAATACAGGGTGAGAGTTGTAGGTATTTTAAAGTAGTTGTATTGCTCTATATTATTCCTAAGGTTTTTTTTATCTAAATATTTTATGTAAAAACTCCTTTTCTGTAATGTGCACTTTAAAGAATACTATACACCAGTCAAAAAGCTGGCAAAGTGACCTCACATGTAGTTTTATATAAAAGTTTGGCCACCCCAACAAAAAACAAAACAAAACAAATGTATTGATTTTCTATGTGAAGAGAAGTTAAAGGGACACTGAACCCACATTTTTTCTTTCGTGACTCAGATAGAGCAGGCAATTTTAAGCAACTTTCTAATTTACTCCTATTATCAATTTTTCTTTATTCTCTTGGTATGTTTATTTGAAAAGCAAGAATGTAAGTTTAGATGCCAGCCCATTTTTGGTGAATAACCTGGGTTGTCCTTGCTGATTGGACAGCACCAATAAACAAGTGCTGTCCATTGTCTGAACCAAAAATTTGCTGGCTCCTTAGCTTAGATGCCTTCTTTTTCAAATAAAGATAGACAAAGAACAAAGAAAAATTGATAATAGGAGTAAATTAGAAAGTTGCTTAAAATTGCACTCTCTATATGAATCATTTAATAAAAAATTGGGTTCAGTGTCCATTTAAAGGGATATGAAACCCACATTTTTTCTTTCATGACTCAGATAGAGCACTGATTTTAAAACCTGCCCTCAGGCCTCCCTAACAGACCAGATTTTCAGGATTACCTTGGGTGAGCGCAGGTAAAATAACCATGGTTACTGATCAGCTGATTATTTCACCTGTGCTCTAGTTCAGTTATCCTCAAAATATGACCTGTTAGGGAGGCCTGAGGTTTGAAAACCAGTGAGAAAGAGAATACAATTTAAAAAGTTTCCAATTTATTTCTATTATTAGATTTGCGTCATTCTCTATTTGCTGAAGAGATATCTAGGTAGGTAGCGTGTCCATGTGTGGAGAATTACATGACAGGAAATAGTGTTACCATCTAGTGCTCTTGCTAATGTATAACATTAGTACTATATGACAGGAAATAGTGCTGCCCTCTAGTGCTCTTGCTAATGTATAACATTAGCACTACATGACAGGAAATAGTGCTGCCATCTAGTGTTCTTGCTAATGTATAACATTAGTACTATATGACAGGAAATAGTGCTGCCCACTATTGCTCTTGCTAATGTATAACATTAGTACTACATAACAGTAAATAGTGCTGCCATCTAGTGTTCTTGCTAATGTATAACATTAGTACTACATGACAGGAAATAGTGCTGCCATCTAATGCTCTTGCTAATGTATAACATTAGTACTACATGACAGGAAATAGTGCTGCCATCTAGTGCTCTTGCTAATGTATAAGATTAGTACTACATGACAGGAAATAGTGCTGCCCTCTAGTGCTCTTGCTAATGTATAACATTAGTACTACATGACAGGAAATAGTGCTGCCATCTAGTGCTCTTGCTGATGTATAACATTAGTACTACATGACAGGAAATAGCGCTGCCATCTAGTGCTCTTGCTAATGTATAACATTAGTACTACATGACAGGAAATAGTGCTGCCATCTAGTGCTCTTGCTGATGTATAACATTAGTACTATATGACAGGAAATAGTGCTGCCATCTAGTGCTCTTGCTAATGTATAACATTAGTACTATATGATAGGAAATAGTGCTGCCATCTAGTGCTCTTGCTAATGTATAACATTAGTACTACATGACAGGAAATAGTGCTGCCATCTAGTGCTCTAGCTAATGTATAACATTAGTACTATATGACAGGAATAGTGCTGCCATCTAGTGCTCTTGCTAATGTATAACATTAGTACTATATTACAGGAAATAGTGCTGCCATCTAGCGCTCTTGCTAATGTATAACATTAGTACTATATGACAGGAATAGTGCTGCCATCTAGTGCTCTTGCTAATGTATAACATTAGTACTATATTACAGGAAATAGTGCTGCCATCTTGTGCTCTTGCTAATGTATAACATTAGTACTATATGACAGGAAATAGTGCTGCCATCTAGTGCTCTTGCTAATGTATAACATTAGTACTATATGACAGGAAATAGTGCTGCCATCTAGTGCTCTTGCTAATGTATAACATTAGTACTATATTACAGGAAATAGTGCTGCCATCTAGTGCTCTTGCTAATGTATAACATTAGTACTATATGACAGGAAATAGTGCTGCCATCTAGTGCTCTTGTTAATGTATAACATTAGTACTATATGACAGGAATAGTGCTGCCATTTAGTGCTCTTGCTAATGTATAACATTAGTACTATATTACAGGAAATAGTGCTGCCATCTAGCGCTCTTGCTAATGTATAACATTAGTACTATATGACAGGAATAGTGCTGCCATCTAGTGCTCTTGCTAATGTATAACATTAGTACTATATTACAGGAAATAGTGCTGCCATCTAGTGCTCTTGCTAATGTATAACATTAGTACTATATGACCGGAAATAGTGCTGCCATCTAGTGCTCTTGCTAATGTATAACATTAGTACTATATGACAGGAAATAGTGCTGCCATCTAGTGCTCTTGTTAATGTATAACATTAGTACTATATGACAGGAATAGTGCTGCCATCTAGTGCTCTTGCTAATGTATAACATTAGTACTATATGACAGGAAATAGTGCTGCCATCTAGTGCTCTTGTTAATGTATAACATTAGTACTATATGACAGGAATAGTGCTGCCATCTAGTGCTCTTGCTAATGTATAACATTAGTACTATATTACAGGAAATAGTGCTGCCATCTAGCGCTCTTGCTAATGTATGACATTAGTACTATATGACAGGAATAGTGCTGCCATCTAGTGCTCTTGCTAATGTATAACATTAGTACTATATTACAGGAAATAGTGCTGCCATCTAGTGCTCTTGCTAATGTATAACATTAGTACTATATGACAGGAAATAGTGCTGCCATCTAGTGCTCTTGCTAATGTATAACATTAGTACTATATGACAGGAAATAGTGCTGCCATCTAGTGCTCTTGCTAATGTATAACATTAGTACTATATTACAGGAAATAGTGCTGCCATCTAGTGCTCTTGCTAATATATAACATTGTACAAAACTGCTGCCATATAGTTCTGGAGACACAGAGGATAAAAAGAAAACAAAAACAATTTGATAATAGAAGTAGATTGGAAAGTTGCTTAAAATTGTATGTTCTATCAGAATCATGAAAGAAAATGTTTGGGATTTATGTCCCTTTAACATAACCTCTGCAGTGAACAAGTTCCAGCTATTTCTACCAATTGTAACGAGCAGTCACTTATTTGGTGAATTTTACTGATTGAAAAATAAAACAATAAAACAGTAAATGTGGCATGCTCTAAAATTTGGCCGCCCTTCCAGTTGATCCACCAGAGATTTCTTTGTAAGATCTCAGAACCTTAAAAGGACATTAAACTCTTCTTGATTTTATATAAAAACGGCACTTTCCTCTCACTCCCTAAAGAGACCAAAATGCCTCTCTGCAACCTGCAAAGGCTGAAAATCAAATAACTGGTTAAAGGGACACTCAGGTAAAATGAAACTTTAATGATTCAGATACAGCATGTAATTTTAAACATCTTTCCAATTTACTTCCATTAAAAAAAACTTTTATATTTACACTTTTTGAGTCACCAGCTCCTACTGAGCATGTTGCGAAAATTCTCAGACTATACGTATATGCATTTGTGATGGGCTGATGGCTATCACATGGTACAGGGGGAGTGGAAATATACATAACTTTAACCCCTTAAGGACCAGCGACGTACCCTGTATGTCACTGGCCTTTTTTTGGGACTTTATTGTTTTATAGCGCGGTCTTGCCACCAGCGTTGAGACTGCTCTATTCCACAAAGCCTGCTGGAGGGAGTGCATTAATAGCGTGTTCTTGCTAGACTTGTGCTTTTATGTCCTGAAAAAAAAATCTTAACGACCAGTGAGATACAGGGTACATTGTGGTCATTAACGGGTTAAAATTTGTTAGAAAAAAATCTACTACTCATTTGAAATTCAGAGTAAATGCTATTGTATTGTCTTCTTATCTTGCATTTGTTGATTATGCAAATATACTGTGTATACTGGTCCTTTAAAGAATTTGCTTTTTGGCTTCTCTAGGGAGTGTGGGACAAAGCACTATTTTTTTTACACAACTTTAATTATCTAATTTAACTCATTACACCTTGAGCTAAGGTTGGTAATGACAGTTCCAGAGGTTAAAGGGACAGGTAAACTCAACATTTTCTTTCATGATTTGGAAAGAATATCCTCTTTTTATCCTTTTAATAAAGGAACAGCATTGCATTAGTGGCAGCTAGTTGAACTCACCTAGTTAGCCAATCACAAGAGACAAATGTCTGCAGGCACCAATCAACAGCTAGCTCCCACAAGTGTGTAGGCTATGTATATATTATTTTTCAACAAGGGATACCAAGAGAAAAAAGCACAATTGAAAATAGAAGTAAATTTAAAAGTCTTAAAATTACATGATGTTTGACCCACGACCATGGACTTGACCATTAGGGATACAGATAATTCTATACAATTAACATAACAGTAGTCTGATGCTAGACTCACGTTGCAGTGGGATCATAATGCAGCCACTTTTTTTTACTCTTTAAAATTATATAAAAAAGCCAAAGCTCACAAGTAGTTTGACTAATTATTTTTTAAATGATGTTATTTTTAAAACAATATTGCTAGAAGTGAATATGCAGTCAGTCAGTAACATAAAGTGTAGTGTGACAGAATGTCTCAGAATATGTAGCAGTCAGTAACATAAAGCGCAGTGTGACAGAATGTCTCAGAACATGTAGCAGTCAGTAACATAAAGCGCAGTGTGACAGAATGTCTCAGAATATGTAGCAGTCAGTAACATAAAGCGCAGTGTGACAGAATGTCTCAGAATATGCAGCAGTCAGTAACATAAAGCGCAGTGTGACAGAATGTCTCAGAACATGTAGCAGTCAGTAACATAAATCTCAGTGTGACAGAATGTCTCAGAACATGTAGCAGTCCGTAAGATAATGTGCAGCGGGACAGAATGTCTCAGAACATGTAGCAGTCAGTAACATAAAGCGCAGTGTGACAGAATGTCTCAGAATATGCAGCAGTCAGTAACATAAAGCGCAGTGTGACAGAATGTCTCAGAACATGTAGCAGTCAGTAACATAAAGCGCAGTGTGACAGAATGTCTCAGAACATGTAGCAGTCAGTAACATAAAGCGCAGTGTGACAGAATGTCTCAGAACATGTAGCAGTCAGTAACATAAAGCGCAGTGTTACAGAATGTCTCAGAACATGCAGCAGTCAGTAACATAAAGCGCAGTGTGACAGAATGTCTCAGAACATGTAGCAGTCAGTAACATAAAGTGTAGTGTGACAGAATGTCTCAGAACATGCAGCAGTCAGTAACATAAAAGCGCAGTGTGACAGAATGTCTCCGAACATGTAGCAGTCAGTAACATAAAGCGCAGTGTTACAGAATGTCTCAGTACATGTATCAGTCAGTAACATAAAGCGCAGTGTGACAGAATGTCTCAGAACATGTAGCAGTCAGTAACATAAAGCGTAGTGTTACAGAATGTCTCAGTACATGTATCAGTCAGTAACATAAAGCGCAGTGTGACAGAATGTATCAGAACATGTATCAGTCAGTAACATAAAGTGTAGTGTGTCAGAATGTCTCAGTACATGTATCAGTCAGTAACATAAACCGCAGTGTGACAGAATGTCTCAGAACATGTAGCAGTCAGTAACATAAAGCGCAGTGTGACAGAATGTCTCAGTACATGTATCAGTCAGTAACATAAAGCGCAGTGTGAAAGAATGTCTCAGAACATGTAGCAGTCAGTAACATAAAGCGCAGTGTGACAGAATGTCTCAGAACATGTAGCAGTCAGTAACATAAAGCGCAGTGTTACAGAATGTCTCAGAACATGCAGCAGTCAGTAACATAAAGCGCAGTGTGACAGAATGTCTCAGAACATGTAGCAGTCAGTAACATAAAGCGCAGTGTGACAGAATGTCTCAGAACATGTAGCAGTCAGTAACATAAAGCGCAGTGTGACAGAATGTCTCAGAACATGTAGCAGTCAGTAACATAAAGCGCAGTGTGACAGAATGTCTCAGAACATGTAGCAGTCAGTAACATAAAGCGCAGTGTTACAGAATGTCTCAGAACATGCAGCAGTCAGTAACATAAAGCGCAGTGTGACAGAATGTTTCAGAACATGTAGCAGTCAGTAACATAAAGCGCAGTGTGACAGAATGTCTCAGAACATGTAGCAGTCAGTAACATAAAGCGCAATGTGACAGAATGTCTCAGAACATGTAGCAGTCAGTAACATAAAGCGCAGTGTGTGAATGTCTCAGAATATGCAGCAGTCAGTAACATAAAGCGCAGTGTGACAGAATGTATCAGAATATGCAGCAGTCAGTAACATAAAGCGCAGTGTGACAGAATGTCTCAGAACATGTAGCAGTCAGTAACATAAAGCGCAGTGTGACAGAATGTCTCAGAACATGTAGCAGTCAGTAACATAAAGCGCAGTGTGACAGAATGTCTCAGAACATGTAGCAGTCAGTAACATAAAGCGCAATGTGACAGAATGTCTCAGAACATGTAGCAGTCAGTAACATAAAGCGCAATGTGACAGAATGTCTCAGAACATGTAGCAGTCAGTAACATAAAACGCAGTGTGACAGAATGTCTCAGAACATGTAGCAGTCAGTAACATAAAGCGCAGTGTGTGAATGTCTCAGAATATGCAGCAGTCAGTAACATAAAGCGCAGTGTCACAGAATGTCTCAGAACATGCAGCAGTCAGTAACATAAAGCGCAGTGTGTGAATGTCTCAGAATATGCAGCAGTCAGTAACATAAAGCGCAGTGTGACAGAATGTCTCAGAACATGCAGCAGTCAGTAACATAAAACGCAGTGTGTGAATGTCTCAGAATATGCAGCAGTCAGTAACATAAAGCACAGTGTGACAGAATGTCTCAGAATATGTATCAGTCAGTAACATAAAGCGCAGTGTGACAGAATGTGTCCGAACATGTAGCAGTCAGTAACATAAAGCGCAGTGTGACAGAATGTGTCCGAACATGTAGCAGTCAGTAACATAAAGCGCAGTGTGACAGAATGTCTCAGAACATGTAGCAGTCAGTAACATAAAGCGCAGTGTGTGAATGTCTCAGAATATGCAGCAGTCAGTAACATAAAGCGCAGTGTCACAGAATGTCTCAGAACATGCAGCAGTCAGTAACATAAAGCGCAGTGTGTGAATGTCTCAGAATATGCAGCAGTCAGTAACATAAAGCGCAGTGTCACAGAATGTCTCAGAACATGCAGCAGTCAGTAACATAAAGCGCAGTGTCACAGAATGTCTCAGAACATGTAGCAGTCAGTAACATAAAGCGCAGTGTCACAGAATGTCTCAGAACATGTAGCAGTCAGTAACATAAAGCGCAGTGTTACAGAATGTGTCCGAACATGTAGCAGTCAGTAACATAAAGCGCAATGTCACAGAATGTCTCAGAATATGCAGCAGTCAGTAACATAAAGCGCAGTGTTACAGAATGTATCAGAATATGTAGCAGTCAGTAACATAAAGCGCAGTGTGTGAATGTCTCAGAACATGTAGCAGTCAGTAACATAAAGCGCAGTGTGACAGAATGTCTCAGAACATGTAGCAGTCAGTAACATAAAGCGCAGTGTTACAGAATGTCTCAGAACATGTAGCAGTCAGTAACATAAAGCGCAGTGTGACAGAATGTCTCAGAACATGTAGCAGTCAGTAACATAAAGCGCAGTGTTACAGAATGTCTCAGAATATGCAGCAGTCAGTAACATCAAGAGCAGTGTGACAGAATGTCTCAGAACATGTAGCAGTCAGTAACATAAAGCGCAGTGTGACAGAATGTATCAGAACATGTAGCAGTCAGTAACATAAAGCGTAGTGTGTGAATGTCTCAGAATATGCAGCAGTCAGTAACATAAAGCGCAGTGTTACAGAATGTATCAGAACATGTAGCAGTCAGTAACATAAAGCGCAGTGTGTGAATGTCTCAGAATATGCAGCAGTCAGTAACATAAAGCGCAGTGTTACAGAATGTATCAGAACATGCAGCAGTCAGTAACATAAAGCGCAGTGTGACAGAATGTCTCAGAACATGCAGCAGTCAGTAACATAAAGTGCAGTGTGACAGAATGTCTCAGTACAA
This sequence comes from Bombina bombina, assembly GCF_027579735.1. NCBI lineage: Eukaryota > Metazoa > Chordata > Amphibia > Anura > Bombinatoridae > Bombina > Bombina bombina. Next base: position 1,387,299,262 of record NC_069500.1, read on the forward strand.
ATAGAAGTCCGTAACATAAAGCGCAGTGTGTGAATGTATCAGAACATGTAGCAGTCAGTAACATAAAGCGCAGTGTGACAGAATGTCTCAGAACATGTAGCAGTCAGTAACATAAAGCGCAGTGTGACATAATGTCTCAGAACATGTAGCAGTCAGTAACATAAAGCGCAGTGTTACAGAATGTCTCAAAACATGTAGCAGTCAGTAACATAAAGCGCAGTGTTACAGAATGTCTCAGAACATGTATCAGTCAGTAACATAAAGCGCAGTGTGACAGAATGTCTCCGAACATGTAGCAGTCAGTAACATAAAGCGCAGTGTGACAGAATGTCTCAGAACATGTAGCAGTCAGTAACATAAAGCGCAGTGTTACAGAATGTCTCAGAACATGTAGCAGTCAGTAACATAAAGCGCAGTGTTACAGAATGTCTCAGAACATGTAGCAGTCAGTAACATAAAGCGCAGTGTGACAGAATGTCTCAGAATATGCAGCAGTCAGTAACATAAAGCGCAGTGTGACAGAATGTATCAGAACATGCAGCAGTCAGTAACATAAAGCGCAGTGTTACAGAATGTCTCAGAATATGCAGCAGTCAGTAACATAAAGCGCAGTGTTACAGAATGTATCAGAACATGTAGCAGTCAGTAACATAAAGCGCAGTGTTACAGAATGTCTCAGAACATGTAGCAGTCAGTAACATAAAGCGCAGTGTGACAGAATGTCTCAGAATATGCAGCAGTCAGTAACATAAAGCGCAGTGTTACAGAATGTATCAGAATATGCAGCAGTCAGTAACATCAAGAGCAGTGTGACAGAATGTCTCAGAACATGTAGCAGTCAGTAACATAAAGCGCAGTGTGACAGAATGTATCAGAACATGTAACAGTCAGTAACATAAAGCGTAGTGTGTGAATGTCTCAGAATATGCAGCAGTCAGTAACATAAAGCGCAGTGTTACAGAATGTATCAGAACATGTAGCAGTCAGTAACATAAAGCGCAGTGTGTGAATGTCTCAGAATATGCAGCAGTCAGTAACATAAAGCGCAGTGTTACAGAATGTATCAGAACATGCAGCAGTCAGTAACATAAAGCGCAGTGTGACAGAATGTCTCAGAACATGCAGCAGTCAGTAACATAAAGTGCAGTGTGACAGAATGTCTCAGTACAAATAGAAGTCCGTAACATAAAGCGCAGTGTGACAGAATGTTTTAGAACATGTAGCAGTCAGTAACATAAAGCGCAGTGTGTGAATGTATCAGAACATGTAGCAGTCAGTAACATAAAGCGCAGTGTGACAGAATGTCTCAGAACATGTAGCAGTCAGTAACATAAAGCGCAGTGTGACATAATGTCTCAGAACATGTAGCAGTCAGTAACATAAAGCGCAGTGTTACAGAATGTCTCAGAAGATGTAGCAGTCAGTAACATAAAGCGCAGTGTTACAGAATGTCTCAGAACATGTATCAGTCAGTAACATAAAGCGCAGTGTGACAGAATGTCTCCGAACATGTAGCAGTCAGTAACATAAAGCGCAGTGTTACAGAATGTCTCAGAACATGTAGCAGTCAGTAACATAAAGCGCAGTGTTACAGAATGTCTCAGAACATGTAGCAGTCAGTAACATAAAGCGCAGTGTGACAGAATGTCTCAGAATATGCAGCAGTCAGTAACATAAAGCGCAGTGTGACAGAATGTATCAGAACATGCAGCAGTCAGTAACATAAAGCGCAGTGTTACAGAATGTCTCAGAATATGCAGCAGTCAGTAACATAAAGCGCAGTGTTACAGAATGTATCAGAACATATATCAGTCAGTAACATAAAGCGCAGTGTTATAGAATGTCTCAGAACATGTAGCAGTCAGTAACATAAAGCGCAGTGTGACAGAATGTCTCAGAACATGTAGCAGTCAGTAACATAAGGAAAGTGCAGGGCTGCAGAATAGCCAGAAACGGCTTAAGGGTTAAGGAAGCAGGGAGGAGGAGTGTATGTGGGTTGTGTGAGTGAGATTAGCAACAATGTTGCAGGCTAAGGGAGGGATCTTCACTTACCAATAAAAAGGGGCTTCTGGGAGTTTGAGGCCCTCTTTTTTCTGTTCCTGGCCATTCTTGTGGCGGGCGGTAGCGACCCAGGCGTCAGATAGAAAGCGGGGAGGAGTGACGGCCATTGCGGGAGGAGTGACGTAGCCAGGCGCGTGCCTGGGGAAAGCTTCTCCTGGTTTTGCGGTGGGCCGAACAGCTCGAGTATATCCTTCTATCCGTATGCGTTGTAGCCGGGCTCCGCTTTGTGTCAGCTGCCTGGGCCTGCTTCCCGCTTCATGTGAGTTAAGTAGTTAGTTTGTTTGCCGCTTAACGTTCTTTAAGTTCAGGTTATAACGTTTACATGTAACCATGTAAACAAGTTAGCAAGTTAGGTAAAACGCCCGGATGTTTCGTTAAATAAACATCCAGGGGTGCCTCGAATTAATAAATGACCCAAGGGTCTTTAAATCCCAATTTGTTGTTGCGTTTTTATTTATTATGTTAAGTACAGAGTTAAGTGGGGGGACTGGGGTTTTTTCTTACACGGTCGCACGACATTGCTCCTTTAATCCCTTAGGAAAGTGCAGGGCTGCAGAATAGCCAGAAACGGCTTAAGGGTTAAGGAAGCAGGGAGGAGGAGTGTATGTGGGTTGTGTGAGTGAGATTAGCAACAATGTTGCAGGCTAAGGGAGGGATCTTCACTTACCAATTAAAAGGGGCTTCTGGGAGTTTGAGGCCCTCTTTTTTCTGTTCCTGGCCATCACAGATCTTCTCCCACCCCTCCCACCCTGACAGCGGCTTTTGTTAAAATTTTAGGTTAGGCCTCCTTGGCTCCGGGCAGAGTTAGTCGACTCAGAGTTCGTTGGTAAGTCCGGGGATTTAATTTTTCAGCTCCTTTCGGAAATCGTCTGGTGTTCGCCTGGCGGATCCGGAAGACCAATAAGGTTTGAGCGGTGTTGACACTCTAAGGGGCGGGCGGTAGCGACCCAGGCGTCAGATAGAAAGCGGGGAGGAGTGACGGCCATTGCGGGAGGAGTGACGTAGCCAGGCGCGTGCCTGGGGAAAGCTTCTCCTGGTTTTGCGGTGGGCCGAACAGCTCGAGTATATCCTTCTATCCGTATGCGTTGTAGCCGGGCTCCGCTTTGTGTCAGCTGCCTGGGCCTGCTTCCCGCTTCATGTGAGTTAAGTAGTTAGTTTGTTTGCCGCTTAACGTTCTTTAAGTTCAGGTTATAACGTTTACATGTAACCATGTAAACAAGTTAGCAAGTTAGGTAAAACGCCCGGATGTTTCGTTAAATAAACATCCAGGGGTGCCTCGAATTAATAAATGACCCAAGGGTCTTTAAATCCCAATTTGTTGTTGCGTTTTTATTTATTATGTTAAGTACAGAGTTAAGTGGGGGGACTGGGGTTTTTTCTTACAGGGTCGCACGACATTGCTCCTTTAATCCCTTAAGTGCAGCGGAACAGAATGCCTCAGAACATGCAGAGCCTATAAGCTTCCTGCCCACTGATAGAACAGTCACTCTCACCTCATTTGTACAGAACATAAAGGGGAAATGTCCTGTAATATGTCAATATTATACCATCAAAGGTTATTCTCCTTTGTGCAACACTTTAAAATTCCCCTCTAAACAAGATTTATATCAAATACTAACCATGCATATCATACCTGTATATAGGGTCGCTCCCTTTAGTTCAGGCCAAACCTGAACACTCTTGCGCTATGAACAGCACAGCAAAAATGTTTTTGAATAAATAGTACATAAACACAAGCTCATACATAGATATTCACACACTCTCTCACACACGCTCACACACTAACACGCACTCACACTCTCCATCTCACACACTCTCTCACACACGCTCACACACTAACACGCACTCACACTCTCCATCTCACACACTCTCACACACGCTCACACACTAACACGCACTCACACTCTCCATCTCACACACTCTCTCACACACCCTCACACACTAACACGCACTCACACTCTCCATCTCACACACACACTTTATCACACGCTCACACACTATCACACACTCACACAAACTCTAACACACTCACACACATATACTATCACACACACTCTCTCTCTCTCTCACACAAAGACCCTCACACACACACACAAACTCTAACACACTCACACACATATACTATCACACACACTCTCTTTCTCTCTCTCTCACACAAAGACACTCACACACACACGCAAAGACATTAATGCTCTCTCTCACGGACACACATGCTCACACACTATCACACACACACATATACTCTCACACACTAGCTCTCACTGTGGCCGGACTGTTAGCCAATGGACATTTGGCTGACAGACATTTGGCAGACAGACATTTGGCCGACGGATAATAGTCCGACACACAAGTGGCTGTCAGATAACAGTCAAGCCACGAGATAGGTAGATAGATTTGATAGATAGATTAGAAAGATAAATAGATGCAATAGATAGATACATTTGATAGATAGATAGATAGATTCAATAGATAGATCTATAAATAGATTCAATAGATAGATAGATAATTTCACAGACAGAGAATTGCAAGACGTGCGGACTGGGACCCATGGTTAGGGTCCCAGAAGCGGTTGCGGCCCCAAGGTTCTGAATAGAACAGGGTACTCCGGAGCGTATCTGCCCTCGGCCGAACTCGGAACATGCTTCGGCATTCTGTCCATCGGCCAAATGTCCCTCGGACAGAATGCTGTCGGCCAAATGTCCGTCTGCATTTTGTCAGAGCACCATCTCTCACACACAAAGGCACTCACATCCACACACACGCAAAGACACTAATGCTCTCACACACACACACACACTCTCACACGCTCACAAACTCACACACACACTCTCACACACTAACACACATTCAAACTCTCCATCTCACACACACACCCTCTCACATGCTCACACACACGCTCACAAACTCTAACACACACTCACACACATATACTCTCACACACTCACACACAAAGGCACTCACACCCACACACGCAAAGACACTAATGCTCTCACACACACACACACTCTCACACGCTCACAAACTCACACACACACTCTCACACACTAACACACATTCAAACTCTCCATCTCACACACACACCCTCTCACATGCTCACAAACTCTAACACACACTCACACACATATACTCTCACACACTCTCACACACACACACAAAGGCACTCACACCCACACACACGCAAAGACACTAATGCTCTCACACACACACACACACTCTCACACGCTCACAAACTCACACACACACTCTCACACACTAACACACATTCAAACTCTCCATCTCACACACACACCCTCTCACACACTCTCACACACACACACAAAGGCACTCACACCCACACACACGCAAAGACACTAATGCTCTCACACACACACACACACTCTCTCACATGCTCACAAACTCACACACATAAACTTTCACACACTAACACACATTCAAACTCTCCATCTCACACACACACACACCCTTTCACATGCGCTCTCTCTCTCACACACACACACTCTAACACACACTCACACACTCTCACACACACACACTCTAACACACACTCACACACATATACTCTCACACACTCTCTCTCACAGACAAAGGCACACACACACACACACACACAAGCAATGACATTAATGCTCTCACACACAGGGCTGGACTGGGACCAAAAAAAGGTCTGGGCATTTTAAGGCAAAGAGGCCCCCCTCCCCTACCCAGGTGTTGAACCAAAAATGTGCGACTTCTTAAGCTTAAATTTTTGCTTTTGAAATAAAGATACAAAGAGAATAAAGAGCAAATCATTGTAACCAGAGGAAACACGGACATGAACTTTCCAGCAAAATTAAATTCAGTTCAAACAGAAACTGCCAAATATTCAATCTGAAAGCAATCCAGATTTTTAACCTTTTCTTTTCAATCTGTTTGAAGTATTGAACATATAGGTTTCAATATGAAGTCAAGTGTTTTTAAACTATTTGGTTCCATTTAACATAACAGAGCCAGTTTAGAAATGGAATGGGTAATGATTTAAAAATATATTTTCCTAACGCCAGACCATTTCTAAACTGCTTGTCACACAGTCACATGCTTGTATTTATTTATAAGACCACTGCTTCCTAGTTCAGCAGATAAAAGGCTTTAGGCTAATATAATATTTTAAAATCATTAACCAGTCCAATACAGTCTAGTACAGTATATATTAGCACTTGCACACCTCATTACAAAAGGTCTACACGCGCAATACATGTTTATATAGGCACAGTATATATCAGCACTTAAAGGGCCATGATACCCAAATGTTGAAACACTTGAAAGTGATGCAGCATACCTGTAAAAATCTGACTAGAAAATATCACCTGAACATCTCTATGTAAAAATGAAAGATATTTTACCTCAAAAGTTCCTCAGTAGCCACATCCCGTTGTAAAGGATTTCTAAGCAGCATATTAGTATGTCTGTCCCGGGACAGCGAAAGGAGCGAGCTTTGTGAACACTCATCTTATTTCCCTATTCAGTGTAAGGAAGTTTACTATGAAATCTCATAAGAGTTAAGTGAAATCTCATGAGATCACAGTAAAAGAGTTCACAACCTCAGCAATGTTGATGCTGATTGGCTGCTGTTCATTTCTTCATTTCTTTATTTTTTACCTGCAGCTGAGCAGTAACTGAAGTATAACCTTTTCACAGAACTTTCAGGTGATATTTTCCTGTTGGCTTTTTACAGTTATGCTGCATCAGTTTCAAGTGATTTAGCTTATGAGTATTATGTCCCTTTAAGCACCTCATTACAAAAGGTCTGCACATACATGTTTATATATGCTCAGTATATGTCCCCAGATCCCCAGGAATAAATTATTCCCCCCAGCTCCCCTGCAATAAAATTATGCCCCCAGCCCCACTGCAATAAAATGATGCCCCCATCACCCTTGCAATAATATTATGCCCCATCAATAAAATGATGCCCCAGCCCCCTTCAATAAAATAATGCCCTGAGCCCCCCTGCAATTAATGATGTCCCCAGCAATTAAATGATGCCCACAGCCCCCTGCAATTAAATGATGCCCCCAGTCCCCCTGCAATAAATGATGACCCCAGCCCCTGCAATAAATGATGCCCCCAGCCCACTGCAATAAAATGATTCCCACAGCCCCCTGCAATGAAATGATGCCCCCAGCCCCCCTGCAATAAATGATGCCCCCAGCAATAAAATTATTCCCCCAACTCTCATGCAATAAAATAATGTCCCCAGCCCCCTGCAATAAATGATTCCCCCCAGCCCCCTGCAATAAAATGATGCCCACAGCAATAAATAATGCCCCCAGCAATAAATGATGCCCCCAGCAATAAAATGATGCCCCTAGCCATAAATGATGCCCCCAGCCCCCCTGCAATAAAATGATGCCAGTGAGGAAAAGTAAGGGCGCTACAAAAGCTAAAGATATCTGAGATATAAAAACTAAGGGGTTCATACAAGTAAAATAATATGGTGTTCTAACTCAAAAGTGAATAGAGTATATTAATATTGAGACAAACATTCATATGAAAAATATCTGAAAAGATCATATCGTAAGATACATTTAATAGTAGCAAAATCTTTGAGACATCAGATTTCGCGACCTCTGCACCTGTAGTTTCGCCCCTGGGCTTTTTGAGAAACTTGTAATGGCAGCGCTATGGAGATTGAAATAACGCAACTTTTGTTGTGTTCGTTTCGCACCCTCTATAGCGCAAAACTCGTAATCTAGGCGTATGACTTTTTTTTATTATATCTTCTAAAGGGAAATTGTAAAGATTTAAATATACGGAGGCCTATTTATCAAAGGTCTTGCGGACCTGATCCAACAGTACAGATCAGGTCCGCAAGACCTCGCTGAATGCGGAGAGCAATACGCTCTCTGTATTCAGCATTGCACCAGCAGCTCACAAGAGCTGCTGGTGCAATGCTGCCCCCTAGAGACTTGTGGCCAATCGGCCGCCAGCAGGAAGGTGTCAATCAACCCGATCGTACTCGATTGGGTTGAATTGTGGCGATTCCTGTCCGCCTGCTCGGAGCAGGCGTACAGGGTTATGGAGCAGCGCTCTTTAGACCGCTGCTTCATAACTGCTATTTCTGTCGAGTCTGAAGACTCGCCAGAAACACGGCCCACAAGCTCCATACAAAGCTTGATAAATGGGCCTCTAAGTGTTCTTTTATGAAAAATATGAATTGCAGAGAATGTTGTACTTTTTAACTTAAAATAAAAGCTTCATTCTTTGTTAGTTTTTTAATGGTGACAAAGTTTCTGTATTTGTCTGTTGCTCAAAATGAAACTGACTTCAGTTTCCTGTTTTTTACTTTTAGCTTGCACACTCAGCAACACTGAAAGTAATTGCTGTGTTTTATAGTTCATTTTTTTACCATGTTTTCTGCTGTTTCCGATGCATCTGTGAATATCTTTGATTTATGGCAAACATAAAAAATATAATATAGTTGCTGCAAAACTTTTTCCTTCATCATCCATTTAAATGACTCGCATTCCTACTTTTCTCTAATAAGAACTCTCTGTAACCATGTCTTGTTTCCAAGGAGTCAGATCACCAGTGACAAGGAGTCAGATTACCAGTGACAAGGAGTCAGATCACCAGTGACAAGGAGTCAGATCACCAGTGACAAGGAGTCAGATCACCAGTGACAAGGAGTCAGATTACCAGTGACAAGGAGTCAGATCACCAGTGACAAGGAGTCAGATCACCAGTGACAAGGAGTCAGATCACCAGTGACAAGGAGTCAGATTACCAGTGACAAGGAGTCAGATCACCAGTGACAAGGAGTCAGATCACCAGTGACAAGGAGTCAGATCACCAGTATCTGCCTATATGGGTGCAGCATCACATACACTAATACTGAAGGTGCAGTGTCCTGGGCAGAAGAGAGGTTTTATCCATATACAGATCTTGAAGCCTATGACATAATGCTGTAAAGACTCAGTAATCTGGATCAGTAATCTGGATGGGGATGTTGGGACAGTTAGGACTTCAAATTAGGGACAGGATTTTTAGGTTAGGCTAGGTACTAAGGGTAAGGCTAGAGAATGGTTAGGGCTTGGATTACCAATTTGGCTATGATTAGGGCTAGAGTTATGATTAAGGCTAGGGCTTGGATGGGGGGTTTCAGTTAGAGCTTCAGGTTAGGGCTTTAGGTTAGCGCTAGGGTTATAATTGAGGCTAGGACTTGGTTAAGGGATTTGCGTTTGGGCTTCAGGCTAGGGTTATGATTCAGGCTAGGGCTTGAATGATGTATTTGGGTTAGGGCTAGGGTTATGATTCAGACTAGAGCTTGGATAAGGGATTTGTATTTGGGCTTTAGGTTAGGGTTAGGGTTATGATTCAGGCTAGGGCTTGGATGATGTATTTGGCTTAGGGTTTCAGGTTAGGGCTAGGGTTATGATTCCGGCTAAGGCTTGGATGAAGTATTTGGATTAGGACTTCAGGTTATGGCTAGGGTTATGATTTAGACTAGGTCTTGGATAAGGTATTTGGATTAGTACTTCAGGTTAGGGCTAGGATTATGATTTAGGCTAGGACTTGGATGAGATATTTGGATTAGGACTTCAGGTTAGGGCTCTGATTATGATTTAGGCTAGGACTAGGATGATGTTTTTGATTTAGGGCTTCAGGTTATGTCTAGGGTTATGATTTAGGCTAGGGCTTAGATGAGGGTTTCAGGTTAGGGCTAGGGTTATGATTCATGGCTAGGGCTTGGGAGAGGGTTTTTGGTTTAGGATATGGTTTAGAGCTAGGGTTATGATTCATGGCTAGGGCTTGGGAGAGGGTTTTAGGTTTAGGATATGGTTTAGAGCTAGGGTTATGATTCAGGCTAAGGCTTGGATGATGTATTGGGGATAGGGCTTCAGGTTAGAGCTAGGCTTATGATTCAGCCTAGTGCTTGCTTAAGGGAAATGGGTTTGGGCCTCAGGTTAGGGCTAAGTTTATGATTCAGGCTAAGGCTTGGATGATGTATTTGAGTTAGGGCTTCAGGTTAGGGCTATGGTTATGATTCAGGCTAGGGCTTGGATGAGGGATTTGGGTTTGGGCTTCAGGTTAGGACTAGGATATGATTCAGGCTAGGGCTTGGATGATGTATTTGGGTTAGGGCTAGGGTTATTATTCAGACTAGGGCTTGGATAAGGGATTTGCATTTGGGCTTTAGGTTAGGGCTAGGGTTATGATTCAGGCTAGGACTTGGATGATGTATTTGGCTTAGGGCTTCAGGTTAGGGCTAGGGTTATAATTAAGGCCAGGGCTTTGATAAGGGATTTGCGTTTGGGCTTCAGGTTAGGGCTATGATTATGATTCAGGCTAGGGCTTGGATGAAGTATTTGGACTAGGACTTCAGATTAAGGCTAGGGTTATGATTTAGACTAGGTCTTGGATGAGGTATTTGGATTAGGACTTCAGGTTAGGGCTAGGATTATGATTTAGGCTAGGACTTGGATGATGTTTTTGGTTTAGGGCTTCAGGTTATGGCTAGGGTTATGATTTAGGCTAGGACTTAGATGTGAGTTTCAGGTTAGAGCTAGGTTTATGATTCATGGCTAGGGCTTGGGAGTGGGTTTTGGGTTTGGGATTTGGTTTAGGGCTAGGGTTATGATTCAGGCTAAAGCTTGGATGATGTATTTTAGAATAGGGCTTCAGGTTAGAGCTAGGGTTATGATTCGGGCTAGTACTTAGATGAGGGATTTTTGTTTGGGATTTGGTTTAAGGCTTCAGGTTAGGGTTAAGGTTATAATTAGGCAAATAATTATGATTAAGGCTGAGGCTTGGATGATGGATTTGGGCTTCAGGTTAGGGCTAGTGTTTTAATTCAGGGTAGGGCTTGGATTTGGGATTTGAGTTAGGGTTTCATATTAGGGCTAGAGTTATGATTCAGTCTAAGGCTTAGATGATGTATTTAGGTTTAGCATTTCAGGTTAGAGCTAAGGTTATGATTCAGAATAAGGCTTGGGTGATGTATTTGGGTTAGGGCTAGGGTTATGATTCAGGCTAGGGCTTGGATTAGGGATTTGGGTTTGGGCTTCAGGTTAGGTCTAGGGTAAATGATGGATTTGAGTTAGAACTAGGGCTATGGTTTATTTTTAGGAATAGGGATATGACTAAGATTTACAGCTAGGGCTTGGGTTATGGACTGGTTTAAGTTTAGTTGGTTCTAGGGTTATGATATGTTTTTGGGTTAGGGCAAGGTTAAGTGTTGGAGCTTGAGTTATGGTTAGGTTTTAGGATAGGGTTATTTTTAGGTTTTGGTTAGGCCTAGGGTTATGGTAAGGTTTTCGGATATAATTATGTTTAATCTTTGGGTTAGGGTTAGGGCTATGGTAACGGTTAGGTTTTGGATTATGGTTACATTAGGTTTTGGGTTACATTTAGTCATAGGGCTAGGTTTTGTGTTTGGGTTGTATCTAGGGCTATGATTAAGTTTTGGGTAAAGGTTAGGACTAGGGTTATGGTTAGGTTTTGGCTAGGCCTAGGGTTATGTTAGGTTTTGGGTTACAGTAAGTGATATGGTTAGGGTTAGGTTTTGGATTACAGTTAGTCGTAGGGATAGGATTAAGTTTTGGGTTTGGGTTATAGTTAGGGTTATGGTTAGGTTTTGGTTAGGTCTAAGGTTATGGTTACATTTTTGTTACGCCTAGGGTTATGGTTAAATTTTGGTTACACCTAGGGTTATGGTTAGGTATAGGGTTATGTTAGTTTTTGAGTTACAGTAAATTATAGGGTTAAGGTTAGGTTTTGGGTAAGGGTTGGAGCTAGGGTTATTGTTAAGTTTAGGGTTAGGTTAGGCTTTGGGTTATAGTTAGGATTAGTTTTTTATTTTTTGTTTTTTATTTTTATTTAAGTTTACAAACAGGTTACAACATAGAGAAAGTAAAAATAAACACTTAAAAATAATTGCACACAATTGTTAAAACTTCTTCACATGTATTTTTCAGCATACAAAAAAAGGAAGTAGGCAATCTATTAAAAATATGAAAGTTGCTATTAAATTTACACTAATGTTTTATAGTTACATTATGGCAACATTATTATACCACCATACCATAGTATGTGATAGGGCTAGGATTATGTTTTGGGTTAGGTCTAGGGTTATGTTTTGGGTTAGGTCTAGGGTTATGTTTTGGGTTAGGTCTAGGGTTATGTTTTGGGTTAGGTCTAGGGTTATGTTTAAGTTTGGGGTTATTGTTTAGTTTCAGAGTTAGGGAAAGGGTTTGACCCCTTGAATGCCGGAGAAGGCTTTGATGTATTTAAAATGGTTTAACCAAAGTTGGCATTGATGCTCAGGCAATAACGATAAGCATATTGTAATATTATGGCTGTGATATTGCCATTGGGAAAATTATTGTAATGAACCTGGATGGCGCTATCTAAGATGCCAATAATAGAGCACTCCCAAAACTGAATGACCAATGGCCCCTTTATAATGCTTCAAAAGTATATGGGACATCTTATAAAGATGTGAGTCGATCACAATCCTGTAGAAAAGTTTCATGCTTTTTGTACAAAATTCACCATTAAAGTCTATGGGGATTATTGCCAATAAATAATTTGATAAACTTTTCTAAAAGATTTGATTGACCCCATACAAGGAAACATACGGCTAGATTACGAGTTTTGCGTTATGAGTGAAAAAGCCTCATAACGCAGATTTTTCACTACCGCTGCTATTACGAGTCTTGTAGGTATAGCTGTACTGCACACTTTTTTGGCCGTCACGCAACATAACTAGCGCACTTTTTAAAAAGTCCTTTTCAATGTGACTTCCATGGCGCCGGTATTATGAGTTTGCCTTTCCGGTCAAAAAGTGAGCGGTACAGCCTATAACTACAAGATCCGTACCGTAAACTGAAAGTCAGTAGTTATGGGTTTTAACCTACAAAGCTGTACCATAAAACTCATAACTAAAGTGTTACAAAGTACACTAACACCCATAAACTACATATTAACCCCTAAACCGAGGCCCTCCCGCTTCGCAAACACTAAAATAAAATTATTAACCCCTAATCTGCCACTCCGGACATCGCCGCCACTATAATAAACATAATAACCCCTAAACAGCCGTACTCCTGCATCGTAAACACTAGTTAAATATTATTAACTCCTAATCTTCTGCCCCCAATGTCGTCGCCACCTACATACACTTATTAATCCCTAATCTGCTGTCCCTAACATCGCCGCAACCTACATTACTGTTATTAACCCCTAATCTGCTGCCCCGAAAATCGCCGCCACCTAACTACACTTATTAACCCCTAATCTGCTGCCCTTAACGTCACAGCCTCCACTATACTAAAGTTATTGACCCCTAAACCTAACCCTAACCCTAACACCCCTAACTTTAATATAATTAAAATAAATCTAAATAAAAATTACTATCATGAAATAAATAATTCCTATTTAAAACTAAATACTTACCTGTAAAATAAACTCTAAGCTAGCTACAATATAACTAATAGTTACATTGTAGCTATTTTACGGCTAGATTACGAGTTTGGCATTAGCCTTAAAAAGCAGTGTTAAGGGGTCCTAACACTGCTTTTTAACGCCCGCTGGTATTACAAGTTTGGCAGGTACAGGTGTACCGCTCTCTTTTCTTCACTTCACTTTTTACCTGGGGTTCCAGCTATTTGTAACTTCGGACTTGTTTTTTCAAATTTTTGCAGGCAAATTAGGCTCGCGATGGCGCAAACTGCTTCTATTTATTGTGTCATTCTTGGTGCAAAATATTTTTGGCGCAGAGGTTGCGTTTGATGTGACGCGAGTCACGTAATTTCTTACGTCTTTGTTGACGCAAATATTTTTGGTGCAATGTTGTGCTTGTTATGACGCGAGTCGTGTAATTTCTTGTTAACTTTGGCACCAAAAGTTTTTTCTCTGCACTTGCATCATCTTTGTTTACGTCATTATTGGCGCCAAACATTTGTTATATTAAGTCTCTCCCTCTTTTGCTCTATGCTCTCATTTGTTTACAGAGGGCTATGATGTTTGCTTTTTGGTTTTATTTTCATTTAAGTATTTTAGCATAAGCATTTTTTCCCATTCCTGAAACTGCTATTTTGAGGAAATTGGATATTTTGTTTAAATGTTATTTTTGCTTTTTTTGTTACATTTTGCAAGATGTCTCAAACTGATCCTGCCTCTGATGTTACTGTAGCAACTAAGCTGCTTGTACACAATTTCTACCAAAGCTAAGTGTGCATATTGTTTAATTAGCGGATTTTATATCTTCAGCTCAAATATGTGGCACTTGTTATGTTTTATTATTCATACTGATAATGTTTCTATAGTACATATACATCTACTGCTTTACCTTCACAGTCTAATGTGCATGATATTACTGTAGATATAAAGGATTATATTGCTACAGACATAGAGAAGGCTATGACTGCTATTCCGCCTTCAAATTAATGTAAACGATCTCTCCTAACTTCTCATAAATCTAATGAAGTTTGTATTGATCAACAGCATACTGAAGTATTTCTGCTGATGTGGTTTTCTCTGATCCTATTTCAGAGACTGATATTGATAAATCAACCTTTCTCTTGAATATATTCATTCTTTTTTAAGGAAGTATTATTTACTTTGAGTATTGAGGAATCTAGTCCTCTTGATAACAAGAATAGCAAATGTTTGAATTCTGTTTTTTTAAGCTTCTGAGGTTACTCTTGAAGTTTTTCTTATTCCAGATGCTATCTATCATATGTTTAGTAAGGAATCTAAACTAAGTGCTTCTTTTTACCTTTCTTATAGGTTTAAAAAGCTATATCCTTTACCTATGGCTAATTTAGAGTTTTTGGGTAAAAGTCCCTAAGGTGGGGCTATTTCTTCTCTTGCCGAACATACTTCTATCCTATGGAAGATATTTCTTCTTTTAAGGATCTTATAGATAAGAAGTTTGTTTCCTATCTTAAAAAGGCATATTTACATATTGGCTATATTTTTAAACCTGCCATTTCTATGGCTGATGTTGCTGCTGTTTCAACTTTTTAGTTGGACAGTTTATCAGATTTTGAATTGTCTAAGCATTGTTCTTTTACTTAAACATGCTAATCATTTAATTTGTGATGCTATATTTTATGTCATTTTAATTGATATAAAATTTTTGTTTTTAGCCATTTTTACTAAAAAAAAATGTAAGCCTTAAATCTCTGGTATGGTGTTTAAATTTAGGTTATTATCTTATTAATTTAGGATAGTAATTTTTTAGGTTTTCTTTTGGATTTTATTATCTCCTCTATAACTGCGGGAAAGGGAGTCTTTCTGCCCCAAAATATGAAATCTAAGGGTAATTTTTAAGCTCCCAATAGTTTTTTCATTCCCCTAAGGCCTCTGGCTCTAGTTTAAGATTTTCTTTTTATTTAAATAAATCCAAGCCTTATAATTAAACTAATTTCAGCCCCTAAGACTGCATGAAGGTGTGGCCTTTAAACCAGTTCAACTGGTGGGGGAGGGCAGATTAAATTTATTTCAACACATTTGGACAGTTTTTGTTCAAAATCAGTAGATTCAGAATATTAGTTTCTCAGGGGTATCAAATAGGTTTCAGAATAAAAGCCTCCGATGGGAAGATTCTTTCCCATGTTACAACAAACCCTGTGAAAGCTCAGGTTTTTCAGAAATGTGTTTTAGATTTAGAGTTTTCAGGGGTGATGGTTCCAGTTCCTCTGCAGGAACGGAGTTTGGGTTTCTATTCAAATCTATTCATTGTCCCAAAGAAAGAATTTGTTCAGATCAATTCTGGATCTGAAATTTTTAAATCGTTTTGTATGAGTCCCAACTTTCAAGATGGTGACTATAGGGACTATTCTGCCTTTCTGTTCAGCAAGGTCACTTCATGTCCACAATAAACTTAAAGGACGCTTATTTTCACATTCCAATTCATTCAGACCACTATTGTTTTCTGAGATTCTCTTTTCTAGATAAGCATTACCAATTTGTCGCTCGTCCTTTTGGGCTAGAGACAGCTCAGAGATTCTTTTCAAAGATTCTTGGTGCCCTTCTATCTGCAATCAGAGAGCAGGGTATTGTGGTGTTTCCTTATTTGGATGATATTTTGGTACAAGCTTTAATCTTTTCATTTAGCAGAATCTCACTTGAAACAACTAGTGTGGTTTCTTCAAGACATAGTTAGAGGATCAATTTACAATAGAGTTTCTTGATTCCTTAGACAAGGGTCACCTTATTAGGTTTCCAGATACGATTTAGTGTCTATGATTCTTTCTCTGATAGATTAGAGTTAAAAGTTAATTTTGGTTTGTCTAAACCTTCAGTATCTATTATTTCCTTCAGTGGTTATGTGCATGGAAATTTTAGGTATCATGACTGCAGCATCAGGTGCATTCCTGTTTGCTCGTTTTTGTTTGAGGCCTCTATAGCTTTGCATGTTGCACCTTAGGTGTAGGGATTATTTTCAGATATCACAACTAATATACTTAAATCCCAAAACACTCTTTTCTCTCTGATTTGGTGGTTGGAGGGGGGCCTCATTTGTTCCTCCTACCTGGACTGTATTCTCAACAGATTCAAGTTTTTCAGGGGAGGGGGGGGGGCTGTCTGAGAGTCTCTGACAGCACTAGGGGTTTGGAAACCTCAGGAGGCGAGGTTACCAATCAACATTTTAGAACTCCATGCTATTTTCAGGGTTCTTCAGGCTCTATTGAAGAGACAACTTTTACATTTGTTTTTAAACAGACAATATAACAACAGTGGCATATGTGAATCATCAAAGAGGGACTCGCAGTCCTTCAGTTATGGAGGAAGTATCTCGGATACTTTCTTGGACGGAAGGGGAGTATCTCAGCCATCACACTTTATATCCAGGGGAATACTCTCCATCCAGATGTGTTTTTTCATCTTGTACAGATGTGGGGTCTTCCTGAAAAAGATCTGATGGTCTTTCATCTAAACAAGAAGCTTTCCAGATACCTTTCCAGGTCCAAGGATCCTCAGGCAGAGATGGTGGATGCTTTAGCAGTTCCTTAGTTTTTACCAACCTTTACTTTTTCCAAGGGTGATCTCCAAGATCATAATGGAATGATCTTATGTGTTTCTAATAGCACCAGCTTGGCCTCTCAGGTTCTGGTATGCAGACCTTGTCAGGACGTCCAGTTGCCAGCCTTGGCCGCTTCCTTTAAGGCTAGACCTTCTGTTTCAGGGGCCGTTTTTCCATCAGGAACTTAAAATTTCTAAATTTGAAGGCATGGAAATTGAACGCTTAAGTGCTTAGTCATAGAGGTTTCTCTGACTCATTTATTAGCACTATGATACAGGCTCGTAAGTCTGTTTCAATGAGAATGTATTTTCGGGTTTGGAAAACCTATATTTCATGATGTTCAACTCATGATTATTCTTGGCATTCTTTTAGAAATTCTAGGATTTTACAGTTTCTTCAGGATGGTTTGAATAAAGGTTTTGTCTGCAAATACTTTGAAAGGACAAATTTCTGCTCTTTCTGTCTTATTTCTTAAAAAGATTGCTAAACTTCCTGATATTCACTGTTTTGTTCAGGCTTTGATTCATATTAAACCTATTTTTAAATCTATTTCTCCTCCTTGGAGTCTCAATTTTGGTTTTGCAGATTTTACAGGCTCCTCCTTTTGAGTCTATGTATTCTCTGGACATTAAATTACTTTCTTGGAAAGTGTTATTTCTTTTGGCTATCTCTTTTGCTTGAAGAGTTTCTGTATTGTCTGCTTTCTCTTGTGAGTCTCTTTATCTGATTTTCCATCAAGATAAAGCTGTTTTGCGGACTTCATTTAAATTTTTGCCTAAAGTTGTGAATTCTAACAACATCAATAAGGAAATAGTTGTCCTAATCCTAAGAATACTCTTAAAGGGTCTCTACATTCTTTGGATGTGGTAAGTGCTTTGAAATATTTTGTTGAGGCTACTTAAGATTTCAGAAAGACTTCTAGTCTATTTGTTATTTTTTCTGGCTCCAGGAAAGGATCAAAAAGCCTCTGTTATTTCTATGGCTTTTTGGTTGAGACTTTTGATTCACAAAGCTTATTTGGAGGCAGGGAAGTCTCCGCCTCAGAGAATTACAGCTCATTCTACTAGATCAGTTGCCACTTCTTGGGCTCTCAAGAATGAAGCTTCAGAGGATCAAATTTGCAAAGCAGCAACTTGGTCTTCTTTGCATATTTTTTCTAAATTTTACTGTAGAAAGGTTCTTCAGACAGTTGTCTCAGCTTGATTATAATGCCTTTGATTTGAGTTTTTTTGAAATTTTTAAGATGGGATTTAATTTCTCAGCGGGAATAGCTGTTTTTATTTTGTCCCTCCCTCTCTAGTGACTCGTGGACTTCCACATCTTTGGTATTATATCCCATACTTCACTAGCTCATGGACTCTTGCCACTTACATGAAAGAAAACATAATTTATGTAAGAACTTACCTGATAAATTAATTTCTTTCATAGTGGCAAGAGTCCATGAGACCCACCATATTTTTTGTGGTTATGATTTTTTTGTATAAAGCACTTTATTTTTTCCAGTTCCTCTTTTTGTATGCTTTTTACTCCTTTTTATACACCTCACTTCTTGGCTATATGTTAAAATAAGGTATGAGTGAGGTGGAGGTGTATTTTATAGGCATTTTGAGGTTTGGGAAATTTTGCCCCCTCTTGGTAGGATTGTATATCCCATACGTCACTAGTTCTGAGCCTTTAAATTGTAGTGTCTTATTTATCAATCTAAAATGTGCCTTAAAACTTGTGAAATATGTAACCAGGGGCATTGTGCTCATCTAGTCACATAGGTGTGCCAAAAAAGAGTTAAATTACATTGTTCCTTGTAGATCGTCTATTGTGCCCCTTGTTTTATTGCCTAATAACTGATTTATATTTTTCTTTCCTTCCAAGGCGCACATAAAATTCTCCTGCTAATACATGCAAATACATTCTCCAAAAATTTAGAGAAGGAGAAAAAGAAAGAAAAAAAATATATAGAAATACTAGTATCTTCTTGTAGACCTTGATTAAAAATGTACTTGGGTCAATACAAATAGTTGTGCTTAAGCATAAAACATTAATAGACTAATATGGTTCACCCAAAAAAGGTAGATTTGCACGCGACAAAATATGCTTTTTATACACAAAAAATAAGTATAATGGTCTCTTGTATATAACAAGTGTTAATCAAACGTAAAATATAACTTATTATATGTTAAAAAAGCAAATTCTTGCTGCCCTACCACGTAAATTAAAAACACTACACCTTTGTGATATAATTAAATAATGATACAATGCGTAATTGTTACCACTATAAAAATGTATCTATCCTTGGGTATGTGGGAAGGGGGTGCGTAATTGTTACCACTATAAAAATGTATCTATCCTTGGGTATGTGGGAAGGGGGGGGCGCCTCACATATATATTGTTTGCGTATGCTATATTCTAGATCAGACATCCTCAATCTTGGCCCTTGAGAGGTTTTGGAACTACATTTCCCATGATGCTCAGCCAGCTGATATGCTGGCTGATCATCATGGGAAATGTAGCTCCAAAATTCTCTGGAGGGCCAAGTTTGAGGATCTCTGTTCTAGATTGTAAAGTTGATTATATGTTAGTAAAGTTACTATCCTTGGTAGGATCTAATCAACTAAGTTCCCCTGCCAGACAACTTCGATCGGCCGACCAAGCCCTCACTGTCATCCCCCGCATCAGGAAAACCACAGCTGGTGGCAGATCCTTCTCTCACCTGGCTGCCAAGACTTGGAACACCCTCCCGCTGCACCTTAGACAAGCTACCGCCCTAACTAAGTTCAGAAAGGACCTCTTCGACTGAACTACAACCCTCAGCGCCTTGAGACCCTTACGGGTGAATAGCCGCGCTTTACAAGAACCCAATAGATAGATAGATCTAATCAACTAAGTTGCAGCATCGAGAATATATTATCTGGCCGTTAACAATAAAGCACGCTAAGGCTAAGCGATATACCAACTTCCCATTATATATTTTTTCCTTGACGTTGTGGATAGATATATTGATATATAAATTGAGTTCAATTATTTATCTTAAGATATTTGTTTAACAAAAGGTGAGATAGTTAAAACAACAAAAATCCCCTGACGTGGTCGCGTTTCACATATGCTTCCTCTTTGTTCCTTTGCTATCTTTATTTAAAAAGCAGTATTGTAAATTTAAACCAGACACCAGCCTCAGAACCTGGTCAAACACCGCTCATTAAAAGGGGTGACACCACTGGATGTAACATCACATATGGATCTAAGTGAACTAATGGGCACCTGCGAAGACCCCAGCTCCTTAGTCTGACTCTACAACAAAACCATGAGAGAAACCCTAGAAAGCATTGCACCATCTCGCATACGCACTGTCCAAACCCACAACAATGCACCGTGGTTTCCATCAGAGAAATGAAAATAACAGGACGTAAGCTCGAGAGAAAGTGGCACAGAACACATGATCCAGAGGATAAAGCCACTCTTACCAAACATCTAAATAAATATCAATCCAAGATAACTCAGAAAAAATCTTCATTTTTATCACGCAAAATTGCACTCTCCCAAAATAGACCCAGGCAACTGTTTCACACAGTAGAAAGGCTCTGCAAACCAGCATGCATGCTTAGCCCCACCAACTTTTCTCAGGATAAATGTGAAGCATTTGCGAACTTCTTCAGAGACAAGATTTCCTCAATCCGAACCGCTATCACAGCAGGCCAAACAGTTACACACCAGAACCACTACAATGGAATGCCAGATTGCCCCAGTTTATGGTCCACTTTTACAAATGTGGATATAAAAGAAGTTAAAAACACCATACAAAAGTTGCACCCGACTACGTGTGACTTAGACCCTACTCCAACTCAGCTCATATCTGGATGCATTGAAACACTCGCCCCAGTCCTCACAAAAATAGTGCAGTGTTCACTAAAAACAGGAGACTTTCCAGATCCTCTAAAAGAAGCTATTGTAAAACCACTCCTAAAGAAACCTTTATTAGACCCAGACTGCATGACTAATTACAGACCAGTATCCAACCTCCCATTTCTGGGGAAAATAATTGAAAAAGTAGTGGCAACTCAACTGGAAGCCCATCTTTCACGCCTAAACATATTCAATCCTTTCCAGTCAGGCTTCAGATGCCGCCACTGCACTGAAACAGTGCTAGTCCAAGTGCTAAATGATCTCCTCATGGCAAGAGACAAAGGTGATTACTCCATTCTAATCCTCCTGGATCTCTCAGCTGCATTTGACACCATTGACCATAGGATTCTAACAGATAGGGACTACAGAGGAATACCACAACATCAGGAATACCACAACCCTAACTACATTCCCATTAACAATAGATTCCAAGCCCTTAGTTCTGGGCAAGATGAGGTCTTTGACCATCTGAGAGAAGAAAGACCCTCTACATCTAGAGCCACCGCTATCCCCCCCACTCCATCTGGGCCTTTTTTAGAGAATTCGAATCTCGCACCTTTATGGAGGCGACCAAATTCCACCACAAACCAAAAGAAAAGACCCTACCCAAACGGGGAAGGAGAGGGAGAGGGAAAACCAACAAAAAAGAAAAACTCTCAAAACTAAGAAAGGGTATATTCAATCTCTCTTCTCATATACTCTCTGATGATGAGGTGAGAGTTTTGGGAAGAGGTCTTTCTTATTGCCCTCCTAACCCTCACAATATTTTTGAGTTATTTGTGGATCTCAATAAATATACCCGCAAACTGTCTATTCAGAGATATTTTGCTATGAAGGCTTTGAGGAAACAAAACATAGAGGGTTTACCCGTCTTATTGAGTTCGGTCAGGCGAGAAACCCTTCTACGGTTATCTCGTATGATCCGAACTCACTAATGGAGGAACTATTTGAAGGGGTAATACATACCTCATTGGCTCCTCCCTCATCTTTTTATCCGCCTAAGGAGGTAGTGTCTTATATTGATTTATACCAGCAATTGGTTTTAGAAGATCTTGAATCTATGCCAAAAAGGATCATGGGCAAAAAGAAAACTTGGCCCAATGAAGCTAGAGCCCTTAAAAGTTTGATGGATGACCACAATTTGGTCATCCGTCAGGCGGATAAGGGCGGTGGCATAGTATTGCAGAATTATTCAGACTATGTAAAGGAAGCCTGTCGGATTCTAGAAGATATTAACTATTACACTAAACTTAAGTATGATCCCACTACAGAGTATATGAAAATTCTTACTACCCTATTGGAAAAAGGCCTAAATTTAAAGATCCTTACTAAAAAAGAGAAAAGATACTTAACTCCGGATCATCCGAGCATACCGTATTACTACCATCTCCCCAAATTGCACAAGAATGAAAAAGAACCTCCCGGCAGGCCTATCATAGCTGGCATGAATAGTATTACCGACAGATTATCAGAATATATTGACATCTACCTACAGAGGTATGTCATTAATTTACCATCTTATATTAAGGATACTAAAGATTTGCTCAACAAACTTTCCCTTGTGCAATTGGATAAAAGCAAGAACTATCTTTGGCTCACATGTGATGTCGGATCACTTTATTCGAATATATCTCATGATTTGGGGATCAACACCACTCTGATATATTTGAATAGAGATCTATATATGCCTTTAATCCAAAAGGAATATTTAATCTCACTCATTAATTTTATTTTAAAACATAATTATTTTCAGTTTCTTGATACCTTTTTTCTACAGATTAGGGGAACGGCCATGGGCACCAGATTTGCCCCGAGTTTTGCCAACCTGTTTATGGGTTGTTATGAAGATCATTATATATACAATTCAGAATGGAGGGGCAATCTGGTGTTCTATGGCCGTTATATAGATGATCTTATTTTTATTTTTGATGGCCTAGAATCAGAAGCTCTAGAGTTTGTATCACACTTAAACGATAATAATATGGGCATTAGTTTTACCCATAACTTACAAAAGGAAAATATAGAATTTTTGGATGTGATTCTTTCTTGGGATCAGGAAGAGAATATATCCACATCCACTTTTTTCAAAAAAGTGGACTGCAATAATTTTTTACATTTTTCAAGCAACCACCTAACAAAATGGAAAACTAATATCCCTTTCAGTCAGTTTTGCAGACTGCGAAGGAACTGCAGTACTATTGACCAATACAATCAACAATCACAGATCCTTAAAGGTAGATTTATTGAAAAGGGATACCCGGCTGAACTAGTGACAAAGGGCTATGAAAGAGCCAAAAATCTAAATAGGGAACAACTATTATCCTCTGTCTCATCAAAAGACAGAGAAAAGGAAACTTTTGTTAACAAACAACCTTTGTTTTTTACACAATATAACTCAAACCACAAAATTATTAATAAAGTTCTTAAGAAACATTGGCCGATACTTCTAAAAGACCCTGTCTTGAAGAAAACACTTCTACCACAACCTAAATTAGTGTTCAAAAGAGCCCCTACCTATAAACAAAAACTAGCCCCAAGTAAGGTAGTTATGTCAAAAAGGAAATCTGCTAATATTACCAGACTGAGAGATCAGACTCATAATAACCATACCTTCAACAAAACAGGGGCCTTTAGATGTGGAAAGAAACGATGCCATTTGTGCAAATATATCACACACGGTCACAGTAACATATTAGCTAACAATACAAGGGAGCTAGTACCTATAAAAAACCGTCTGTCCTGTGACTCTAATTATATAATATATGCACTGTCCTGCCAATGTGGGATTCAGTACATAGGCAGGACCTGTAGGAAGGTAAGGACCAGATGGAGTGAGCATTTGAGGAATATTGAATCCAAATCCCTAAAACATAGTGTCTCTAGACATACGTGCAACAGCTATATTCCTGGTAAATGTTCATTCAAAATAACCCCATTGGAAAGAATCCCTCCAAGTAATATGTACAATAGGTTTTCCAAATTGAGACAAAGGGAAACCTATTGGATTTATAAATTCAATAGTTTATTTCCCATTGGCCTTAATGAGGTTATAGACTCTCCAGCATTTGTGTAAATATTTATGTTCATATATACACATGAGATACTGCTACTTTCAATATATGTTTGGTTATATGTGTAAATATGTTCGCTGGACTTTTCCACACCCCATTGTTGGTGGTTTTGCATTCACAAGTACTATATAATTTTAGACTACAGTAATTTTGTCTTCAGTTATGGCCAAACACATTATAATTTATTTAGTAATTTAGACTACTTTATACATTGTATATCATGATTTCTTGTAATTCACATTTTTAGTACCTAACTTCAACTCATCACATTAGGTTTCATCACATTTCCCCTCCACTCATGTATGATTTTTGTTAGCCCATTCACATACCCCTATACACTCATTTTATCAGGCAGTAATGTCACTGCATTAGGGTTTTTATTTTAAATGTAATACACTATACCTTATTTATCCTCTATATACATATATTTGTATTTAAGTCCCAGCTAGTAACCTCACATCACCTTGACACCACATTTATATATCAAATTAGTAACTTCACATACACCATGACACTTTATTTATTTTTATTCATATTCTATTATATGGTAACACACAGACCGCAGAACGTAAAAGCGGATATTTTTGGTCTATCTTGAAGTACAAAAGGCTTTACCCCCAGTCTTTTTATATGCTCTGACCTATTCATTGGGAAATTCAGAGATCTTCCTGATCGTCGAAACCACAAGTTTAATCACTTTATTATTTATTTTGACTTTATGCTAAATAGCTACGAGTCCAGGATTTGTAATTTCATTATTAGCGATATCTATTTACTTATTTGATGTTTTATTATATAGATCATAATATCACAAATGTATAAATAACCAATGGCACAACACTAATTACAATTTATGTCATTCCATTGGTACAAGAAATAGACATGGGCGTAGTCATTTCGCCCTTAGCAACCACAACAGATAGAGAAATGTACACGTTCGGGCCGTAGTGATCATGTGACCATGCATAGTCTATATTGACGCCTTAATCACGGCATCAGCCATTTGCTAAACTCCCGATCACATGACATTACGTCACGATAATATTATATGCAACATGCAACATATAGTGCAACCAATGAGAGTGCCATATAAGGACAGGCCCCCAACATAGTCGCAATCTATTGGCTAGGCACATAACATATGTTAAGCTTGTTTACTCCGCTAACAACACTTACAGGGAATGATCGAAACTGTTTATTGTCGATCCACCCGCTTACTACCATATTATTTTTATAGAGACATGGACAAACAAGGTTATATACCTGACAATATAGATACAATATACAATTCCAACTAATTGAACATTATACCATCACAACAATGGGGAGTGGTGGGAAAGGAAGGACATGATAGGTCAATCTGTGCAAAGGAAGGGGAGGGTTTATTTGGAATATTAGGTTACTGAGCCCTATATAAAGGGCACCCATGTACACAATCAATATACAAGCCTGAGGAAACGGGGTGTTCCCCGAGAAACGCGTCGCTATATTGTATGGTCTATGGGGAGATAGGTTGTCATCACCCAGCTGTAATTTGCTATACCATTTGGTATTTTTATTTTGTATAATAAAATACTGATTTTATACTTTTACATAAGTCTGGTGTTGGTGTAACTACCCTCATAGCAGTAACCTAAGAGCACTCCAGCTCTTCCTCCTCCTTCCACTGCAGTTTTCGGCCGAAGTTTGTCATCCAGGAGACAAAGAGTTCCAGTACATCTGGGAGAGACCATCACACAGCCAGCTGGTTTGCTGTTGAAAACCAGCCTGCCCCTACTGGCACGAGAGAGTGCCGCCCTGTTTGTGAGTACCCTTTTTCTGCTCCTTTTTTGGATTTTTTGGGTTATATTGATCTACACATGTGGCGCCTCTGTTTTTATTTTTGTTTCACATCATAGAATTCCATCATCCAGTTGGGTGAAGACAGAGAGCAGCCTTTTCAAGTATTGATGGACATTTGAAGAATCTTGCTGGACTTTTCAGATCTGGTTGCCTATACTATTGATCTGTACAATTTTTTGACACTCTATCATAGCATTACTTACCTCAAATCTTATATACTGTTTGTGTATATTTTGGTGTGTAATATTGCCATTTGTTCCACTGCTAGTTAACACCTTTTACATATTATATTCATACTTTCATGTTGGCATTTTTTATATATATATAATCCTTGTATTAAATAAGCGCCTCCTATAGAAGCCTAGTGATACTCTTATCACGGTGACTTCTGTTTAGTTTAATAGAGCACTTGCAGTACATCTGTGGTCTAGGAGGCACAGTCCTTAACTGGTTTAAATCTTTCCCCGCTGGTAGATCACAGAGAGTAATATCAGGATCAAGCTCATCAGCACCAACAGAACTGGGCTGCGGAGGTCCACAAGGATCTATCCTGTCTCCCATGCTATTCGCAATTTACTTACTACCAATGAGGGACATCATTAACCGACATGGCCTAAGGTATTATTGTTACGCTGATGACACACAACTCTACTTCTCCTTTGCTCCAGATACTACAGACCAGTGGTGTCACTAGGGGGGGGCGGGCCGCACCCGGGTGACACCCTCCAGGGGGTGACACCAAAAAAAATTTTTTTTTTTTTTTTTTAATTTTATTGAAATTCAAAGAAATACAATGTTGAGATGCATAGATTTTTTTTTTTATTAGAGGGGCTGGCATTTGTGAACATTGGTGGGACTGGGGAAGTTGTAGACACACAATTTTTTTGCCCCTTGAGCCAGTGCTGCAATTTCAACAAATAGTTTTCCCGGCTGCTTTTGCTTGTTTGTACTTTGCTTCTCGCAATTTCACTATGAATGTTGTGGGCATGCCGTGGGGCTTGCAATGTTGCGCTGCTAGCCTAAACCTGCCTGCCTATCTGTGCTCACTGCTCAGTGACATGTGGAGCAGTGGAGTCACTCACTGCTGTGCTGTCTCTCTAAACGGGAACTGGCAAATCATGAGGGGATGCCTGGCACCTGACCGCATGACTGTTTGACACTGTCTTTAAAGTGAAGGAGCCACATATGATGCCCACCAGACCATTACGGTTACGATACACTAAGTGCACACTGAACAGGTAGGAGGGCGGGCGGGGGTCTGGGGGTGGGCAGAGTGCAGAGGTGATTGGCCATAAGAAGCGGTAGGCACGCGGCCCGGGGCTGTGTACTGACAGGCTTGGAACAGAGTCAGAGAGCAGAATTTTCATAGTTTGCGCCTAAACCTTTTCTTTAGTGATTTATTTTTAGAGTGCTCTGTTTATCTTTCATTTGATGCTCTGCTGAGCCAGGGAGCAGCTCTAGACATGCGCTTTATAATTAATGCAGTGCAGTTTACATATTTTGTGTGTGTGTCTCAGTGTTTTTGTGTGTGTGTGTCTGAGTGTGTTTTCGAGTGTTTGTGTGTGCATCTGCGTATGTTTTTAAGTGTGTTTTTGTGTGTGTCTGCTTTCTGGGGGGGGGGGGGGTGACACCATAACTTACCGCACCGGGTGACACCAACCCTAGTGACGCCACTGCTACAGACCCAGCATGCTGCATAAACAGTTGCTTAACAGACCTCATAGAATGGATGAATGCTAGCTGTCTCAAAGTAAACCCGGACAAAACAGAGTTACTCTTGGTGAGGGGACCCCGGGCATCAAAAATATCCCATGATCACCCAACTGGCCTTGGAGGTTCTGAACTCGTTAGTTCAGCAAAGGTACGAAACATCGGAGTGCTGATTGACGCTGGACTATCTTTTAAACATTTATTTTATTCCTCTGTAATAAAATCTGCCTACTTTAATCTGAAAAACATAGCCAGGATACAACACTTAATTCCACCGGATGATATGCCAACATTAATCCATGCATTTGTATCCTCTAGGCTAGATTACTGCAATGCACTTTACTTGGGCCTCCCCAAAAAAGAACTCCATTGCCTTCAGACAGTACAAAACACAGCAACCAGACTATTGACCAATCAAACTCGCTCCTGCCACATAACACCTGTTCTCCACTCCCTGCATTGGCTTCCAATTAAATGGCGAACATATTTTAAAATTGGTCTGCTGACCTTCAAAGCCTTAAACAACCCCACAAGGCCCACAGTACCTGAAAGAGCTCCTGACACCCTACATCCCATCCTGTTCACTTAGGTCAGCCAACACATCCCTCCTCTCAGTGCCAAGAATAAGGACAAACTCAGGCTCCAGAGCTTTCGGCCACGCTGCCCCTACTTTCTGGAACTCTTTACCGTGCGCAATTTTTTTTTAAAAAAAAGCTAAAGACCCACCTCTTCCATCAGGCATTCAGTCCGCTTATCTGACCTTCAGAAACTCCTAACTTTTATGTCTTATGTTGGTATATTTGTATAGTGCTTTGAGTCTCACAGGGAGAAAAGCGCTATATAAATCGCAAATTATTATTATAAATTATTATTATAAGTCTGTCAAAATAATTGAAATAAGGGGGCAGTTTGCAGAGGCATAGACACAAGGTAATCACAGAGGTAAAAAGGGTAATTCTATAACAGTGTTGGTTATGCAAAACTAGGGAATGGGTAATAAAGATTATCTTCCTTTTTAAACAGCAGAAATTCTGGTGTTGACTGTCCCTTTAAAGTGCATGCTGTATCTGAATCATTGAAGAATGGGTTTTGTATACCTTTAAGATTCTTTCAAAGCTTGATATATTTTTTTAAATACATTTTTCTAGTAAACAATTTTCTCATATTTCAGAGAGTATTATTATTTTGTGGAAGAAGTTATTGACCTATAAAACCGTACGTGAAGTTGTAGCTATTAGGTTTACGGTAAATATTTGAGACCATAATCTTGATAATGAAATTGTTGGACTGACAAGGTACTGACTGCAATTTAGATGTTCAGGAAAAACTATTTTATTGTAAATGCAACATACATGACTATATGTATCTCGTGTTCCTCAACTGAAGAGAAAGCCTCTGGTCTTTTTAAAGCTTTTAAGGGCTTCTATCTTGGTCTAATATAAAGTACAAGTGGCATACAAGGGAGATAAAGGTTTTTCTCTGTTTCTCCATCTCAATGTACCTGATGTGTTGAGGATAATTTTAGAATGAGCACAGAGTTCAAGTGCTGGAGCAGTAGAAGAGCTATTTATGTAATTATTTTCTGAGAAATTCTCCTCTTAATTTGCACTGAACGTCTGTGCTAGAAGCAGCTGTATCCAGAAGCAAAATAATTTGACAAATAGTAAGGAACAGTGGATAGATATTCTTGCAATATATATATCAATTGCTTCTTTTAAAAGTTATAATAGCATTTGTATTCATTTTGCAATGCTAGCAACCAGCTGCCAATAGAACAGTAGGCTATGTGTTCACCTATTTTCCTCATTATGCTCAAAATGATGGTGATGATGTGACACTTGACCTCACCCAGACCAAAACCTTGTCTTTTAAAAAAACATAATTATTTGTGTAAAGTATGCATATTGTAAACATGCAAGAGATGCAATGGTGATCTGATCTGAAACCTGATCTGAGACCTTTAGCCCTGGAGCTTCTCTTTCAGCCGTGGGCTAGTCATCTGCATTATTTTCTTCTGTTTGTGGTGTGCTGTCTAATGCACAGGGTGCTGTTTCGGCAATTGGAGAGAAAAAGTATATTCCTGGCTGCCTCACTGCTTGATAGCCAGGCAGAAATGTGAAAATCATGGCACAAGATTTCATCCCTTGATTCAGCATTCTGTGTGCCATTCAAATTCAATCAGAGTTCCACACATGGAACAGGTGCCTTAGTTTGCAAGCTACTGACTGAATATCGATGTTTGGTCATATATACTAGGGGTTCAGCAAACATGTCACCAAGACTCCCTAGCAGCGGTGGGTTTCTGAAGGTCTACTGACTTAGCTGCTTATTAATCACATGTGCTCAAAAGGGGATATGCTGCATGAGGGATTAGGACAAGGTGAGATCATGTTAAAAATTACTTGAGCATCACTTCACCAATGTTTTCTACAAATTCTTTAGTAGACAGTCCTGCCATTCAGTGACAGATTTATAAATGGATCTGGTGGGACCATGAGAGGTGGCATATGTCAGGGGTAGAAAATAGGAAAAACATATTCTTGTTAATAGTGTATATATATATATATATATATATATATATATATATATATATATATATATATATATATGTCTCATAAGGGGTCCATCAGCTGGGTATCTCCATGCTCTTATTTATAAGTTCAGTCAACTTTATTCTTTGAGACTGTTGACTATGGTTGGGTTTAGATTGTTGTGGGTGCCAAGTAAGGTGGGGGGGGGGCATTGAATATCTGGACCCAGACAGCACAATGTTGTAAACCATTCCTGTTGCTATTAACATCTATGGTTGCATTAAGTGCCCAATACATGAAATCTTGCACATGGAAAGAGAAGATATTGCTAAGAGTATAAAACAATTACTACCACAACAACTACTGAAACACACGTGAAACAGGGCTCATGTAAATGTTTGTAAATGTAAAATATTCACATGGATAGAATAGAAAGTGCCTCTTTGCTGACATGAATGATGTTTATGGGCGTCCTGGGATATTGTCGGTTTTTCACCTTCACTTTTTTTTTTGTACGGGTTTGAAGGGGTTTTCCGTGATGACAGTATCCTTCCCAGCTGAGTTTTTTTTATGCGCCATCAGGGACGCAGTTACAAGGTAGATGCTGCTGATTTAAATTAAAAGAGAGTCACAAATCTAGATAAATTGTACTTTTTTTTTAGCTACAATGTTGCAACAAGTTTTTCTGCAAGATATTACTTTCATTAATGAGTTTTATTGAATCTAGGCTACATTTAAACAACACTACTATATTACTGTGGCTCAAAATATGCAGATCACATTTGCTAATATTGCAGTATGAATGATACATCAAAATGCTAAGATGTCAAGTAGTTGGGTTATTTATCGTTAATAAATATATTCCAATCTCTATCCCTAAATGAAGCTGGTGCTTTCTATAGTTAGATATGTTGAGCAATTGAAGTTGATATTTGGACACTTCAAACATTTATTTTGTAACCACTTCCCCTGAAAATGCAGACAGTTTCCAAGAAATGTGTATTTTTTAAGAGCTGCCCTATCCTGTCTTTTACCATCAAATTCAAGAAAACTCTTCTATCTTTTGCTCTTTACAAAAAGCATATTTCCTAGCAATTCAGTTATTTGTCACTACCTGTGGTGAATTTAGATAACATGCTACCCTAGGTATAAATTATTCTTTATTTTTTCCTTTACACATTTTTAGATTGTATATGCCTTATATAAAGTAAACTAAAAATAGCAAAGAAACGTAGCCGGCACTTCTTCCATAAAAAGTTGAATCTTTATTGGTGTCACATTAAAAAGGTATTGAACACCTGGAAAGCCAAAATAATTACGCCTTACATGTTTTGGCTAACAAGCCTTACTCATAAGCGTAATTAACAATAAAACAGTGCTAAATAGGTCTTGTCTTTTTGCTCATAGCATAATAATTATCATGTGACCAAATGAACCTATTACCTGGATAATGATGGACTAGAGGGATAAGGGCTCACAGGATGCTAGAGGAAAAAATGGGGAAAATATGTATATTCAAAATGTAAATACATTGTAGCAAAATAGTAACTAGGATACATGGTAGTAATAACTAATTATTAACAATTTTTGTGAGAGTTAGAAATTACAATTACAGTATGAAGTATTATCTGGCCTCATATTAGTAATTAAGAAAACCATATTTCATAAACAGCGTTATAAGTAAATAACGTTAATAGGATATATTTAAGAATTGCTCATTTAAACAAGGCACTCAACATAGACAACATCCATAGTTGATAACTCAAGGGAACCATTATAAATATTAATTAATTAAAAAAATGTGTGTTTTATGCCAAACAAGATAATAGAATAATAATTATAATAATAATAACAATAGGAGTAATGTAAATGCAAATACAAACTAATGTATGATTGCAAGTACTCCCACCATCACTCTTGTTAGGAGCAATTGTAAATACCTAGAATGGTTAATCCTAAATGATGTATGATATACAACAATTATATAAAATATAAATAGTAACACACAAAAATAAATGAATAAATTAGATGGATATAATAGACTTGATCTATGTCTCAGAGAAAATTTGGATGATTATTCCCAAAAATTAATCAAATCAAAAGATGAATTGAAACCTTTTGGTATACGTGTATCCATGGTAAAAATCCAAAAGGCTTCACGTTTAAAGAGCAATTTGTTGAAGTTGCCCCCACCCCCCCGTTTGAGAAATTTGACTATTTCAATCACCATCCACTTAAGTATGCTGTTAACACTGTTATGCTTCAAAATAAAGTGATTAGCCAATTCTGAGCAACTGTCAAGCCTTTCTATGTCAGAAAGACGTTCCCTGACTCGTTCTCTGACTTCGCGTGTGGTGCAACCAATGTACTGTTTGTTGTTGCAAGTGCACCAAATCATATAAACTTCATTTTTGGATCTACAATTGGCACAACCATCGAAAGTATATTGCTTGCCGGTGACATTTGATTCAAAGGTTTTGGTCATACACCCAAAGCTGCATGGTATGCAGTGGCTATAGCCACACTTATGCATACCTTTGACCTGTAGCCATGAACTAGTTGGCCTATCCCTCTTTAATTCACTTGGTGAAAGAATATTACCTATTGTAGTGCCCTTACGATATGAAAAGTTACAACCTTGTTTACCACATTTTGAAGGTCATCATCGGCTAACAGCATGGGGAAATGCCTTCTCACAATGTTACAGATCTGATGGTATTCAGAAGAAAATTGTGTAACAAAACTTGCTTTGTCAGGTGATTGTTTGGAATGATTACTTTTCGGTTTATCCCTAAGCAGGGTTTCTCTACTAATACCATCAACCTCTAGTTTGGCCTTACAAATTATATCAAAGTTGTATCCCCTGGTAGTCAGATATTTACTCTGAATCTCAAAATCAGTTTGGTTACTGCAATTTCATTTTGCTCAAATGAATTGCCCCTTAACGATGGAATATGGGACCTGTTTAGGGTGGTTACTCTCAGGGCCGTCTTTAATATTGACTGGACCCTGGGCAAAAAAATTCTTGGCCCCCCCCCCCACCCCATGTAATTTCGCTCTCCACCCCAACATCCCAAAAAACAACTAAATCAATTTATTTTATAATTGTTTTCAAAATTATTAGCCCAGCAGTGGATCATCACTGCTGAGCTAATCATTTTAAAAAATGAAATAAATTGCAATATTTGAAACTGGACCTAAGCAGTATTAATAAGTAAATAAATATATAAATTCCTCCACTGTGGATTCATTTAATATTCTTTTGAATGTGATTCTGGTGTGAGTTTAGCTGGTTAAAGAGATTTAGGGCAGCCAACAGGAGCAAAGCAAGTTAAAGACTGAGGAGGAAGCATGTAGGTGCAGACAAATATAAGTTTACTGACTGAAACAGCAGAACTACTATGGGAAGCTTTAAAATCTGAGACAGAGAGAAAACAAAAACTATAAAAATAAACCTTACATTAATGTGTGAAGTATCAGCATGACACTATACATCAGCCACAGCAGCACACGTCACTTCTTTGCTAGGAACAAGTTCCCTCTCACCCTACACTAGACAATGCTGCATGGGGAGGGGCGTGTGTGCACTCACTTATTCTTCCCACTGATACCTTTCTACAAAGCACTGCTCCCCTAAAAAGCTTCAGTTAGTTGATCTTAGGGCCACAGCAGAAAGAGCAGGGCTAAGGGGACCAGCAGACTGGATGCTGTCTGCCCAAGGCTGCATGGATACAGTGAGAGATGTGTCATACAGCCTCAAGACTAAAGAGAGCAGTGTATGCAGCTGCACAGATGCTCAAATCCTCACGTGCCTGCCACTCCAGCTTTCTGCTGCATGCGCCTACAGTCAGCCCTACCCAGAAACAACCCCCACCATCAGAGCAGTTACCTGGTAACAGTGGTAACCCCAGTAGGACCTTTTCTGATGCAGTGGGAATGGCTGGATACCGAATTAGGGCTTTGCATTCAGTGCTGCACAGTGCACATCTAAAACAGCACATGGCAATAGCTTGGCATGTCACATGACAGCGGCACGGTCTGGCACAGTTTTTTTTTAAAAAAAATATATATATAAGCAGAGTATTTTTGACTGTGACAGTATTATGACTGAATGTGTGTGTTCCCCATGTCACATCAGCAGTCTGGTATGAACCATATTTATTTTTTTAGGACTCTTGGGCCCCTCAACAGAGACTGGGCCCTGGGCAGCTGCCCCTTTTGCCCTGTGTTAAAGATGGTCCTGGTTACTCTTTCCATGGAGGAGGGTATTGCCGGATATGGGTTTCCTGTAAATTGTGGTTTCAACCTTACCCAAGCTATGATTGATCACTAAAGTAATGTCCAAATAGTTAATTCTTTGGTAATTAAACTCATGAGTAAATTTGAGACCAAAAGGATTGTCATTAAGATATGACATGAAACCTCCAATTTTTCGGCAGTCATCTGATCAAACAAGAATAAGGTCGTCAATATACTGATGGTAAGTACGGATGTCCTCGATAAAAGGGTTTCTATCTCCATATACAAACAGAGACTCCCATCATCCCATGGTCAAATTAGCGTATGATGGGGCAAATTGCCCCTATGGCAGTCCCACGGATTTGGAGATAGAAATTATCTTGAAAACTAAAAAAATTGTGAGTCAATAGAAATTGGGGTGTCTCAACCAAATAGTTGACAAAATCCAGAGTATAATCCGTACAGTTGGTCAGAAAATATTAAATTGCTCTTAAACCCACTTGATGTGGGATGGTGGAGTATAGCGAAACCACATCCACTGTTAGCCAACTGTCACTAGGATCACACCGGAATTTGTCAAATCTTTGAAGTACTTGCTTAGTATCTCTTAGATAACTTGGGAGTTTCAGGACCAGGGGTTGGAGTATACTATCCATCCACTCTGATAATGTTTCACAGAGTGAACCGATCCCAGAGACTATGGGACATCCCTTAACTTTTGGAAGAACATAAAAAATTGGAATAATAGGTTGCTGAACATATAGAAAATAAAAGGTGTCTTGGTCTAGATGTCCTGCAGCCAGTCCTTTTTCCAGTAATTATTTTAATTTAACTTTAAAAGCATTTGTGGGGTTGTGGCTTAACAGGGCATAATCATCCCTGTTATTAAGTTGTCTCATTATCTCATCGATATATAAGGACTTTTGCCAAACAACCACACTCCTGCCCTTATCCGCTGTCTTGATTACCAAATCTGGATTACTTTTAAGGGAATCAAGTGCCAACTTTTCATCTTTAGCAAGATTACTGACAATTTTTCTAGGTTGGAGTAACAGACTCACTAAATCTTACTCAATTCTATTTTGGTAATTTACCAAAATCTCACCTCTCGAGTGAAAGGGATAAAAAACTGATTTTGGCTTGAATCCTATTTGTGAGTCCATCACTCTTTTCCTAATGTTACTCTCAAAGTCCAATTCTGTCAAACTTTGTATAGCTGTCAGTTCGTCAAAGGTCAGGCTGCTGTCTTGATATATTATCATTAGGACAAAGGATGTTTGTCATTACTGCACTAGAGTCTTGTGTCTGAAAAGAGGAAAAATATTTTTTTTTAAAGTAAGTTGCCTAATAAATTTATTTACATCTACTAGGGTTTGAAACAGATTAAACTTTGTTGTGGGTACAGGGATCATATCACGCTACCCACTTCCATCTTCCACTATTCTGTACACACACATACTCCCATACTGTGGATGGAACTGACCTACATAACTTTGTTTATTGACTTATATAAAGTAAACCATAGTGATATTTTTCCACCCCTGTATATACACACACATATATATATATGTATATATATATATATATATATATATATATATATATATATATGGATGAAAGAAGATAAACAAAGTGTGCACAAATGGATATTTCCAGTCCTGTTAATATGTATATGTGTGTTTATGCGCTTATTGCTGCTCAGCTGTGACTATATATACAGTATATATATATATATATATATATATATATATATATATATATATATATATATATACTGTATATATATTCACAGCTGAGCAGCAATAAGCGCATAAACACACATATACATATTAACAGGACTGGAAATATCCATTTGTGCACA
The DNA here is from genome assembly GCF_027579735.1 of Bombina bombina. NCBI lineage: Eukaryota > Metazoa > Chordata > Amphibia > Anura > Bombinatoridae > Bombina > Bombina bombina. The sequence goes on from NC_069500.1 coordinate 1,387,335,484, forward strand.
CTTTGTTTATCTTCTTTCATCCCTGATGTGAAGATAAAAGACTCAAACTATTAAAACATTGACATCAGTCACAATGTCCACTACAAATTTATTTGAATCTTGCTAGTTTTATGGGCACCTGATTCAAGTGTTCAAAAGAAAAGCTTTCCCTTATATCTTAACATTTAAAATGATTAGCCAGATCTATTGCAAAATACTGCACTTATCTTTATCACATTCACTATACAGCTATTTTAATTTCTATAGTAGGTGCCTTTTTGTTTGGTGAAAATAACAGCAGTGGTTGCTGAGATATAAAGATTTAAAGTCAGTTAAAAAACAAAATAAAAATATAGCTGCAAGCAGCAATAGAGGTGGCCAGCGCATTATTTTTGCAATGCCATATAAGTAGTTATGTCACAAAATAAAGCTATATAACAACTGTTTACAGTTCTAACATAAGCATTTGGAAAATAAACACATTTTCGAAATGTTTGCATTTTTTAAAATGGCTGCCACACCATATGACCTATACTTTCAACATGAACAAATTTAACTCTAGGTGACAATATATGGTTATACAGCAAATTTCACAGTTTTAACATAAGCGGTTGGAAAGAAAACACAGTTTCAAAATTTTTGCGTAAACCAATATGGCTGCCACAGCTTGTGACTAATTCCTTCAACATGAACAACTGTGACTCTAGGTTACAATATAAGACTGTACAGCAAATTTCACAGTTCTTACATAAGCGGTTGCAGAGAAAATAGACTTTCGAAATTTTCGCGTAAACCAAGATGGCTGCCCGATCGTAAGATATACAGCCTCTATATTATGCACAATAGTGCTCACTATAGATGTCAATAAACATGGCAAAAATAAAGCATTTTTGTAAAACGGTTTTTGTTTTATTATGAATTTAAATATATCGTTAAGCAATTTTGAACAATTCAAAATGGCTGTCAAACCACATCAACTTCTCTTGAACAAATCTGAATGTTAGTCATAAGATAACTCTATAAACAAAATTTCAAGTCTGTCCCATAAGCGGTTTCGGAGAAGAAGATTTTTATAGTTTTTAAAAATGGCGCATACGAAACAAACTAGCCGCCAAGCTATGCAATGTATGGCTTTCAAATTGCACATACTAATGCTCACTATAGACCTCTACAATTTGCAGAAGTTTCATGAAAATTTGCAAATGTTTTATTTCACGAAGGCGACTGCGCAATGCGAATTTTAACTGCAATATTGTCTTTAAGGGTTATGACTATGTGTAATCATGTGTCTATTACACTGTAATATTGTTAAATATTGTAAAACTAATGTATAAAGTGCAAAATTACGCAATTAAATGGCGATAGAAAGGTTAATGTCTCACAGCAGTCATGTTGATTATGGAAAAATCGCAAGTTTAACAATGTTGGTAGAGGACCTTGCAACGAGCATACGTGCAAAATTGCGCTTTATTGCACTAAGCAGTTTAAGAGAAGAAGATGTTTAAATATTTTCGCAAAATGGAAGATGGTTGCTACATCATGTGACTAAATCACTTCTGTGGAGCAATGGCAAATCTAGGTCATAGCAGCTCTAAGCACAGCAAGTTTCAAAGTTGCAACATAAGCAGTTCCAGAGCTAAAGATTATTAAGCAGTTCTCGAAATTTGTCGCAAAAAACAAAATGGCTGCGTAACCTTATGACCTATGAGTTCAATATTGCATGAGATAAAGCATTGCAATAGGCTGTACCAGCATACCTGATTTCAAGAGTTTAGCATAAGTAATTTGTGTTTTGTGAGCAATTGACTCAAAAGAGGAAGTATTGAATTACAAATAATTACGATAAATATAAAACCGATATTGCTGCCGCATCATGTGACTGATTTTCTCCTAATGAGCAATTGTGAATCTAGGTAACAATATAAGACTGTACAGCAAATTTCACAGTTCTTATATAAGCGGTTGCAGAGAAAATAGACTTTCGAAATTTTCGCGAAAACCATGATGGCTGCCCAATCGTAAGATATACAGCCTCCATATTACGCACAATAGTGCTCACTATAGATGTCAATAAACATGGCAAGAATAAAGCATTTTTGTAAAACGGTTTTTGTTTTATTATGAATTTAAATATATTGTTAAGCAATTTTGAACAATTCAAAATGGCTGCCAAACCACATGACGTATCAACTTTTCTTGAACAAATCTGAATGTTAGTCATAAGATAACTCTATAAACAAAATTTCAAGTCTGTCCCATAAGCGGTTTCGGAGAAGAAGATTTTTATAGTTTTTAAAAATGGCGCATACGAAACAAAATGGCCGCCAAGCTATGCAATGTATGGCTTTCAAATTGCACATACTAATGCTCACTATAGACCTCTACAATTTGCAGAAGTTTCATGAAAATTTGCAAATGTTTTATTTCACGAAGGCGATTGCGCAATGCGAATTTTAACTGCAATATTGTCTTTAAGGGTTATGACTATGTGTAATCATGTGTCTATTACACTGTAATATTGTTAAATATTGTAAAACTAATGTATAAAGTGCAAAATTACGCAATTAAATGGCGATAAAAAGGTTAATGTCTCACAGCAGCCATGTTGATAATGGAAAAATCGCAGTTTGAACAAACTTGGTAGAGGACCTTGCAAGGAGCATATGTGCAAAATTGTGCATCATTGCACTAAGCGGTTTAGGAGAAGAAGATGTTTGAATATTTTCGCAAAATGCAAGATGGCTGCCACATCATGTGACCTAGGCACTTCTCTTGAGCAATAGCAATTTCAGGTCATAGTAGCACTAAGCAGAGCGAGTTTCAAAGTTGTAACATAAGCAGTTCCAGAGCTAAAGATTTTTAAGCGTTTGTCGAAATTTGTCGCAAAAAGCAATATGGCTGCCAGAGCATGTGACCTATGAGTTCAATTTTGCATGAGATGTAGCACAGCAATAGGCTGTACCAGCATACCTGATTTTAAGAGCTTTGCAAAAACAGTTAAGCAGTTATGGGCAATTGAATACAAAGCTTGGCGGAATAAAAAGAATAATAATAATAATAATAATAAATATAGCTGCAAGCAGCAATAGAGGTGGCCAGCGCATTATTTTTGCAATGCCATATAAGTAGTTATGTCACAAAATAAAGCTATATAACAACTGTTTACAGTTCTAACATAAGCATTTGGAAAAAAAAACACATTTTCTAAATGTTTGCGTTTTTTAAAATGGCTGCCACACCATATGACCTATACTTTCAACATGAACAAATGTAACTCTAGGTGACAATATATGGTTATACAGCAAATTTCACAGTTTTAACATAAGCGGTTGGAAAGAAAACACAGTTTCAAAATATTTGCGTAAACCAATATGGCTGCCACAGCTTGTGACCAATTCCTTCCACATGAACAACTGTGACTCTAGGTCACAATATAAGACTGTGCAGCAAATTTCACAGTTCTTACATAAGCGGTTGCAGAGAAAATAGACTTTCGAAATTTTCGCGTAAACCAAGATGGCTGCCCGATCGTAAGATATACAGCCTCTATATTATGCACAATAGGGCTCACTATAGATGTCAATAAACATGGCAAAAATAAAGCATTTTTGTAAAACAGTTTTTGTTTTATTATGAATTTAAATATATCGTTAAGCAATTTTGAACAATTCAAAATGGCTGCCAAACCACATGACGTATCAACTTCTTTTGAACAAATCTGAATGTTAGTCATAAGATAACTCTATAAACAAACTTTCAAGTCTGTCCCATAACCGGTTTCGGAGAAGAAGATTTTTATAGTTTTTAAAAATGGCGCATACGAAACAAAATGTCCGCCAAGCTATGCAATGTATGGCTTTCAAATTGCATATACTAATGCTCTTTATAGACCTCTACAATTTGCAGAAGTTTCATGAAAATTTGCAAATGTTTTATTTCACGAAGGCGATTGCGCAATGCGAATTTTAACTGCAATATTGTCTTTAAGGGTTATGACTATGTATAATCATGTGTCTATTACACTGTAATATTGTTAAATATTGTAAAACTAATGTATAAAGTGCAAAATTACGCAATTAAATGGCGATAAAAAGGTTAATGTCTCACAGCAGCCATGTTGATTATGGAAAAATCACAATTTTAACAATCTTGGTAGAGGACCTTGCAAGGAGCATACGTGCAAAATTGCGCTTTATTGCACTAAGCAGTTTAAGAGAAGAAGATGTTTAAAGATTTTCGCAAAATGCAAGATGGTTGCTACATCATGTGACCAAGTCACTTCTGTTGAGCAATGGCAAATCTAGGTCATAGCATCTCTAAGCACAGCAAGTTTCAAAGTTGCAACATAAGCAGTTCCAGAGCTAAAGATTATTAAGCAGTTCTCGAAATTTGTCGCAAAAAACAATATGGCTGCGTAACCTTATGACCTATGAGTTAATTATTGCATGAGATGTAGCATTGCAATAGGCTGTACCAGCATACCTGATTTCAAGAGTTTAGCATAAGTAATTTGTGTTCTGTGAGCAATTGACTCAAAAGAGAAAGTATTGAATTACAAATAATTACGATAAACATAAAACTGATATTGCTGTCGCATCATGTGACTGATTCTCTCCTAATGAGCAATTATGAATATAGGTAACAATATAAGACTGTACAGCAAATTTCACAGTTCTTATAAAAGCGGTTGCAGAGAAAATAGACTTTAGAAATTTTCGCGTAAACCAAGATGGCTGCCCGATCGTAAGACATACAGCCTCCATATTACGCAAAATAGTGCTCACTATAGATGTCAATAAACATGGCAAAAATAAAGCATTTTTGTAAAACGGTTTTTGTTTTATTATTAATTTAAATATATCGTTAAGCAATTTTGAACAATTCAAAATGGCTGCCAAACCACATGACGTATCAACTTCTCTTGAACAAATCTGAATGTTAGTCATAAGATAACTCTATAAACAAAATTTCAAGTCTGTCCCATAAGCGGTTTCGGAGAAGAAGATTTTTATAGTTTTTAAAAATGGCGCATACGAAACAAAATGGCCGCCAAGCTATGCAATGTATGGCTTTCAAATTGCACATACTAATGCTCACTATAGACCTCTACAATTTGCAGACGTTTCATGAAAATTTGCAAATGTTTTATTTCACGAAGGCGATTGCGCAATGCGAATTTTAACTGCAATATTGCCTTTAAGGGTTATGACTATGTGTAATCATGTGTCTATTACACTGTAATATTGTTAAATATTGTAAAACTAATGTATAAAGTGAAAATTTACGCAATTAAATGGCGATAAAAAGGTTAATGTCTCACAGCAGCCATGTTGATTATGGAAAAATCGCAGTTTGAACAAACTTGGTAGAGGACCTTGCAAGGAGCATATGTGCAAAATTGCCATGAAAATTTGCAAATGTTTTATTTCACGAAGGCGATTGCGCAATGCGAATTTTAACTGCAATATTGCCTTTAAGGGTTATGACTATGTGTAATCATGTGTCTATTACACTGTAATATTGTTAAATATTGTAAAACTAATGTATAAAGTGAAAATGTACGCAATTAAATGGCGATAAAAAGGTTAATGTCTCACAGCAGCCATGTTGATTATGGAAAAATCGCAGTTTGAACAAACTTGGTAGAGGACCTTGCAAGGAGCATATGTGCAAAATTGCGCGTCATTGCACTAAGCGGTTTAGGAGAAGAAGATGTTTGAATATTTTCACAAAATGCAAGATGGCTGCCACATCATGTGACCTAGGCACTTCTCTTGAGCAATAGCAATTTCAGGTCATAGTAGCACTAAGCACAGCGAGTTTCAAAGTTGTAACATAAGCAGTTCCAGAGCTAAAGATTTTTAAGCGTTTGTCGAAATTTGGCGCAAAAAGCAATATGGCTGCCAAAGCATGTGACCTATGAGTTCAATTTTGCATGAGATGTAGCACAGCAATAGGCTGTACCAGCATACCTGATTTTAAGAGCTTTGCAAAAACAGTTAAGCAGTTATGGGCAATTGAATACAAAGCTTGGCGGAATAAAAAGAATAATAATAATAATAATAATAATAATAATAATAATAATCCGAACAATAACAATAGGTTGTCCTGCAACTTTGTTGCTGGCCACCTAATAATAATAATCCGAACAATAACAATAGGTTGTCCTGCAACTTTGTTGCTGGCCACCTAAATATAGCTGCAAGCAGCAATAGAGGTGGCCAGCGCATTATTTTTGCAATGCCATATAAGTAGTTATGTCACAAAATAAAGCTATATAACAACTGTTTACAGTTCTAACATAAGCATTTGGAAAAAAAACACATTTTCGAAATGTTTGCGTTTTTTAAAATGGCTGCCACACCATATGACCTATACTTTCAACATGAACAAATGTAACTCTAGGTGACAATATATGATTATACAGCAAATTTCAAAGTTTTAACATAAGCGGTTGGAAAGAAAACACAGTTTCAAAATTTTTGCGTAAACCAATACGGCTGCCACAGCTTGTGACTAATTCCTTCAACATGAACAACTGTGACTCTAGATCACAATATAAGAATCTACAGCAATTTTCACAGTTCTTACATAAGCGGTTGCAGAGAAAATAGACTTTCGAAATTTTCGCGTAAACCAAGATGGCTGCCCGATCGTAAGATATACAGCCTCTATATTATGCACAATAGGGCTCACTATAGATGTCAATAAACATGGCAAAAATAAAGCATTTTTGTAAAACGGTTTTTGTTTTATTATGAATTTAAATATATCGTTAAGCAATTTTGAACAATTCAAAATGGCTGCCAAACCACATGACGTATCAACTTCTCTTGAACAAATCTGAATGTTAGTCATAAGTTAACTCTATAAACAAAATTTCAAGTCTGTCCCATAAGTGGTTTCGGAGAAGAAGATTTTTATAGTTTTTAAAAATGGTGCATACGAAACAAAATGGCCGCCAAGCTATGCAATGTATGGCTTTCAAATTGCACATACTAATGCTCACTATAGACCTCTACAATTTGCAGAAGTTTCATGAAAATTTGCAAATGTTTTATTTCACGAAGGCGACTGCGCAATGCGAATTTTAACTGCAATATTGTCTTTAAGGGTTATGACTATGTGTAATCATGTGTCTATTACACTGTAATATTGTTAAATATTGTAAAACTAATGTATAAAGTGGAAAATGACGCAATTAAATGGCGATAAAAATGTTAATGTCTCACAGCAGCCATGTTGATTATGGAAAAATCGCAATTTTAACAATCTTGGTAGAGGAACTTGCAAGGAGCATACGTGCAAAATTGCGCTTTATTGCACTAAGCGGTTTAAGAGACGAAGATGTTTAAAGATTTTCGCAAAATGCAAGATGGTTGCTACATCATGTGACCAAGTCACTTCTGTTGAGCAATGGAAAATTTAGGTCATAGCATCACTAAGCACAGCAAGTTTCAAAGTTGCAACATAAGCAGTTCCAGAGCTACAGATTGTTAAGCAGTTCTTGAAATTTGTCGCAAAAAACAATATGGCTGCGTAACCTTATGACCTATGAGTTCAATATTGCATGAGATGTAGCATTGCAATAGGCTGTACCAGCATACCTGATTTCAAGAGTTTAGCATAAGTAATTTGTGTTTTGTGAGCAATTGACTCAAAAGAGGAAGTATTGAATTACAAATAATTATGATAAACATAAAACCGATATTGCTGCCGCATCATGTGACTGATTCTCTCCTAATGAGCAATTATGAATCTAGGTAACAATATAAGACTGTACACCAAATTTCACAGTTCTTACATAAGCGGTTGCAGAGCAAATAGACTTTCGAAATTTTCGCGTAAACTAAGATGGCTGCCCGATCGTAAGATATACAGCCTCCATATTATGCACAATAGTGCTCACTATAGATGTCAATAACCATGGCAAAAATAAAGCATTTTTGTAAAACGGTTTTTGTTTTATTATTAATTGAAATATATCGTTAAGCAATTTTGAACAATTCAAAATGGCTGCCAAACCACATGACGTATCAACTTCTCTTGAACAAATCTGAATGTTAGTCATAAGATAACTCTATAAACAAAATTTCAAGTCTGTCCTATAAGCGGTTTTGGAGAAGAAGATTTTTATAGTTTTTAAAAATGGCGCATACGAAACAAAATGGCCGCCAAGCTATGCAATGTATGGCTTTCAAATTGCACATACTAATGCTCACTATAGACCTCTACAATTTGCAGAAGTTTCATGAAAATTTGCAAATGTTTTATTTCACGAAGGCGATTGCGCAATGCGAATTTTAACTGCAATATTGTCTTTAAGGGTTATGACTATGTGTAATCATGTGTCTATTACACTGTAATATTGTTAAATATTGTAAAACTAATGTATAAAGTGCAAAATTACGTAATTAAATGGCGATAAAAAGGTTAATGTCTCACAGCAGCCATGTTGATTATGGAAAAATCGCAGTTTGAACAAACTTGGTAGAGGACCTTGCAAGGAGCATATGTGCAAAATTGCGCGTCATTGCACTAAGCGGTTTAGGAGAAGAAGATGTTTGAATATTTTCGCAAAATGCAAGATGGCTGCCACATCATGTGACCAACGCACTTCTCTTGAGCAATAGCAATTTCAGGTCATAGTAGCACTAAGCACAGCAAGTTTCAAAGTTGTAACATAAGCAGTTTCAGAGCTAAAGATTTTTAAGCGTTTGTCGAAATTTGTCGCAAAAAGCAATATGGCTGCCAGAGCATGTGACCTATGAGTTCAATTTTGCATGAGATGTAGCACAGCAATAGGCTGTACCAGCATACCTGATTTTAAGAGCTTTGCAAAAACAGTTAAGCAGTTATGGGCAATTGAATACAAAGCTTGGCGGAATAAAAAGAATAATAATAATAATAATAATAATAATAATAATAATAATAATAATACGAACAATAACAATAGGTTGTCCTGCAACTTTGTTGCTGGCCACCTAAATATAGCTGCAAGCAGCAATAGAGGTGGCCAGCGCATTATTTTTGCAATGCCATATAAGCAGTTATGTCACAAAATAAAGCTATATAACAACTGTTTACAGTTCTAACATAAGCATTTGGAAAATAAACACATTTTCGAAATGTTTGCGTTTTTTAAAATGGCTGCCACACCATATGACCTATACTTTCAACATGAACAAATTTAACTCTAGGTGACAATATATGGTTATACAGCAAATTTCACAGTTTTAACATAAGCGGTTGGAAAGAAAACACAGTTTCAAAATTTTTGCGTAAACCAATATGGCTGCCACAGCTTGTGACTAATTCCTTCAACATGAACAACTGTGACTCTAGGTTACAATATAAGACTGTACAGCAAATTTCACAGTTCTTACATAAGCGGTTGCAGAGAAAATAGACTTTCGAAATTTTCGCGTAAACCCGATCGTAAGATATACAGCCTCTATATTATGCACAATAGTGCTCACTATAGATGTCAATAAACATGGCAAAAATAAAGCATTTTTGTAAAACGGTTTTTGTTTTATTATGAATTTAAATATATCGTTAAGCAATTTTGAACAATTCAAAATGGCTGTCAAACCACATGACGTATCAACTTCTCTTGAACAAATCTGAATGTTAGTCATAAGATAACTCTATAAACAAAATTTCAACTCTGTCCCATAAGCGGTTTCGGAGAAGAAGATTTTTATAGTTTTTAAAAATGGCGCATACGAAACAAACTAGCCGCCAAGCTATGCAATGTATGGCTTTCAAATTGCACATACTAATGCTCACTATAGACCTCTACAATTTGCAGAAGTTTCATGAAAATTTGCAAATGTTTTATTTCACGAAGGCGACTGCGCAATGCGAATTTTAACTGCATTATTGTCTTTAAGGGTTATGACTATGTGTAATCATGTGTCTATTACACTGTAATATTGTTAAATATTGTAAAACTAATGTATAAAGTGCAAAATTACGCAATTAAATGGCGATAGAAAGGTTAATGTCTGACAGCAGTCATGTTGATTATGGAAAAATCGCAAGTTTAACAATGTTGGTAGAGGACCTTGCAACGAGCATACGTGCAAAATTGCGCTTTATTGCACTAAGCAGTTTAAGAGAAGAAGATGTTTAAATATTTTCGCAAAATGGAAGACGGTTGCTACATCATGTGACTAAATCACTTCTGTGGAGCAATGGAAAATCTAGGTCATAGCATCACTAAGCACAGCAAGTTTCAAAGTTGCAACATAAGCAGTTCCAGAGCTAAAGATTATTAAGCAGTTCTCGAAATTTTTTCGCAAAAAACAAAATGGCTGCGTAACCTTATGACCTATGAGTTCAATATTGCATGATATGTAGCATTGCAATAGGCTGTACCAGCATACCTGATTTCAAGAGTTTAGCATAAGTAATTTGTGTTTTGTGAGCAATTGACTCAAAAGAGGAAGTATTGAATTACAAATAATTACGATAAACATAAAACCGATATTGCTGCCGCATCATGTGACTGATTCTCTCCTACTGAGCAATTGTGAATCTAGGTAACAATATAAGACTATACAGCAAATTTCACAGTTCTTACATAAGCGGTTGCAGAGAAAATAGACTTTCGAAATTTTCGCGTAAACCAAGATGGCTGCCCAATCGTAAGATATACAGCCTCCATATTACGCACAATAGTGCTCACTATAGATGTCAATAAACATGGCAAAAATAAAGCATTTTTGTAAAACGGTTTTTGTTTTATTATGAATTTAAATATATTGTTAAGCAATTTTGAACAATTCAAAATGGCTGCCAAACCACATGACGTATCAACTTCTCTTGAACAAATCTGAATGTTAGTCATAAGATAACTCTATAAACAAAATTTCAAGTCTGTCCCATAAGCGGTTTCGGAGAAGAAGATTTTTATAGTTTTTAAAAATGGCGCATACGAAACAAAATGGCCGCCAAGCTATGCAATGTATGGCTTTCAAATTGCACATGCTAATGCTCACTATAGACCTCTACGATTTGCAAAAGTTTCATGAAAATTTGCAAATGTTTTATTTCACGAAGGCGATTGCGCAATGCGAATTTTAACTGCAATATTGTCTTTAAGGGTTATGACTATGTGTAATCATGTGTCTATTACACTGTAATATTGTTAAATATTGTAAAACTAATGTATAAAGTGCAAAATTACGCAATTAAATGGCGATAAAAAGGTTAATGTCTCACAGCAGCCATGTTGATAATGGAAAAATCGCAGTTTGAACAAACTTGGTAGAGGACCTTGCAAGGAGCATATGTGCAAAATTGCGCGTCATTGCACTAAGCGGTTTAGGAGAAGAAGATGTTTGAATATTTTCGCAAAATGCAAGATGGCTGCCACATCATGTGACCTAGGCACTTCTCTTGAGCAATAGCAATTTCAGGTCATAGTAGCACTAAGCAGAGCGAGTTTCAAAGTTGTAACATAAGCAGTTCCAGAGCTAAAGATTTTTAAGCGTTTGTCGAAATTTGTCGCAAAAAGCAATATGGCTGCCAGAGCATGTGACCTATGAGTTCAATTTTGCATGAGATGTAGCACAGCAATAGGCTGTACCAGCATACCTGATTTTAAGAGCTTTGCAAAAACAGTTAAGCAGTTATGGGCAATTGAATACAAAGCTTGGCGGAATAAAAAGAATAATAATAATAATAATAATAATAATAATAATAATAATAATAATAATAATAATCTGAACAATAACAATAGGTTGTCCTGCAACTTTGTTGCTGGCCACCTAAATATAGCTGCAAGCAGCAATAGAGGTAGCCAGCGCATTATTTTTGCAATGCCATATAAGTAGTTATGTCACAAAATAAAGCTATATAACAACTGTTTACAGTTCTAACATAAGCATTTGGAAAATAAACACATTTTCGAAATGTTTGCGTTTTTTAAAATGGCTGCCACACCATATGACCTATACTTTCAACATGAACAAATTTAACTCTAGGTGACAATATATGGTTATACAGCAAATTTCACAGTTTTAACATAAGCGGTTGGAAAGAAAACACAGTTTCAAAATTTTTGCGTAAACCAATATGGCTGCCACAGCTTGTGACTAATTCCTTCAACATGAACAACTGTGACTCTAGGTTACAATATAAGACTGTACAGCAAATTTCACAGTTCTTACATAAGCGGTTGCAGAGAAAATAGACTTTCAAAATTTTCGCGTAAACCAAGATGGCTGCCCGATCGTAAGATATACAGCCTCTATATTATACACAATAGTGCTCACTATAGATGTCAATAAACATGGCAAAAATAAAGCATTTTTGTAAAACGGTTTTTGTTTTATTATGAATTTAAATATATCGCTAAGCAATTTTGAACAATTCAAAATGGCTGTCAAACCACATGACGTATCAACTTCTCTTGAACAAATCTGAATGTTAGTCATAAGATAACTCTATAAACAAAATTTCAAGTCTGTCCCATAAGCGGTTTCGGAGAAGATTTTTATAGTTTTTAAAAATGGCGCATACGAAACAAACTAGCCGCCAAGCTATGCAATGTATGGCTTTCAAATTGCACATACTAATGCTCACTATAGACCTCTACAATTTGCAGAAGTTTCATGAAAATTTGCAAATGTTTTATTTCACGAAGGCGACTGCGCAATGCGAATTTTAACTGCAATATTGTCTTTAAGGGTTATGACTATGTGTAATCATGTGTCTATTACACTGTAATATTGTTAAATATTGTAAAACTAATGTATAAAGTGCAAAATTACGCAATTAAATGGCGATAGAAAGGTTAATGTCTCACAGCAGTCATGTTGATTATGGAAAAATCGCAAGTTTAACAATGTTGGTAGAGGACCTTGCAACGAGCATACGTGCAAAATTGCGCTTTATTGCACTAAGCAGTTTAAGAGAAGAAGATGTTTAAATATTTTCGCAAAATGGAAGATGGTTGCTACATCATGTGACTAAATCACTTCTGTGGAGCAATGGAAAATCTAGGTCATAGCATCACTAAGCACAGCAAGTTTCAAAGTTGCAACATAAGCAGTTCCAGAGCTAAAGATTATTAAGCAGTTCTCGAAATTTGTCGCAAAAAACAAAATGGCTGCGTAACCTTATGACCTATGAGTTCAATATTGCATGATATGTAGCATTGCAATAGGCTGTACCAGCATACCTGATTTCAAGAGTTTAGCATAAGTAATTTGTGTTTTGTGAGCAATTGACTCAAAAGAGGAAGTATTGAATTACAAATAATTACGATAAAACATAAAACCGATATTGCTGCCGCATCATGTGACTGATTCTCTCCGAATGAGCAATTGTGAATCTAGGTAACAATATAAGACTGTACAGCAAATTTCACAGTTCTTACATAAGCGGTTGCAGAGAAAATAGACTTTCGAAATTTTCGCGTAAACCAAGATGGCTGCCCAATCGTAAGATATACAGCCTCCATATTACGCACAATAGTGCTCACTATAGATGTCAATAAACATGGCAAAAATAAAGCATTTTTGTAAAACGGTTTTTGTTTTATTATGAATTTAAATATATTGTTAAGCAATTTTGAACAATTCAAAATGGCTGCCAAACCACATGACGTATCAACTTCTCTTGAACAAATCTGAATGTTAGTCATAAGATAACTCTATAAACAAAATTTCAAGTCTGTCCCATAAGCGGTTTCGGAGAAGAAGATTTTTATAGTTTTTAAAAATGGCGCATACGAAACAAAATGGCCGCCAAGCTATGCAATGTATGGCTTTCAAATTGCACATACTAATGCTCACTATAGACCTCTACAATTTGCAGAAGTTTCATGAAAATTTGCAAATGTTTTATTTCACGAAGGCGATTGCGCAATGCGAATTTTAACTGCAAGAATTTTAACTGCAATATTGTCTTTAAGGGTTATGACTATGTGTAATCATGTGTCTATTACACTGTAATATTGTTAAATATTGTAAAACTAATGTATAAAGTGCAAAATTACGCAATTAAATGGCCATAAAAAGGTTAATGTCTCACAGCAGCCATGTTGATAATGGAAAAATCGCAGTTTGAACAAACTTGGTAGATGAGCTTGCAAGGAGCATATGTGCAAAATTGCGCGTCATTGCACTAAGCGGTTTAGGAGAAGAAGATGTTTGAATATTTTCGCAATATGCAAGATGGCTGCCACATCATGTGACCTAGGCACTTCTCTTGAGCAATAGCAATTTCAGGTCATAGTAGCACTAAGCAGAGCGAGTTTCAAAGTTGTAACATAAGCAGTTCCAGAGCTAAAGATTTTTAAGCGTTTGTCGAAATTTGTCGCAAAAAGCAATATGGCTGCCAGAGCATGTGACCTATGAGTTCAATTTTGCATGAGATGTAGCACAGCAATAGGCTGTACCAGCATACCTGATTTTAAGAGCTTTGCAAAAACAGTTAAGCAGTTATGGGCAATTGAATACAAAGCTTGGCGGAATAAAAAGAATAATAATAATAATAATAATAATAATAATAATAATAATAATAATACGAACAATAACAATAGGTTGTCCTGCAACTTTGTTGCTGGCCACCTAATAAATATAGCTGCAAGCAGCAATAGAGGTGGCCAGCGCATTATTTTTGCAATGCCATATAAGTAGTTATGTCACAAAATAAAGCTATATAACAACGGTTTACAGTTCTAACATAAGCATTTGGGGAAAAAAACACATTTTCGAAATGTTTGCGTTTTTTAAAATGGCTGCCACACCATATGACCTATACTTTCAACAATATATGGTTATACAGCAAATTTCACAGTTTTAACATATGCGGTTGGAAAGAAAACACAGTTTCAAAATTTTTGCGTAAACCAATATGGCTGCCACAGCTTGTGACTAATTCCTTCAACATGAACAACTGTGACTCTAGGTCACAATATAAGACTGTACAGCAAATTTCACAGTTCTTACATAAGCGGTTGCAGAGAAAATAGACTTTCGAAATTTTCGCGCAAACCAAGATGGCTGCCCGATCGTAAGATATACAGCCTCTATATTATGCACAATAATGCTCACTATAGATATCAATAAACATGGCAAAAATAAAGCATTTTTGTAAAACGGTTTTTGTTCTATTATGAATTTAAATAGATCGTTAAGCAATTTTGAACAATTCAAAATGGCTGCCAAACCACATGACGTATCAACTTCTCTTGAACAAATCTGAATGTTAGTCATAAGATAAGTCGATAAACAAAATTTCAAGTCTGTCCCATAAGCGGTTTCGGAGAAGAAGATTTTTTATAGTTTTTAAAAATGGGGCATACGAAACAAAATGGCCGCCAAGCTATGCAATATATGGCTTTCAAATTGCACATACTAATGCTCACTATAGACCTCTACAATTTGCAGAAGTTTCATGAAAATTTGCAAATGTTTTATTTCACGAAGGCGATTGCGCAATGCGAATTTGAACTGCAATATTGTCTTTAAGGGTTATGACTATGTGTAATCATGTGTCTATTACACTGTAATATTGTTAAATATTGTAAAACTAATGTATAAAGTGCAAAATTACGCAATTAATTGGCGATAAAAAGGTTAATGTCTCACAGCAGCCATGTTGATTATGGAAAAATCGCAGTTTGAACAAACTTGGTAGATGACCTTGCAAGGAGCATATGTGCAAAATTGCGCATCATTGCACTAAGCAGTTTAGGAGAAGAAGATGTTTGAATATTTTCGCAAAATGCAAGATGGCTGCCACATCATGTGACCAAGGCACTTCTCTTGAGCAATAGCAATTTCAGGTCATAGTAGCACTAAGCACAGCGATTTTCAAAGTTGTAACATAAGCAGTTCCAGAGCTAAAGATTTTTAAGCGTTTGTCGAAATTTGTCGCAAAAAGCAATATGGCGGCCAGAGCATGTGACCTATGAGTTCAATTTTGCATGAGATGTAGCACAGCAATAGGCTGTACCAGCATACCTGATTTTAAGAGCTTTGCAAAAACAGTTAAGCAGTTATGGGCAATTGAATACAAAGCTTGGCGGAATAAAAAGAATAATAATAATAATAATAATAATAATCCGAACAATAACAATAGGTTGTCCTGCAACTTTGTTGCTGGCCACCTAATAATCCGAACAATAACAATAGGTTGTCCTGCAACTTTGTTGCTGGCCACCTAATAAGATATGCTCATTTGAGATTTGGCAGTAGAAGCTTGTGGGAATTGTAGTCCCAGATATTGGTCTCTATAGTGTGGCCGCCAGTAAAACAGTGAGTACTTGAAGACCTAATATTGTTTCACATGTATGTATGTACCCACATTCCAGCACACATATTAAAGGGACATAATACTCATATGCTAAATCACTTGAAACTAATGCAGTATAACTGTAAAAAGCTGACAGGAAAATATCACCTGAGTATCTCTATGTAAAAAAGGAAGATATTTTACCTCACAATCTCCTCAGCTCAGCAGAATAAGTTCTGTGTAAAAAGTTATACTCAGCTGCTCCCAGCTGCAGGTAAAAAAAAAAAAAAAAAAATGAAGAAATGAACAGCAGCCAATCAGCATCAGCAGTGCTGAGGTCATGAACTCTTTTACTGTGATCTCATGAGATTTCACTTAACTCTCATGAGATTTCATAGCAAACTTCCTTTACCTGATTGGTGAAATAAGATGAGAGTGCACGAGGCTCATCCTTTCATCTGTCCCAGGACAGACACACTAATATGCTGCTTAGAAATCCTTTACAATGGGATGTGGCTACTGAGGAACTTTTGAGGTAAAATATATTTCTTTTTTACATAGAGATGTTCAGGTGATATTTTCTAGTCAGCTTTTTACAGCTATACTGCATCACCTTCAAGTGTTTAAACATTTGGGTATTATGGCCCTTTAACCAACTACACATTGCATGCACTACACACATATCCCATGCACTACACACATATCACATGCACTACACACATATCACATGCACACACAAATTCAATAGCAAAATCTAAACTACAAATCATTCAAATGTATGCAAATTCCAAAATTAAACTCAGAAAATGTTATAATTTAAGGTATATATATCTATGGAAATGTATACTTGTCTGTGCACTAGAAAGAAACTGCATTAAACAAATAAAAAAAAAAATAATTCTATATTTATCATCGAGTGAGATAGTAATTTTCTAGTGAATTATTGTGATATTTTTCAATTTGAGCATATTTGTGTGTTACCATATACATATAAAAAGTATCTTCATATATGATCATTTCATTATAAGGACACTTATAAATGTTTTTATCTTCTAAAACATCTGCTTGTGCTAATGTAATGTATCTCTATACTGCATTATAACAATCTGCTTATATTTTATTCCTTGCAATTATTTTATAGTTGTAGAAATCAGAAACAGATGCTATGCGGGGGGATAAAAAAGGCCAAAGAATACGAAAAGACCGTGACTCGCCAGACCTAGAGATAATCAGAGAGACTCAGATATTGACCTTGGAGCAAAATCACAGACAGCCTTGGAAGGAAGAATGAAAATGAACGCTGATATAATCAAGAAAGAGATATTAAGGAGAAAAACAGAAATCTGAATAGCTACAAAAATGTGTTTATGAAAAAGTGTTAATTGGGTAGAAAATAATGTTAGAACCATAAATGTTTCTGTTCTGATTTAATATGTGAGCCAGTCTTGAGAAATCTTCCTTTCATATTTACACATATATACATAATAGTACATAAGAAATTACACAATATACAGGAATATACATATTAGTACATGTGAAATTACACAATATATAGGAATATACATTAGTACATATACAATTACACAATATATACATATGAGCACATAGGAAATGACACATTATATACAGGAATATACATATTAGTACATATGAAATTACATAGGAAATGACACATTATATACAGGAATATACATATTAGTACATATGAAATTACATAGGAAATTACACAATATATACAGGAATATACATATTAGTACATGTGAAATTACACAATATATAGGAATATACATTAGTACATATACAATTACACAATATATACAGGAATATACATATGAGCACATAGGAAATGACACATTATATACAGGAATATACATATTAGTACATTGGAAATGACACATTATATACAGGAATATACATATTAATACATAGGAAATGACACATTATATACAGTAATATACATATTAGTACATATGAAATTACATAGGAAATTACACATTATATACAGGAATATACATATGAGCACATAGGAAATTACACATTATATACAGGAATATACATATTAGTACATATGAAATTACATAGGAAATTACACAATATATACAGGAATATACATATTAGTACATATGAAATTACATAGGAAATTACACAATATATACAGGAATATACATATTAGTACATGTGAAATTACACAATATATAGGAATATACATTAGTACATATACAATTACACAATATATACAGGAATATACATATGAGCAAATAGGAAATTATATATTATATACAGGAATATACATATTAGTACATATGAAATTACATAGGAAATTACACAATATATACAGGAATATACATATTAGTACATGTGAAATTACACAATATATAGGAATATACATTAGTACATATACAATTACACAATATATACAGGAATATACATATGAGCACATAGGAAAATACACATTATATACAGGAATATACATATTAGTACATATGAAATTACATAGGAAATTACACAATATATACAGGAATATACATATTAGTACATGTGAAATTACACAATATATAGGAATATACATTAGTACATATACAATTACACAATATACAGGAATATACATATTAGTACATGTGAAATTACAGAGGAAATTACACAATATACAGGAATATACATATTAGTACATGTGAAATTACAGAGGAAATTACACAATATACAGGAATATACATATTAGTACATGTGAAATTACACAATATATAGGAATATACATTAGTACATATACAATTACACAATATATACAGGAATATACATATGAGCACATAGGAAATTACACATTATATACAGGACTATAAATATTAGTACATATGAAATTATACAATATACAGGAATATACATATTAGTACATGTGAAATTACACAATATATAGGAATATACATATTAGTACATGTGAAATTACACAATATATAGGAATATACATATTAGTACATGTGAAATTACACAATATATAGGAATATACATTAGTACATATACAATTACACAATATATACAAGAATATACATATGAGCACATAGGGAATTACACAATATATACAGGAATATACATATTAGTACATATGAAATTACACAATATATAGGAATATACATTAGTACATATGCAATTACACAATATATACAGGAATATACATATGAGCACATTGGAAATTACACAATATATACAGGAATATACATATTAGTACATATGAAATTGCATAGGAAATTACACAATATATACAGGAACATACATATTAGTACATGTGAAATTACACAATATATAGGAATATACATTAGTACATATACAATTACACAATATATACAGGAATATACTGTACATATGAGCACATAGGAAATTACACATTATATACAGGAATATACATATTAGTACATATGAAATTACATAGGAAATTACACAATATACAGGAATATACATATTAGTACATGTGAAATTACACAATATATAGGAATATACATTAGTACATATACAATTACACAATATATACAGGAATATACATATGAGCACATAGGGAATTACACAATATATACAGGAATATACATATTAGTACATATGAAATTACATAGGAAATTACACAATATACGGGAATATACATATTAGTACATGTGAAATTACACAATATATAGGAATATACATTAGTACATATACAATTACACAATATATACAGGAATATACATATGAGCACATAGGAAATTACACAATATATACAGGAATATACATATTAGTACTTATGAAATTACACAATATATACAGGAATATACATATTAGTACATATGAAATTACATAGGAAATTACACAATATATACAGGAATATACATAGCTGAGATTATAAGCTTCATGCACTAAGCAGCTGATAGAACCTGGGCAATTTTATATGAAATTCGGCAAGTTTTTTCTTCTTCCCATTCAAGACAACAGTTCAGAATTAAACTCTCATGGTTAAGAAAGACAGAACATTTTAAACAATGTTCCAATTCACCTCTCTTCTCTAATTTATTTGTTCTCTTTGTATTCTCAGGAGAATCAGTGCACTGCTGGGAGATAGCTGCTGATTGGTGGCACATACATGCCTCTTGTCATTGGCTCACCCAATGTGTTCTTCTAGCTCCCAGTAGTGCATTGCTGCTCCGTCAACAAATAATGCCAAGTGAATGGAACAGATTTTTATAATTGAAGTAAACTGGAAAGTTGTTAAACTCCCTTAAAGGGACTGTCATGTCAAAGTTAAACTTTCATGATTCAGATAAGGAATGCAATTTTAAACAACTTTCCAATTTACATTTATCATCAAATTTCCTTTGCTCTCTTGGTATTCTTTTTTGAAAGTTAAACCTAGGTAGGCTCATATGCTAGTTTTTAAACGGTTGAACCCCGCCTCACATCTCAGTGAATTTTCACAGTTTTTCACCGATAGACAGTGTTAGTTCATGTGTGCCATATAGATAGCATTGTGCGCACTCCCGTGGCGTTATTTATGAGTCAGCACTGATTGGCTAAAATGCAAGCCTGTCAAAAGTGCTGAGATAAGGGGACAGTCTGCAGAATCTTAGATACAAGGTAATCACAGAGGTAAAAACGTATATTAATATAACTGTGTTGGCTATGCAACACTGGGGAATGGGTAATAAAGAGATTATCTATCTTTTTAAACAATAACAATTTTGTAATAGACTTTCCCTTTAAGGGTTGATCCATTCCCACCCCTGTGCTGGGAGATTTTAAGGCCCGTTGCTAACATTTAAAGGGACACTGAACCCAAATTTTTTATTTCGTGATTTAGATAGAGCATGCAATTTTAAGTAACTTTCTAATTTACTCCTGTTATCATTTTTTCTTCATTCTTTTTGGACAGCACTTGTTTATTGGTGGGTGAATTTATCCACCAATCAGCAAGAACAACCCAGGTTGTTCACCAACTTACATTCTTACTTTTCAAATAAAGATACTAAGAGAATGAAGAAAATTTGATAATAGGAATAAATTAGAAAGTTGCTTAAAATTGCATGCTCTATCTGAATCATAAAAGAAAGAAAAAAATTGGGTTCAGTGTCCCTTTAAGGCCTACTGTAGGCCATGTTCAGTGAGAAACCCCCACATATTATGTATTGTTTTTTTCAGCAGACCCAGACAAACTACAACCATTATTTAAAAAAAGTATTTAAAACAAAATACCTGTAAAATAAACCCTAAGCTAGCTACAAAAGAACTAATAGTTACATTGTATCTAGCTTAGGGTTTATTTTTATTTTACAGGCAACTTTGTATTTATTTTAACTAGGTAGAATAGTTATTAAATAGTTATTAACTATTTACTAACTATCTAGCTAAAATAAATACAAAGTTATACTAACATCTAACACTACACTACAATTAAATCAATTCCCTAAATTATATACAATTAAATATATTAATTAGCTAAATAAAAAACATAAAAAAACACTAAATTACATAAAATAAACAAATTAGAAGATCTTTAAACTAATTACACCTAATCTAATAGCCCAATCAAAATAAAAAAGCCCCCCCAAAATAAAAAAAACCCTAGCCTAAACTAAACTATCAATAGCCTTTAAAAGGGCCTTTTGCGGGGCATTGCCCCAAAGAAATCAGCTCTTTTACCTGTAGAAAAAATTTACAAACAACCCCCCAACAGTAAAACCCACCACCCACACAACCAACCCCCCCAAATAAAATCCTAACTAAAAAAACCTAAGCTCCCCATTGCCCTGAAAAGGGCATTTGGATGGGCATTGCCCTTAAAAGGGCATTTAGCTCTATTGCAGGCCCAAAGCCCTAACCTAAAAAATAAACCCACCCAATACACCCTTAAAAAATCCTAACACTAACCCCCGAAGATTCACTTACCGGGAGAAGTCTTCATCCAAGCGGCAAGATGTCCTCAACGAAGCCGGCAGAAGTGGTCCTCCAGATGGGCAGAAGTCTTCATCCAGACGGCATCTTCTATCTTCATCCTTCCAGCGCGGAGCGGGTCCATCTTCAAGACATCCGACGTGTCTGACAGAGCAGGAGCGAGCTGCACTTAGTCTTATGGCGCGGTCGGGCCAGGCTGTGACTATACAGCTGGCCCGATGCGCTGTTTGAAAAAAACAGACCCGCTCAGAAGATCACAGAGAGCGGGTCTGTAAAACAGCAGGTTTTTTTTAAAATTCAAAGGGGAAATTTTGTTTTAAAACGTTTGCGCTAATATAATGTTATATAATTCTGCACTATGTACAGAATTATATAACATTATTTTTAAGGTTTACTGTCCCTTTAAATAAATATAGATTATTATTGGTCATTTTAGACACAAAACAAAGCAAAGACACTGGCAGAGAAGATTGTGTCTTACAGGTGGGAAAATAATATTTTGATCATATTATTTTTAAAACAATATTAATAAAAAAAAAGTTTAGATTTCAGAAAAAGTTTTGATTTTGGAATTCCAGATTTGGGGACTTCTACCTGTAATTTGGAAATATGTTTAATGCTGTATGGTATATCTGAATCATGAAAGACCAAAATGAAGTTTTATGCCCCTTTAAGTTTGATTTCCATGTCATTTTAATTAGTAGTTTTGGAACACTACTGTGTTTCTGCTTTTGTAGGGGCCCTAACAGACACATATAAAGACCAGTGCGGAATATTGCTTACACCCAACTTAATACTCTGCAAGCATTACACAGTAAAGTTATAACAACTGAAACATATTAGAAGATGGGATGTGACCAATGTAGTAGTGTTAGCAGGAGAAAATGCTGCTGCTGTTTTATATGCGTTCATTTGCTGAAATTCTTCTTTAGAATGTTGTCATGCACACAACCCCCTAGCAATCAGTGTCATGCACACAACCCCTTAGCAATAAGTGTTCTGCATGATAAGTTTTCTCCTCAAAAGCTGCTGATGAGGTGCGAAATCAGCGGTGAATGCACCTTACATACTACAGTATCTGCAGTCTAGTACGAACACCATAAAAGTGATCATAAATATAGTTCTACATTTTAAAAAAGTCTAATAGAAAATTAAAAGCCGTTTCTACATACCATTAAGTTTGAGTAAAATCATTCATTACTTTGCATACTTCACATCAGAAGACATTTTTTTCTCTCACTGTTATGATCAATGTTTGCATTGCAGCAGGGAATTCTTGTTTAATAAATGTAAATGAGATTCACTTATTTCCATCTACTTGCATCTAATACCTATAACCTAATACCTTATACTTCATCTAATACCTATAACCTAATACCTTATACTTCATCTAATACCTATAACCTAATACCTTATACTTGCAACTAATAACTGTAACCTAATACCTTATACTTGCATCTAATACCTGTAACCTAATACCTTATACTTGCATCTAATACCTGTAACCTAATACCTTATACTTGCATCTAATACCTGTAACCTAATACCTTATACTTGCAACTAATAACTGTAACCTAATACCTTATACTTGCAACTAATAACTGTAACCTAATACCTTATACTTGCATCTAATACCTGTAACCTAATACCTTATACTTGCATCTAATACCTATAACCTAATACCTTATACTTGCATCTAATACCTATAACCTAATACCTTATACTTGCAACTAATACCTGTAACCTAATACCTTATACTTGCATCTAATACATATAACCTAATACCTTATACTTGCATCTAATACCTATAACCTAATACCTTATACTTGCATCTAATACCTATAACCTAATACCTTATACTTGCATCTAATACATATAACCTAATACCTTATACTTGCATCTAATACCTATAACCTAATACCTTATACTTGCAACTAATACCTGTAACCTAATACCTTATACTTGCATCTAATACCTATAACCTAATACCTTATACTTGCATCTAATACCTATAACCTAATACCTTATACTTGCAACTAATACCTGTAACCTAATACCTTATACTTGCAACTAATACCTATAACCTAATACCTTATACTTGCAACTAATACCTGTAACCTAATACCTTATACTTGCAACTAATACCTGTAACCTAATACCTTATACTTGCAACTAATACCTGTAACCTAATACCTTATACTTGCATCTAATACCTATAACTTAATACCTTATACTTGCATCTAATACCTATAACTTAATACCTTATACTTGCAACTAATACCTGTAACCTAATACCTTATACTTGCAACTAATACCTGTAACCTAATACCTTATACTTGCAACTAATACCTGTAACCTAATACCTTATACTTGCATCTAATACCTATAACTTAATACCTTATACTTGCATCTAATAACTGTAACCTAATACCTTATACTTGCATCTAATACCTGTAACCTAATACCTTATACTTGCAACTAATACCTGTAACCTAATACCTTATACTTGCATCTAATACCTATAACTTAATACCTTATACTTGCATCTAATACCTGTAACCTAATACCTTATACTTGCATCTAATACCTATAACTTAATACCTTATACTTGCATCTAATACCTATAACTTAATACCTTATACTTGCATCTAATACCTATAACATAATACCTTATACTTGCATCTAATACCTGTAACCTAATACCTTATACTTGCAACTAATACCTGTAACCTAATACCTTATACTTGCATCTAATACCTATAACTTAATACCTTATACTTGCATCTAATACCTGTAATCCAATACCTAATATTTGCATCTAACACCTGTAATCTAATATCTTATACTTGAATATAATATTTGTAATCCAATACCTAATATTTGCATCTAATACCTGTAATCTAATACCTTATACTTGCATCTAATACCTGTAATCCAATACCTAATATTTGCATCTAATACATGTAATCTAATACCTAATATTTGCATCTATTACCTGCAATATAATACCTAATATTTGCATTGAATACCTGTAATCTAATACCTAATATTTGCATCTAATACCTGTAATCCAATACCTAATATTTGCATCTAATACATGTAATCTAATACCTTATACTTGCATCTAATACCTGTAATCCAATACCTAATATTTGCATCTAATACATGTAATCTAATACCTAATATTTGCATCTATTACCTGCAATATAATACCTAATATTTGCATCTAATACCTGTAATCTAATACCTAATATTTGCATCTAATACCTGTAATCTAATACCTAATATTTGCATCTAATAACTGTAATCTAATACCTAATATTTGCATCTAATACCTGTAATCTAATACCTAATATTTGCATCTATTACCTGCAATCTAATACCAAATATTTGCATCTAATACATGTAATCTAATGCCTAATATTTGCAACGTATGCCTGTAATCTAATACCTAATATTTGCAATTTATACCTATAATCTAAAACCTAATATAAGCATCTAATACATGTAATCTAATACCTTATTTGCTTCTAATAACTGCAATCTAATACCTAATATTTGCATCTAATACCTGTAATCTAATACCTAATATTTGCATTTTATACCTATAATCTAAAACCTAATATAAGCATCTAATACATGTAATCTAATACCTTATTTGCTTCTAATAACTGCAATCTAATACCTAATATTTGCATCTAATACCTGTAAACTAATACCTAATATTTGCATCTAATACATGTAATCTAATACCTTATTTGCTTCTAATACCTGTAATCTAATACCTAATATTTGCATCTAATACCTGTAAACTAATACCTAATATTTGCATCTAATACATGTAATCTAATACCTAATATTTGCATCTAATAACTGTAATCTAATACCTAATATTTGCATCTAATACCTGTAATCTAATACCTAATATTTGCTTCTAATACCTGTAATCTAATACCTAATATTTGCATCTAATACCTGTAAACTAATACCTAATATTTGCATCTAATACCTGTAAACTAATACCTAATATTTGCTTCTAATACCTGTAAACTAATACCTAATATTTGCTTCTAATACCTGTAAACTAATACCTAATATTTGCTTCTAATACCTGTAAACTAATACCTAATATTTGCATCTAATACATGTAATCTAATACCTAATATTTGCATTTTATACCTATAATCTAAAACCTAATATAAGCATCTAATACATGTAATCTAATACCTTATTTGCTTCTAATAACTGCAATCTAATACCTAATATTTGCATCTAATACCTGTAAACTAATACCTAATATTTGCATCTAATACCTGTAAACTAATACCTAATATTTGCATCTAATACCTGTAAACTAACACCTAATATTTGCATCAATTACCTGCAATCTAATACCTAATATTTGCATCTAATACATGTAATCTAATACCTAATATTTGCATCTAATACCTGTAATCTAATACCTAATACAGTATTGTTCCGCATATAGGCCGCACCTGAATATATTAAAGTTTGGTGCCATTTTAAAGAAATTAAATTTTAAAGCTGCAATGTTTGCAAGTGAGACCAGCAGAGTCCCAATGTAGGGTGCCAGCTCCCAGGGGGATCCTTTTCCACTTCCCCAAGACCCAAGAGTATAAAATAAAACAAAGGAAAGATGCTGAACTCCTTAGTATGGTAATTTCAAATGTGAAAAAAAAAACAACTTTATTCAGGCATTAAAGCTATAATGGCTAAATAAAGGCTTTTTCACATTTGAAATTATCACAGGCAAAACTGACTAACATGGGACATCCTGTGCTCTGCCCACTTCCTCCCTACCCACACTGCAATACCCATAAGGCACATTCCTATAATCACCCTACCGGTATAATCATCCTCCTTGTACCGGTACTTGTATCAACCACGGACTCTGCATGGGTACTTGTATCAACCACGGACTCTGCATGCCATTCCGTTCAGCACACAGCTCCTACTGTGATGACATCATCATCTACAGCCACATCTGCCGCTCCGTCCCTGCAGACTGCAACGCCTGTGAAAGAAGCATTTAGCAACGTCTTCGGTTCACTCCTAGAAGACTGCTAATGTTACCAATACCTGCGACTAAGCATTAGCAGTCTTCTAGGAGTGAACCAAAGACGTTGCTAAATGCTTCTTTCACAGACGTTGCAGTCTGCAGGGACGGAGCGGCAGATGTGGCTGTAGATGATGATGACATCAAAGTAGGAGCTGTGTCTGAACGCAAAGGCATGCAGAGTCCGTAGTTACTCGCTCAGGGATCACTCTAACATATAGGGCTACCATATTACTGCATACCCATACCACTGTATAAGTTACCGGTACATTCCTTACCCGGTTATTACTATAAAAGGCAAGTTTAAGCAAAATAAAAATAAAACAAGAAAAAATGCCGAATATAGGCCGCGCCCTGCATATAGGCCGCACTGCAACTTTAAAGGTCAAAATCAAGGGAAAAAAGTGCGGCCTATATGCGGAACAATACGGTATTTGCATCTATTACCTGCAATCTAATACCTAATATTTGCATCTAATACATGTAATCTAATACCTAATATTTGCAATTTATACCTGTAATCTAATACCTAATATTTGCAATTTATACCTGTAATCTAATACCTAATATTTGCATCTAACACCTGTAATCTAATACCTAATATTTGCATCTAATTCCTGTAATCTAATACTTAATATTTGCATCTAATAAATGTAATCTAATCTCATATTTGCATCTAGTATATGTTTTAAACACATATCCCCTTCATATGAGTATGGCGCTGCACCAGAACACAAGAGAATATATTCTGTAACTAATACACATTTTAAGAATTGTATTACTATTTACACTCTCTACATGGTACCTTAGTACAGTTGCCTTTCTGTGGCCTTTAAAGGCACATTCAGTGCACGGAATATGATTCATTTGGCTTTTATCCAATGTTGCAATCACTTTGGAAGAAATCTATAAGAATAGAGTGATTTAACAATGCTGCGCCAAATGTCCATCAATACGGTGCTGTAGTCTGGAGAGGACATCAGGTTCTGTACAGTTTGTTTGTTTTCGTAGGAATCATACAAAGGGTTAGTTGTTGATAACAATACCCTTGTACATAAAGCTTCTCCTGCCAGGTGGCAACAATTATAATCTATAGATTAATGAAATAACTTGTGTGATATTTAAAAGATAATTTCACTCTATAAATATATGTTTATGAAAAGATTTTGCTTTTATTTATATTACCTAGGAAGGGTGTATTAAGTGCTTTAAAGGGACAGTATACACCAAATTTCCTATAACTGCAGGTAATAGACACTACTATAAAGAATCATTTGGACAGATACTGATATAAAAATCCAGTATAAAACCTTTTAAAAACTAACCTAGAAGCTCCCAATTTAGCACTGTTGATGAGGTTAGGCTGGGGCACCCACTGAAAGGGGCTGGGAAATGTGAACAGGCAGACACTCCCCCCACTACCCTGCATATAAAAAGACCCATTACACAAGCACAATTCTATGTTTCTATGTCTTTGCCATATGGGGAGGCTCGGTGACGGTAGTGCTAGTTTGTTCTCTTGTATTGGAACAATGTTTAAAGCACATAAGCAAATAAATAATGTATACATTGTATACAAGGGATTTGTGGCACTTATATTCCTTTTGTAGCTACAGTATTTAACTGAATAGCTGATACAGGATGACATGATGATTTGAACAGCCAATAGGATTTCAGTAGCTCTGAATTTGAAGAATCAAATCAGCCAATAGGAATGCAAGTGAGACATTTTTTAAATGCGTAACTTGCATTCAATATTCAGTGTACAGTGGTGATCCTAAGAAGATGATCCTCCACGCTCCTTAGCTTCACGGTCGCCGGTCTTCAGTTCCTCGGTCGCCGGTCTTCAGTTCCGCAGTCCTGGATGAAGATAGAAGAGGTCGCCGTTTGGAAGAAGACTTCACCACCCGACTTCAGGAACCATGAGTACCTATCTGGGGGTTAGACTAAGGTTTTTTTTTTTTTAGATTAGGGATTATGGGCAAAAATAGCTGAATGCCCTTTTAAGGGCAATGCCCATACAAAGGCAATGCCCATACAAAAACTGGGTACTTTAGGATTTTTGAGTCTTAGTTTTTTTTTTATTTTGGGGGGTTTGGTAAGTGTGGGTTTTTTACTGTTAGGGGGAACTTAGTTTTTTTTAAAGGTAAAAGAGCTGTTTAATTTAGGACAATGCCCTACAAAATACCCTTTTAAGGGCTATTGGTAGTTTAGTATTAGATTAGGGGGTGGTTTTATTTTGGGGGGCTTTTTTATTTTCATAGGGATTAGGTATAATTTTTTTATTTTTGATAATTTGGTTTATTATTTTATGTAGTGTTAGACTTTTTTTATTTTTTTGTAATTTTAGTTTAATTTAAACTAAGTTTTTTTATTTTTAAAGTAATGTTAGGTTTTTTATTTTAATTGTAATTTAGGATTATTTAAATTTATGTAATGGGGTTAATTTAGGGGAGTTAGGTTAAGGGGCTTAGTGATTAGTTATTTGTGTTGTGGGGTTAGGTGGTTTAGGGGTTAATATATTTATTAGGTTAATTGCGATGTGGGTGAATGGCGGATTAGGGGTTATTGGTTTAAATAGATACTTTGCGATATGGGGGCATGGCGGATTAGGGGTTAATAGTTTTAATAGCTAGTTTGCAATGTGGGTGAATGGCGGATTAGGGGTTAATGGTTTAAATAGATACTTTGCGATATGGGAGCATGGCGGATTAGGGGTTAATAGTTTTAATAGCTAGTTTGCGTTGTGGGGCATGGCGGATTAGGGGTTAATAGTTTTAATAGCTAGTTTGCATTGTGGGGCATGGCGGATTAGGGGTTAATAGATTTATTATAAATTTTGATGTGGGGGGGATGGCGGATAGAGGGGTTTTGACGTGTCAGGTTAGATTTCAATGGGAAAAAGGTCTCAAAGAGCACCTTTTTCCTGTTTTACACCTAGTTGAGCTGTGTGTAATTTTTGTTATTGTATCGGCAGCCTCCGACAGTGTATTAATGGTTTGTGCGGGCATTGGAAACCGGGTATTATTTAAAGGGACAGTCTACACCAGAATTGTTATTGTTTTAAAAGATAGATAATCCCTTTTTTACCCATTCCCTAGTTTTGCATAACCAACACAGTTATATTTATATATTTTTTACCTCTGTGATTATCTTGTATCTAAGCCTCTGCAGACTGCCCCTTTATTTCAGTTCTTTTGACAGACTTGCAGTTTAGCCAATCAGTAATGGCTCCCATGTAACTTCACGTGCACGAGCACAGTGTTATCTATATGAAAAACATGAACTAACACCCTCTAGTGGTGAAAAACCTGTTAAAATGCATTCTTAAGAGGCGGCCTTCAAGGTCTAAGAAATTAGCATATGAACCTCCTAGGTTAAGCTTTCAACTAAGAATACCAAGAGAACAAAGAAAAATTGGTAATAAAAGTAAATTGGAAAATTGTTTAAAATTACATGCTCTATCTGAATCATGAAAGTCTTTGGACTAGACTGTCCCTTTAAAGATTAGCGTCTTCTCATACTTCTCATACTTTTACGGAGACCGGTTGCCAAAATTCAGTTATAACAGGCCGTTGGAAGCAGTCGATAAATGATATTGCTTCCGACAGTTTATTTATCGGCTTGCGAGCGTATGCAAACCAAATTACGGCTCAATGGAAACGAGCTCTTAGTCATTTCCTGGGGGACAGATTATCCATTATCCACTCTCTAACACCACACAGAGGGCTTTAATATATATATATATATATATATATATATATATATATATATATATATATATATATATATATATTATATGTTGCATTTTAGTTATATTATCTGTTTCTTGCTGCTTCTCAATGGTCTAGTTTTAAATGGACAAAAAATACCATAATTACAAGACATTTCTGTTGTGTTGCTATAGAATAACATATCAGCCAAGACTTAATGTTTTAAAACAAATTAACATCCTTTTTATTGCAATTGTTTATCAATAGCCAAACTCCACCCACAATTTTCCTTATTTGCAGGAGCCAATCTGGGCTTTAGTCTGCAGACAACAAGGTTAGTTACTGTCATAAAAATAGTATAAAGTACTCTGTTCTGCAGTTGTTATACGTTAAAGCTCATTTGTGAAATATATGTAGCAGGGTTAGCCTTGAGAAGTCAGCTGGGTGCATTTTATGTTCTGAGTAGAAATTGCTTAATTTTCAGGGCTAAATTACATGAAAAAGGGGAAAAATAAACATTGAAAGTTAATTTTAAAGTTGTTTCATTATGCACAACTATAGCTTTTATATACAAATCTTAAGGTGTTTACTGTCCCTTTAATTTGCTGGTATTAGGGGTTACCCTTGTTGTGAGTTAATTAAGGTCCCTGTTTATAGACATTACTGACCTCAGAAAAAGCTTATCCGGCCTCTCCTGTCTCTGTCAGTCTTGCCAGTTCTTCTGTGGAAACCATTCACTATAGTGAATAAAATTACTTACACTGGAACATAACCCGCTATCTCTAATATTTATTTGTTTTGTTTAGTCTATTTTATTTATGAATTAGTGTCATTGTGTACCCAGCACTACACAACTTTATGTCTCTTTACAAATAAATATTAATGATAATAATTGACATAAGCCCCATAATTTAAACTGTATCAGTGTAAGGTTCCATAGGATGACATATAAACTGGACACATTGAAACGACTAAAGAGGATGTTAGTACTGAGTACTACAGTGCACCTCATGGACATAAGCACAACCTGGCCTCTCACCAACCAGTATAGCAGACATGAACCAACCAGTATAGCAGGCATGAACCAACCAGTATAGCAGACATGAACCAACCAGTATAGCAGACATGAACCAACCAGTATAGCAGACTTGAACTAACCAGTAAAGCAGACATGAACCAACCAGTATAGCAGACATGAACCAACCAGTATAGCAGACATGAACCAACCAGTATAGCAGACATGAACCAACCAGTATAGCAGACATGAACCAACCAGTAAAGCAGACATGAACCAACCAGTATAGCAGACATGAACCAACCAGTATAGCAGACATAAACCAACCAGTAAAGCAGACATGAATCAACCAGTATAGCAAACATGAACAACCAGTATAGCAAACATGAACCAACCAGTATAGCAGACATGAACCAACCAGTATAGCAATCATGAACCAACCAGTATAGTAGACATATACCAACCAGTATAGCAGACATAAACCAACCAGTATAGCAGACATGAACCAACCAGTATAGCAGACATGAACCAACCAGTATAGCAGACATGAATCAACCAGTATAGCAAACATGAACCAACCAGTATAGCAGACATGAACCAACCAGTATAACAGACATGAACCAACCAGTATAGCAGACTTGAACTAACCAGTAAAGCAGACATGAACCAACCAGTATAGCAGACATGAACCAACCAGTATAGCAGACATGAACCAACCAATATAGCAGACATGAACCAACCAGTATAGCAGACATGAACCAACCAGTAAAGCAGACATGAACCAACCAGTATAGCAGACATGAACCAACCAGTATAGCAGACATAAACCAACCAGTAAAGCAGACATGAATCAACCAGTATAGCAAACATGAACAACCAGTATAGCAAACATGAACCAACCAGTATAGCAGACATGAACCAACCAGTATAGCAATCATGAACCAACCAGTATAGCAGACATGAACCAAC
Organism: Bombina bombina; assembly: GCF_027579735.1. NCBI lineage: Eukaryota > Metazoa > Chordata > Amphibia > Anura > Bombinatoridae > Bombina > Bombina bombina. Next base: position 1,387,368,395 of record NC_069500.1, read on the forward strand.
CAGTATAGCAGACATAAACAAACCAGTATAGCAGACATGAACCAACCAGTATAGCAGACATGAACCAACCAGTATAGCAGACATGAATCAACCAGTATAGCAAACATGAACCAACCAGTATAGCGGACATGAACCAACCAGTATAGCAAACATGAACCAACCAGTATAGCAGACATGAACCAACCAGTATAGCAGACATAAACCAACCAGTATAGCAGACATGAACCAACCAGTATAGCAGACATGAACCAACCAGTATAGCAAACATGAACCAACCAGTATAGCAGACATGAAACAACCAGTATAGCAGACATAAACCAACCAGTATAGCAGACATGAACCAACCAGTATAGCAGACATAAACCAACCAGTAAAGCAGACATGAACCAACTAGTATAGCAGACATGAACCAACCAGTATAGCAGACATGAATCAACCAGTATAGCAAACATGAACCAACCAGTATAGAGGACATGAACCAACCAGTATAGCAAACATGAACCAACCAGTATAGCAGACATGAACCAACCAGTATAGCAGACATGAACCAACCAGTATAGCAGACATAAACCAACCAGTATAGCAGACATGAACCAACCAGTATAGCAGACATGAACCAACCAGTATAGCAAACATGAACCAACCAGTATAGCAGACATGAAACAACCAGTATAGCAGACATAAACCAACCAGTATAGCAGACATGAACCAACCAGTATAGCAGACATAAACCAACCAGTAAAGCAGACATGAACCAACCAGTATAGCAGACATAAACCAACCAGTATAGCAGACATGAACCAACCAGTATAGCAGACATAAACCAACCAGTATAGCAGACATGAATCAACCAGTATAGCAGACATGAACAACCAGTATAGCAAACATGAACCAACTAGTATAGCAGACATGAATCAACCAGTATATCAGATATGAACAACCAGTATAGCAGACATGAACCAATCAGTATAGCAGACATGAACCAACCAGAATAGCAAATATGAACCAACCAGTATATTAGACCTGAACCAACCAGTATAGCAACCATGAACCAACCAGTATAGCAACCATGAACCAACCAATATAGCAGACATGAACCAACTAGTATAGCAGACATGAACCAACTAGTATAGCAGACATGAACCAACCAGTATAGCAGACATGAACCAACCAGTATAGCAGACATGAGAAATAGTGGAGTCAGATTTTAGTTCCTGGTGTAAAAAACTCAAAGCTGAATCTGATATCTCCTTCTCATCACTGAATAATAAGATGCTCAATTGATGTCTATAATAATGACAATTATCCACTAGCTTGTTCCTTATCTAACAAGGAAAATGTCTCTCTAAAAGAATCTAATATTCCATCTTGCTGTAATGAAACTTTTGAAAGTTGGATGGAACAAAGACACTTTTGCAAATTTCATCCGCTTTTATCTATTGATCCCTTAATTTAATTCTAATTGAACAATACATTTATTTTAATCCCAACTAACTCAGTTTCATGCATGAGTAAGGGGTGTGATTTTCAGTATCACATGAAAAGACTATGCCAAGCTCTAGAGTTGAAAGTAACTTTAATATTTATAATGATGCAGTCACTCGGCCAAATATATTTGAAGAATAAAAAATTCAGTATTCATTTCCACCCTCATTAGCTTGTAGAAGACTTTATAGAATTATATATTTTTTCATGAACTATTGTAATTTAAGTATTTTAAGCTTATTTTTATTTAGCGACTCGATTCATTTACTGCTTTATTTTGTGCAGTGCAGGAACAAATGGATTTTTTCTTTTATGATTCTTTTGATTTTTTTTTCTTTTTTCTTTTATGATTCAGACAGAACATACAAATTTAAACAACTTTCCAATTTACTTCTATTATCACATTTTCTTGTTATCCTTTGTTAAAAAGCAGGAAGGTACTTCCGGAGTGTGCACGTGTCTGCAGCACTATATGGAAGCAGTTTTGCTACAATATTATGCATTAACAAAAGCACTGGATGGCAGAACTATTTCCTGTCATGTAGTGCTCCAGACATGTGCACGCTATGGGCTCCATTTATCATTGCAATTCTCCTACATTTACGCCTATAAATACGCCGGCGTAAATTCTCTCCTATGTATTAAAACAAAATACGACCAAAAAAACTGATTTTCGACCGAAAAATCCGACCACTCTATTCTATCTCGCCAAGGCGCACATGTGCGCCGATTGAAGCTTAAAACAGCGCTTTTTCGGTCGTATTTTCATCAAATCGACTAACAGATCGCCAAATTTCATATTTATCACTATTTTGCGCCATGGGAGAACCTAATATTCTCCTACAATTACGCCCTCCAAAGTTCTCCATATCCACTGAGGAGAACATTTCATTTACTTCATTTTTTGTGAGAGAGAAGATGGAATATTTTCTGCTGTTGGCTGCTATTTCTTTGGCAAGGGGCCGTGAAAATCGTCTTGATGATGGTAATATGCCCATACGGAGACGCCAAAGAGTGCCTAGAGTTTTTTTACCCCGGTGTGGACTACAGGCATTGTCTGATAAGGAGATAAAGCAAAGATTTCGTATAAATAGGGAGAGTATTATAAATCTTTACTCTCTGATCCAAAATGACATAGACCCTAGGACAAGAAGAACAAGAGCGATACCTGGACTTTTAAAATTATTAGCAGTTTTGCATTTCTTGTCAACTGGTTCATTTCAGGCAGTCTCTAGTGCTGTGGTGGGCATTAGCCAGCCTTCATTTTGCAGGCATCTAAGAATTGTTTTAAAAGCAGTTTTGAAACATCTGAAGAAGTTTATTTTTGTACCCAGGAATGTGCAAGAATGGCACACAGTTAAGGCATCTTTTTATCAAGTAGCTGGTATGCCTAATGTTCTTGGTGCAATTGATTGCACACACATAGCTTTAAGACCACCAGCTTTAAGGGAGGAGCAATACAGGAATAGAAAAAGCTTCCATTCACTGAATGTTCAGGCTGTTTGTGATGCCAACCTCAAAATTTGGGCTGTGCGTTCAGGATTTCCAGGTTCCTGCCACGATTACCATATCCTCAAACAATCAGCATTATTTACATCGTTTGAACGTGGAGACATGCCCCATGGTTGGCTATTGGGTGAGTTTAACTTCATATTTTTTGTTGTTATTGTTTTTATGTTTAATTTTGGTTTTCAACTTTGAAGGACATAGATTTTTAGTTAGATGTATATACACTTTAGACCTTTTTTTTTTGTGAAAATTAATTTTATGATCTTTTCATTTATGTTATTATTTATTTCATTAATTTCTGTATTGCTAAAAGTGCATATAGATTGTTATTCCAATGTAATAATTCTTTTAATTTTTTTATTTGTAGGTGATAGTGGTTATCCGTGTAGGCCTTGGCTTCTGACACCAGTACCATCGCCCCATACACGTGCAGAGATCAAATTCAACGAGTCACACCGTAGTACAAGAAGTGCTATCGAGAGAACCTTCGGTGTGTTGAAGATGAGATTTCGTGTGTTGGACAGGTCAGGGGGAGACTTGCAATACTCACCAGAGAAGTGCAATGACATTATTTTAGTATGCTGCATGTTACATAATATTGCAATATCTCAAGTTAACGAAGATGATTTGTGTCTTGAGGATCAACCAGATGACATCTATGTCCCCCAACAAATATTAAACAGGCACACTACTAGGGCCGGTGTTCAAAATCGTATGGAAATTATTGAGAGATATTTTTCATGTAAGTAATTTTTTTTTTTTTGGGTGGGGGTGGGGCAAAGAATTAGTATTATATTTCTGGATTGCTAATTATCTTTTAACATTGTATTACAGAAACCACGGATAACACAGGAGTTTTTTGAAAATTGGACAATAACAATCATCACTACTGTTATATAATCAGACAGATGAAAAAAAAAAGTTGTGTTTATTTGTTAATAAAAAATTTTTTTTTTTCTTCTTTTAATAAAATTTTTTTGAACAAACAAACAGCCTTAATTCTTTTTTGTATTTTAAATAACATTTTTATTGTAATAACAAAAACTTGAATACTGAAACATGTAACATTTTTTCTAAAATAACTTAAACTGTAACCAAATTCTAGTGTTTAACTTTTCAACATGAAAAAAAATTGGAACATTAAAGTGCAAAAACAAGAAATATTAATAATTAATTATTGAGTTGGAAATCTTCGATTCAAAATTTCTAATTTCTTTTTGGAATAATCCCTCTTAAATTCTGAATCAGCTTTTAAAATTGCATTTCTTTCTTCTTGTAATCTGATCAGTTCTTTAAAAAATGCACTTTGCTCATTCCTGAACCCCAATGCCATGTCTGTGAGGTTTTGGATATCATTTACCCTGCCTGTGACATCTTCTGGGTTTATCAATTGTTCTGGTCTTTCATCTTCTTCAGAGTCATTGACCATGATATTCTGAGGAGTTTCTAGATTTGGTGGTGTTGGTCCCTCTGATGTTTGTCCCTCAACCTGAGTCTCATCCTCATCTTCTGGACATACAGAATCCTCAACCAGAGGTTCCAAATTGATTTCAACCTGATCTTCTGTATGACATGGAAAATATGTATTATTAATAGGTTACATTCTTAAAAAAACAAAAAATTAACATGACAATTAAATTAGAAGACAACCTACCCTCGAATAATAATATAGAATTGTCCTGCATCGATTGTAGTAAAGCACGAACACCTACAACAACATAAAAATAATATTAGAATATCAACAGCATCGATTTATACAATCAAAATATACATTAGCCCACAAGTTATCATCAGTGCTCATCTGGTTTTTAATTATTATTAAAATATATAACAACTATTGTTTGTTTTTTACAAATAACTTACTCTCCCCTTCTTCTCTTTGTACTGTGGATGTGGAGGGTTCTTGGTCTTGTGAGGTGAATTCATTTTCCAAAGGTTGATCCTCTTGTGCATCAATCTCCTCTTCCTGACGTCCCTCATCTTCTTGCTCTAAATAATATAAATATACTTGTATTAAATTTCAATAATTATAGATAAAAACACAATTTCAAATATTTAGATCGATTTCGATAGACAATAGATAGTTATAACACTGACTAGATTACTTTTATTATAGTTCATGTCTCCATTTTCTCCATAATCCTTATCTGACAAATAAAAATGTAAACTAATCACAATTTTAATATCCAATAGCAGAAATCTACAAAATTAAAGAGATAGTGAGCATATCTACATATACTTTCCATAAAGGAATATCTATTGAATCGAAATAATTACATAATAGATTTCAATAATAAAGATATATAGTTTTTCATTCTCTTTTTTTAAATCATGAACAACAAAATTTGGGTGTCGTTTACATTTAACTTACCTCTAAAATCCATAGTGTCTGCTGGGACATCCAGGCCAACCACAACGGCATCACCCATCCATGCATAAAGCATCTGTTCAAAGTCCGTTAATTCGGCCCTATATCCAGGGCCTCCACCGGTTCCTTTGGCAGATTGCTTTTCCCTGCAAACCTTTTTCTTTATGTTTTTTCTAATATCAGTTACTCTCTTCCGACAAGCCCGCACATCCTTAGGAAAACTTCCTTCAGCTGAAACAGATCTACTGATTTGTGTCCAAATTGTTCTCTTTCTCTGTGGGTTTACAGTTCTTGCTTGGTACCCAATGATTTCATCGTAGTGTTCGATAACAGCTTCGACCAAAATACAATTCTGCCGATGAGTGAACATGATACTTCTACCGCTTTTGGTCTTTCCAGCTTGGGAAGATGCCATTGTAAAAATGTGATACAATAGAGCGCAAAAAATAACTAAAGTGTTGATACAAACTAAATAAAGTTTTCTTTTATAACGGTTTCCAAAAAATATCTAAATGTAGTTGATGAAAATGGGCGTATACTGTCTGATGTTCTGGAAAGATATGTCGCAGTTTATTTTTCATATGGAATACCTGGATTTCCATTTTTGTTTTTAATAACAATTTTACATGTAAATAAAGATAATTTTGTTATGAATAACAATATTAAATTTAAATATCATTACATTGTTATATGTATCTTTAATTTTATTTCACCATATCAACGGATACATGTAACATTTGTTAATGTTGCCCAAAAAATAGTGCTGTTGTGGCGCAGTTCTATACAATGTTTCATTGTTATTAAAATGGATAAAAAAAAACATCAAGTTGTATACTAAAATACGATTCTTGATAATATTTTACAAAATATGTATCCAAATTGAGTGCTATTTGTAAAAATAGGTATTAGCTTACAAAATTGCGCATTTAAAAAAAAAAATTAGTCCCGTCAGTGAGTAGAGATTGAATAATATTTAGAAAATGCCACGATCCAAGAAGTTCTCTATTGGAGAATTATTGATTATTTCTTACACTATGGATAAATATTTTCCAAAAAAAAGGAAAGGGATTTTCACTTTGGACCAGGACACAAGAAACCGAATTCTCTGTGAAATGGTGCGAAGAGTAAGGAGAGTCTCTGGGCAAAAACGAACGAGGAAACAATGTCTGAAAAGATATAACGACTTGTACCGGAGGCAATCTAAAATGCGCACTTTGATAAAGAGTTATCTTAAAAAATGTAAGCAATATAGATATAAATATAGTTTAATTATATAATCTTAAGTATTAAAAATGTATAGTTTTTAATTGGAATATTTTCAATAAGATAAACAAGTTAAACAATAATAGGATTAAAAGATTACCATTGCCTGCAGATAAGTGTGAATGAATCAAGTTTTTATAGGATTTTCAGACAAATTTTTTGTGTGTTTGGATTTTTAAGAATATATTTTCACAAATTTTGTATTTTATATTTTTTAATAGTCAAAAGAAGAAGAGCTCCAAGGTACCTTCTTCCCATTGATACCAATTCTAGTTCTGAAGGGAAATCAGACCCATTGCCCACAGTTTTTATGGATAAAGATAGGACTCAAGACACAGGTATAAAAAATGTAACTGTAATGTCGAGAAAAAAAAATAATTCAAAGACAGGTATTAAAGTAAATTTATCTTTTAACTATTTTTTTTTATAATGCTATAGATAATAGCACTCCAAATAATAATGCAATGGATGAGCAAGGAGAAGAAGATATCGATAACATTGAAGGTAATCTAAAAAAAAATTCTTTGAGATTTCTTTAACATATATATTTTATAAATATAAATTTATTTGTAATAATAATTTTAGGACATGTAGAGCCTACAGAGTCAGAAGAACCTTTGGAACAAGATGAAGAACATTTGGAACAAGAGGACGAGGAGGGCCATGAAGAAGATGAGGTTCATCAAGGAACATCAGGTGATTTTTTATTTTTTTTATGTTGATATATCCATTCTAAAAACATTATATTTATATATATATATATATATATAAAACAATTGATATGTATGCATATATATATATATATATATATATATACATACACATATATATATCAATTTTATTAATATGTGTATATATTTTTTTTAAAAACAAAAATATATATATATATATATAAAAACACAAACACATATTTTTTTTATATATATCAATATATATATATATATATATATATATATATATATATATAGATCAATATATATATATAGATAGATAGATAGATAGATAGATAGATAGATATATGTAATATATATATATCGACAGATAGATATATGTATATAGATCAAAAAAGACAGATGTAAATATAGAAATAAAATTAATTGAAAGATAACATAGATAGAGAGAAAAATATTGTGTAAGATAGATATATTTTAAAATTACATTATCAATACATTGTAATCAAAATTTTGTTTTTTGAAGAAACTCAACAAAATTTAATAAACTTAGAGGTACACGATGAAGACTCTCAGTCACCTCAATATTATAACTGGGGTAAGTGTTATAGCATTTATAAATAAATATATGTTATTGCTGTTGGTAATTCCATTGACAGATATTTTTTTTACTCTCATGTCTATAAATGCTATTCAAAATAATCAAAATATATATATATTTTTTATTTTTTAGTTCCGGATGATGAAAAAATTGTAATAAGCAAAAAAGAGCTCCTTGAAGTCCTGCTTAAAGCTGAAACTGGACTGATAAGCAGTTACTCAGCAGTCAGGAAAATGAGGCTGAAATATGAAAAAATGTAACTTTTTCATTTATGTGTTATTAAAAAATTTATGAATGTGCTAGCAACATTTTTTTTTATTTTATTTTATATACAGAATAAATGCATATTATTTAACAAATATAAACAATTGTCGTTATTGTGTAATATATATTGAAACATCTTATCAATGAATTGAAACATCTTATCAATGAAAGTGTAAGATTAGGTCAATGTAAGACGTTAATTTGAAAAGAATAGTAGTGAAATGTCTAGAGGGGTTGTGTAAAGTAGGTAGAGAAAAACAAATTATTTGGTAAAGATAAAAGACGTGTTGAAAATCAAAAGGAATAAGAGTTAAAGGTCTGCATGGGGTGTCTAAAATAGCTAAACAAAAGACAAAAAAACAAGACTTTGTAAGACATGTGCTAAAATAACGTAGAATAATAGTAAGGTCTGTATGGGGTGTCTAAAGTAGATAAACCAAAAAATAAGGACTTTGTAATATGTGAGACGTGTTAAAATAAAGTGGAATAATAGTATGGGCTCCATTTATCATGATAAACGGAGGCCTAAAAGGTCTGTATGGGGTGTGTAATGTAGAGAAACCAAAACACATGACTTTGTAATAAGTAAGACATGTGTTAAAAATAACGTTGAATAGTAGAAAAAGGTCTGCATGCGGTGTGTTAAGTAGATAAACCAAAAAAAATTACTTTGTAATATGGAAGCCATCTGTTAAAAATAACGTGGAATAGTAGTAAAAGGTTATGGTTTGTAAAAAAAACACAAAAAGAATAATAATATAGAAATTTGTTCAATTCATATTACAAATATAAATGTTTATATAACCTTAAATTACAACAATTATAACATTAAAAAAAAGAATGGCTATATCCAGTAATAAAAAAGGAAAATACCAAAAATATGCGCTTTTTTTACGATGATGGAATGGTAAATATAGTCGAGATTTATTATTAACACGCCGCATCTCGACTTTGGAAAAAAGCGGTATAATACGACCAGTTTTTTGATAAATATTGGCGCACAAGTGCGCCTCACAGAGGGCGAGCTGCGGAGAACTTCTTGGAGAACTGAAAGTCGGATTTCTCCAAACAATGATAAATGGAGCCCTATATATCTAGATATCTCTTCAACAAAGAATAACATGACAATGAAGCAATTTTGATAATAGAAGTAAATGGGATTTTTAAAAAAAATTGTATTCTCTATCTAGTTACATAGTACCACCATGTTGAAACCTAATTTTCCCTTTGTCTAGTCTCCTTTGCTATGGACAATGAGGGACAAATTTAGAGAGAATTTATAGCAATTTGAAAGTAACTATTTAACAGGGTTTAAAGACAGTTTGCAATTATTTTATGAAACACTGTCATTGTTACTGTCCCTTATTATCCTCAACAGAAGAGATTTCAAAAGATTCAACATTGCCGCACCCATTACTTTATAGAAAGCCCATAGCTTTCAGCATAAAGTTACAGAAAAAGGGGGCAAAAATAAGGATGGTAAATTGCAAAGTTTTTTACTACACATAATTTAACATTTTATATTACAATCTCAAAGTGTTTTATATCCCTTTAATGCCAGAGTTTAGGTTCTTCATATATAAAAAACAGGGGAAATTCTGGCCTGCTTAATGGAAATTAACTTAAAGGGATATGAAACCCAAAATGTTTTTTCATGATTCAGATGGAGCAGGCAATTTTAAACAACTTTCTAATTTACTTCTATTATCAATTTTTCTCCAGTCTCTTGGCATCTTTTGTTGAAAAGCAGGGAAACGCTTAGGAGCCGACCCATTTCTGGAACACTATATGGCAGCAGGTGTGCAAGATTGTTATCCATTTGCAAGAACACTAGAGGGCAGCACTATTTCCTGCCCTGTAGTGCTTCAGATGCCTACTTAGGTATTTCTTCAACACAGAATATCATGGCAACGAATCAAATTTGATAATAGAAGTAAACTGGAAACTGATTTAACCTTTTAGCGCCGTTATGGCGTTGTATTCTGTCCAAACGTTGCTGGGCTTTAGCGCCGTTAGGACGAAATACAACGGCATAGCCGTTTGGCTGTCTTGAAGCCAACGGCGCTTCCTGGATGTGATCGCGGTCTGGAGGGCGTGCCTAGCATCATATGGACGCCTCCCTGACCCGATCTCATAATTGAAATCTCGCAATCACGTGCACAATCGCAGGATTTCAATTTGTCTACATCGGAACGTTGTTCCGATGTAGACATTATGACCCTGTCATGAAAGGGTTAAAATGGTATGCTCTGTCTGAATCAAAAATATTTTTTTCGGGTTTTATATCCCTTTAATTTCTGCACTCTCTATCCAGACACAACAAGTAAAATTGTATGAAATCTCACTGTACGATAAAGGGAGCAGCAGAGTTATATTATTTTTAGTTTGTGATTATAGATCAATTTTTAATATGTTTAAAAGGACAAGTTTATATACAGTTTTTTTTATCAGCTAGTATAAAAATGTTTGTATCTGACATGCAATTTTTTTTGATAATTCCATTTTTATTAAACTGTTTTAGAAAAAAAAAAATCTTTTTAAAATTTATTTGAGTCTTTTTCATATGTGAGACAGAATATTTTTGAGTTCATTGTATTCTAAGCAGCTGCAGGAGCACCCTTTCAAATGGACTGGGCTCTCAGACTACTCACTGGGAAGTTCATTTTTGCAATATTGAAATTTTCAGTATAGGTGATGGTTTCAACATACAGCTATTTTAAATAAACATATAAGAAGCTATTTGTAAATGTAGTAGAATTGCATAATTAACAAGTGCATTATAAAAAATAAAATGATTTAACACCTACTCTGAATTTCAAATAAGCAATAGATTTTTTTTCTGACACATGTATTTTGTCTCCCATTTTCTGCCCCCCTGTGTCATGTGACAAACATCAGCCAATCACAGACTAGTATCACAGACTTGTGCACACGCTCAATAGGATCTTGTTCCCTAGAAAGTGTGAATATAAAATGACTGAGCAAAATTTGATAATAGAAGCAAATTGGAAAGTGTATTTAAACTGCTTCTCTCTCTGAATCATAAATGTTTAATTTGACTTGAGTCAAATGTATCATTGGGAACACATTGGCATAGATCAGGGCTCTTTTTCTCCAAGACCCAGTGCCATGATACCACATGTTGAGTTATAACAACATACCTTCACAACCATATTTTATGCTTGTAACAAATAAAAGTGTGATATATGTGAAATAAGCGAACAAAGGTGTAAAATAAGTGTCCAAAAGCAATAAATCATAAGTGATGCTTTCACCACTGTAGTGAATAATAATGTTCCTTCTCCTTTAAGGACCTTTAAATGAACTGTTCAGCAGGTGGTGTGTTCCTCAAAAGAGAAGAGAGGAGAAAAAGTATAGTACCGTTATACACTCTTTTAGTGCAATCACAATAGGAGCTGTACTCATTTTACTTCGTTTTAAGGATAGCGTTCAAATCAGCTATATCTTCTTACTTTCAGAATTTATTAGCTGCTGAAAACTTTAACAATAAAAGCTATTAACCCTTTAAGGACACAGCTTTCAGTTTGCTCAATTGTTTTATGACGGAAAAATTCCGTCATATGTCCTTAAGAGGTTAAAATAATTAAAAACAAACAATACGTCTCTCAGAGTCATATGTGTAATTACAAACACTGCAAAGGGAACTAAGTTGTTTGTATATCACCTGAGACGCTGTATCAAGCAGCTGTAATTTTGTAACAGACCCAAATCCCAAAAGCTGTTTTCCAGTCTGTGTAACCCTTCGATGAGACACAGACTAGAGATTGTGACTCACAGGGAAGGGTTACACATAGTTAACCTTGAGAAGCGTTAATGGCGCTAGAATGAAGATTTTTGCGTTTGTCAGATTGCGCTTGTATTACGAGTTGAAAATAAACTGTTTTCGCTGTAGAGCTAACCTGACTAGCACAAAAATCCGAAGTTAGAATATCACATGCGTGTTCACATATTCCCCCATTGAAGTCAATGGAGAAAAATAAAGTGGAAAATAAACACATAACTCTTGCGCAAACACGATATAGCATATTCTCATTTGCGCTAAACCAACATGAAAATATAAATATTTCATATTCCAATTTTCTGCACATAGCAGAATATGTTCTATTTATTTATAAATACATATTTCTACATCTGATGGTATTTTGGTACAATATATATAGTTATAACTATATATAGACGATTATATATATATATAGGTATAGATATATACATATATACTGTATATAGTCCAATGCAAAATAAAACAAAGCACTCACTGGTCTTAGATGCATAAACAGCGTTTATTAACAAAAGTTAAAAGGCATTCGCTCAAGCGATCACGTTTACTTTGAACTCGTAATATGAGGGGTAAGCCTGACAATCACAACCCGTTGCGATATACCCCTTATCGCTCAGGCTCAAACGTTTGGGTTCCGCTCGAAATCTGACACTAAACATTTTAAATCTCAAGGTGTTGCCCTTTAAATCCATTTGCTGGTGATAGAAGTAGCCAAGTTAAAGCTCATTAACTGTTGGTTAAAAACTAGATCTGTTATTTAACAAAATTCTAAAAACGTGCTAACTTTGTAATGTAAAACAATAGTATAACGGTACGAAGCTGATAATACACAGTCAGATACGTAGTAATTGCACAGTGTAGATACAGTATAGTATCACTAATACCTCATGCAGAGGTGCAGAGGGCTATAAAACATACTGAGAGCTACTTTATAGCCTAACATGGGATTACAAAAGAGGCCAAGAGTTCAAGGATAGGATGGAACAGTGACAGACATCATAATCATCTCACAATTTATTGGATTGTCCTACATTTTGGACCTTGGTCCCACTACCTTCTCTCCCTTTTTTATGTGGTACATGGTGGGGAATTTAGCTTGGATAGTAAGGAAGGGAAAACAAAACCTGAGCAAAGTAGTCAGAGAAAGAAAATAAAGAAATGAAAGTACAGAAGGGTGATGGTGGTAGAGAGCAAGGAAAGGATATGTCTACCTCACATATATACAAATAGCTAAAACTGGCATATGCCTACAAACAAACTATATATATATACTGTATAGCCATCAACACAATCAATATATATATATACTGTATATATACGCAAATAAATGACAATGTCTGTCCTAAACAAAGACACAAAATAAACAAATTTGCCCCCGTACTTCCCCCCAAAAAAAGAATAACACAACTGCCTCACACACGTAAATATAAATGCTCACACACACACAGACATAAAACACACGCACAAAAATACACACACATAGACATACACATACATACACACATAAATGCACACACACAAACACACCCACACACAAACATACACAATCTTCACTTTGCCCCCCCCAAAAAAAATATGCTTAGTGCACACCTCCCAACATTAGTAGCTAGGAATTAGAGACCCATGTGGATAAGGATGGCCCTCATTCTTTTGTAAGTAGTGCTGTGTGAGAAGGAGAGGGTCATGAGTTGATAGTGGATTGAATTAGGGGCGTTTGTGAGCAGTCACCGGTTGTGTTTGATCAGTTTGTGGGCGTGTCTGGGCAGTTTATAGGCGGGTCTACGGACATTCTGCAAATAGGGACATATGGCTGTCTCAGAGGGACCGTGAGACACAGCTCAGAAACAGGGACTGTCTCTCCCAAATAGAGACATTTGTGAGGTCTGATAGTATCTGTTAGTCTGCTCGTACCTCAGCAACATGAGGAAGTGTCAGCATTTGTAGGAAGATCCCAGCTCTGATTAGATTAGCAAATCTGTTATATGTGAAGTTGTTTGCATAACCCATATTAGTAATTGAGTACTGATTACAAAAGAACTGTTTTACAATAATTATGTCGCATTAAGTTCATTATAACAATCAGAATTCCTTTGTGAAGTGCCTCATGCAGCATTTAGAGGTAGTTTTCAAATTCCAAATTGTTTCAAAATGCTGTTAATGATTATAACCTACAATCAACCTACACTTTTAAATGCTTTGTGTTGCGTGAAAAAAACCCTATACCTGACACAGGTTTTCAAATGATTTTTGGACTTTTCTCCCAGACAAAGGGACAATTAACGTTGAGATTATAAAACATAACCAAATTTATATAATTAAATTTACATTTCCTACCCCTATCATTGGATTCGATTGTTACTAATTCTATTGGACCGCATATAGTCTGGAAATAAGGTCATTAGACAAAGGGATACTAACATCTAGATCACATAATAATAATTTCATTTATAATATCCTATTCATAGTTTGCACACAAAGTATTACGATATTATAGAAAAGGCACTAGGGTATACTACTGACATATAGACACATTTGAACACTAGTGAGCAATAGGTGAAAATACTTTAAGTGGAATGGAAGAGATCTCATTAGACACTTTAGTGTATATACACATAGGTTTAGTGGCCCTTTAATAGGTCAATAAGAATTGAGATGACCATATAGATACACTCAATTTTCATTTTAATTTATAATTTCATTTTCTATCTTATATACATATTCTATTTATTCACATATATCCCATATATACAGATAACACATAGGTCTTGGCATCTAGTAATAGAATCCGTGATTATGCAAATGTATCTATTAGAAGTACACCTTTTTATCAAGATTATGAAGGTTATGAATTTAGACACACATAGTATTAATCACACTAGTAATTTTATATAAATTATAACGACACACAATATATTATATCAAGGGTTATATACACATATTAAGACACATATTTGACACATTGTATATATTATCATTTTATTATTATTTCACATTAAAGTAATACACATAATATAGGATTCATACATATAGCGATCCATGTTATACAGAATTCATATATAAATTACATACATAAGGACACTAAATATTTATATTATAATAAGATATTTCATGTCTAAGGAAATTACTCTGATATTTCATGTCTAAGTAAATTACTCTAATATCCACCACACAGTAATTGCACTAATAGTATAAAAACAACCATAAGATGTATTAGGCTACATATTTAAAACAAACACTAGTATAACGTACACATAACATTTTAGTTTAGTTATTCATAAGAATATTTGTAGATTCCACCAGTTTATTGATAAGGTTACAGACGAGGAATCAGTTTGTAATAATACCCTTTAGTCACATTAATTAATTATTATTGTAGATGTTAATATTAGTACATTCTCACGAACATAGCATAAATAATTGAAGGGAGCATATACGACTGTAAAGGCATAAGGGATGGGCTTCTGGGCTGTAAGGGGTTAACATGCTGTCTTGTGTTAGGAATATGAGATTCCTCTGTTTCGTGATATCTGGCTAAGAGATTAGACAGCGCAGCATAGGTGAGGCACTAGGCCGCAAGTAAACATGGCGATGGGGGCGGGGCAATGGTCCTCCTATTGCCGCGTTGGGTCCCGATGACGTCATTATGTCACGGTGAGAGCATCGATGATGCACACGCTGTGCACGGCTTCATTAGACACCCAGATTGAGCAAGCAGTGACTGAGAGCGCTTGGCCCCTGACGGCACACGCACAGCCTATAGGAATAATAGAGACGCGGACTGGGATTACTATATGCGGCATGGCAGCAGTAGGTCTAGGCCTCTTAGCAGCAGGACACATGATGCAGAGCTGCAAGGTAGGCACATAGGAAGGGGGTGGGATGACAGATGGGAGGCAGAGTGAGACTGGCATGTGAGAGGGGAGCAAGGGGATAAGCAAGGGCAATGCATGCAAGGCAATAGTCACTGTGGTCCTGGTGGGCCAGGCCCCTATTATATGAACGACTGGGAGGGCAGCAATTCAGCAAGGTGGAGGGAATCACCGGACAAAATGTGGGAATGGAGTCGGCAGGACAGCTATAGGGACCAGGGCCATAAAGAAGTTTACGGAAGGGGAGGTGGAGAGACAGGTAGACGCATAAGAAGGGTAAGGCAGCTGGAAGTGGGTAGGCCCAAGGTTATAAGGCACGTAGAGGATAGAATGTATAGAATGATAGAGGAGGAGGAAGAGGAGCAGGCAGGGGATTTGGTAATTCTTGGAAATGGGAGGGAAGCTGAGAGGGAGATTAGTCAGAGGGGGCAATAGGGCAACGCAAGGTGAGGAAACCCCACAGGAAATTGCCTAATGAGAGAACAATTAATAACTGTACCATTACATTACAGACAAACAATTCGCAAGAGGAAAAGGAGAGAGGTGCATCACAGGGGATCATATCGGGATCTACTGCAAATACAGAGATGGGAGGAACAATGGCAGCTGTGCCAGCTTTGCAAAAAGATGGAGAGGTGGCAACAACAGGGATACCAACAGAGAAAGCAACAACAAGGAGCTGTGAAGTACAAAAAGCCAAACGGTAAGAAAATTCTTTGCAAAAGTTTTCAAATGTCTGACACTTCTGAGGTGGGTTCTGATAACGAGAAGGAAGTGAGTGGGGCAATAAGACGATTTTACAGTGCATAAAATATATGCCAAGCAGGGTAAAGGGGTGAAGGAGTTAAATGCTGATGACAAAGTAACGAGTACAATGCTATTACCTTTGACAACTCATCTGAAAGCAAAGGTGATAATGAGAGAGCAGAAAGGGAAATACGTAGACATATTCGATATAACCAGAGAAGCAATGGCCGAAAAATCTAGGGGTGATGAATTAAAGGGTAAAAAAGGAAAGCAAACATTTGTAGAGTTGGTGAAGGGCATGTTAATATATGCTGAGTGTTTCATCACAGAAAATCTAAGCAAGGTTAAAGCGATGTTGAGATACATAACCTAATAACTGAATGTTATACAACGTATGGGGGTTACGCATGGAAAGACTACGTTGCGGAATTTAGAAGGGGTAATTTGCAGTTGGGGGATAAGGGGAGAAAAGAATTTGGTGTAAAAATACTGGAAATGTACCCAAGACTAATGAAGGTGACAGACAACCAAATTGTAGCCGGAAAATTTGCTAATAAATTTAATAAGGGGCATTGGACAGAAGGTAGGTAAAGCTGGGCGTATAATGAGCAGAGGTGTGACAGAGGCATCACATGATGTTACACAGGAAGTGATGCTACACTTTATGGGGGAATCTTTTAGATGTTACACAGGAAGTGGAGGGATTTGGCGCCCAAACAATACAATTAATCAATTAAACTACCATATAGGCTACTTCTAAACTGTATATAAGGCCAGCTGCCATTACCAATATTCTAGTCTTGAGAAAGGCCCTTTTTTGAGGGCAGAAACGCGTTGACATTTTTATATCCATTTGCACTCACTCAATTATTTTGCTACCCCCCTTTTTTTGCACTGCAGTGCATTTTTCTATTTTTTGGAACACTATTTTTGTAACACTAATTTTGAACACTATTGTTTGTATTATTGTTTATTAGTTTTTTGCTTGATGCACTTGCTACAGTTGTACTTAGGCTAATTCTGTTTTATTAGTATACACTCTTATTCTGGTGTACCACTCACACTGATCACCTGTTATTACCTCTGTTTTTATTGTAATTATCAGCTTTGGCCCTTTGAGCCGCTTCTGTAAGATATTCCTGTATTTGTAATTTTATTTATATGTGCTTTTTACATTTTTTATATATAGTCTTTTATTACTGATGCTTTTTAACATGGTTCATTAAATAATCTTCTTTTATCTCTCTGTGAGTATATTTATCCCTTGGCCTCTTGTTGGCGCTGTATTCACTTCTTACTACTTGTGCATATTTTTTGGAGGTTGGTTAGGATCTCTGTTTGGATACAGCTTGGGGATTACCTTAGCGCTTGTACACACACCCTTTTTCACTATTGACTTGCTTTCTAACCAGTGTACTAGCAGCTTTGGAATCTACTCACTTTGAGGTTATGGATTCCTTCAGTGCCATTAGACAAGAGATTGGTTTTGACACTTTATATTTTGACAAAGAAGGTGATGACTGTTTAGATGTTCAAACCATTTTCAAAAACCTTGAAAAACTATTGGTTTCTGAGGTAAAATATAAGGCTGATATATCATTTCTTAAGAAATGCCTTGAACTTGAGATTGTGCCTAAGGGTCTATTAGTCACAAAAGACTGTGCTTTCCCTATATGTAAACCAAAATACTCGATCAGATGGGCAGAGGCATTATCTATTGCCTCAGTCACTTTAATGAACATTATTATAGACTATAGGGAAGAATTAATGCAAGAAACGGATAGTGAAATAAAGGAGGATGAGCAAATTTTGATGAATTTAGAAAATTCAGGTATTGACATCACTGACAGAAAAGTAAATTTAGTCAAGAAAGTCACTAAAATTAGAGAAGACGTGATTACAAAGAAAACCAAAAAGCTGAGAAGAGAACTAGATGAGAAAAAAACAAATGAGGTTGGTAATGATGATACAATGAATCAAACAGAATTTAATTCTGGTGGAAACAATATGGAGGGTGACACACTAGAACAACCAAATCAAATTCCTGAAGATCCACCATTAGGAACACATCAGAGAACACAGCAGGTTAGGTTTGATAGACCTCGTCCACAAATTCCAAGATTCTATATGAATAGATCTCAGAGAAATAGGCCATATAGAGAATATAGCCCTAATCGATACGAATGGAATCGGGCTGACAACTATCAGGACCTATACCATCAGAGAAGGGATAATAGAAACCATTGGGGGTCACAATATTCTAGATCAGAACCCTATTATAGGCACTATGATAGCCCAGCACAACCATGGGAACCAACTTCCCAAAATAGATTTCAGAGGAATAACTATAGAGACAGAGGAAACTATGGTCAAAATAACTACTCACCATGGAATCATAGGAGAGGGACACAAAGAAGCTATCATAAAGATGAAAAAGGAAATTACCCTCACAACTACTATTATACAGAAGAGAAAAACAACCACTATTGGACTCCGAAACATAAGTCTACACATCAGGATAACATTGAGGCACCAAGGAATGATCAAAATCACAACGAATACGTAAGGAGAACCCATGAACCATACGGTAAGGAGGGATCTAAGAAGACCGGTACAATCGTCAAACAGGGTGAACAACCACAAAAAAAGATTTCAGATGTGGACACCAACTTGGGGAATTCTCTGAACCATATTGCCTCATCATCACATTTTTTAAGAATGAACCCTTCAACAGTAAAGGACAAGACAATACAACAACAACAAATACGTCTGAACTAAAAACAACAAAGAAGAAGAGAATCAGAGGCAAACGTGGAGGGGGCAAAACGAAGAAGAAAATAAAGGTACTGCACAGAAATGATAAAGAAGGACTGGAGCCATATATTAAGGATCTCCAACAGATAGCTACATCCTCTAAGTCAGATATAGAAACAAGTATCTCTGACAACAGAAGGAACATAAATTCTGGCGATGGCATTTTTAACCTCAGCAGGCATGACATTAAAAAAGAAGAGAGAGAAGTTCTGAAATACGGCCTCTCATTTGCTCCTACTAGAAGCCTGGATAAATTCCAAACGTTTACTAATACAAAGGAATTTATAAGGAAATTAACCTTAAAAAGATACTTTCTCAAATCTCCTTTGGAATCCATGGCACCAAAAAGCTACACTACAGCTGATGCTGGGAACAACTATATACATACAGGATTGAAACCGAAATCAAGTTTCTACCCTACTTATGCAAAGGGAAATGCCATCGATGCATTTGAGATCATGGTTACTAAAGACATCAGAGATATCAAACCAAAGAAATTGAAGAGGATAAGACAAAATCTGTCCAGGCAACACATAGAGACTATCAGAAGTCTTAAGGAAAATAACCAACTGACGATAAAACCAGCCGATAAAGGAGGGGGAATCGTCATCCTGGACAGAGATAAATATATGGCAGAAAACCAACGCCTATTAAAGGACACAACAACGTATTTGAAGCTGAAACAGAATCCCGCTACAGGTTTCCAAGAAGAACTCAGAGAACTGTTAACAAAAGCTAGAACAATGGGTATATTAGATGAAAAAGAGCACAGATATTTGGACATTGACCATCCTATAACACCTATACTGTATCACTTACCCAAGATACACAAAACTTTAACGAACCCTCCGGGTCGTCCTATTATCTCTGGAATTGGCTCTCTCACAAGCAACTTATCGGAGTATGTGGACCAACATCTACAGAAGTACGTAAGGGCCCTCCCGTTATATCTAAGAGACTCAACACAAGTCTTAAATATCTTAGACAACACACCATGGGAAGAAGGCTATATCCTTGCAACCTGCGACGTAGCAGCATTATACACCAGCATACCTCATAAAGAAGGACTTGAGGCAATCAAATGGTTTCTGGATAAAGATCCACTGATGTTAGAAGATCAGGCCAAATTCATATTGGATAGCATCCAGTACATTCTTACACACAACTATTTTAACAATGAAGGGATGTACTACCAACAAATTTGCGGGACAGCTATGGGGACCAGGTTCGCGCCCAGCTATGCTAATTTGTACATGGGAAGATGGGAGAGCATCTTCTGGGATTCATGCCCAGCGAGCGCGGACCTGGTCCTATACCGCAGATATATTGATGATGTCCTAATAGTCTGGAAGGGCTCAACAGAAGATCTCTTGTACACAATTGAGGTCATGAATCAAAACCATCAGAATTTGAAGTTCACCTACAACTGGAACTTTAAGGAAATCGTCTTCTTGGATCTAAAAATAGAAGCTCTAAACGGAAAATGGGAAACATCTACGTACTTCAAATCGGTTGACAGTAACAGCTATATACACTATGAGAGCTGCCACCATGAGAAATGGAAAGAAAATATCCCAAAGAGCCAATTCCTAAGGGTCCGAAAGAATTGTTCAAATATCGAAACCTGGGAAAAACAAGTGAGACGACTAAAAGAGAAATTTGTGGAAAGAGGTTATAAGGAGGAACATCTAGACCAAAAAATAGAAGAAGTACGACAGGTGGAGAGGAAAGAGTTAACCAAATACAAAGATCATAAGCAATATGAGACAGAGGATGCTATAAATGTACCATTAATAACAGAATACAGCAGCAATCGATACATCATTGAAAATATCTTTAAAAGACACTGGCACCTTCTAAAAAATGACGACATTATTGGAGATAAACTCCCCAACCAGCCAAAATTCGTTTATAGAAAGACAGGAAATCTCAAAAATAGATTAGCACCAAGTCTACCCAAGAAGAAGAAGACCAATACACATGATGCAATGGGGAGACCAGTAAAGGGATTTTTTCCATGCCCCACCTGCAAAGCATGCAGAAGAGGGGTAAAGACTAAAAAATTCAAGTCCAATCAGACTGGAGAAGAATTTACTATCAAAGATCTGATTAGATGCCAAAATACGGGGATAATCTACCTTATGGAATGCTCATGTGGGCTCCAATACATCGGCCAAACCTCTAGAAGCCTCAGAGATAGGCTCAGAGAGCACATACTGTTGATCGAAAAACAAAATAAAGAAACAACACTTTATAAACATTTTGCCACGAAGCACAATGGTAGAATACAAGACATGAAATTTATAGGTATACAAAAAGTTGCCAAGAACTGGAGAGGGGGTAATTTTGAAAAGAGCCTCTTGAAAGCAGAATCCAAATGGATCTTCTTATTAGACTGCTTACACCCGAAAGGTCTGAATAATAGGGAGGATCTTACCTACCTCTTCAATTTATGATATGTATCTGCCAATGTCCTCATAGGACAGTATAAAATTCCTCTCCAAAGACTTTTTAAAAAAACAAAAAGACCTTTGAATCATCTGGGCTATTGAACAACTAGTCTATATAAAGACACAAGCTAGACTTATAAGATAGTGCTGTATCATTTAGAATTCTATAAACCCGCTGTTTTAAAGCTTCTGGGTTATTACACAATTTAGCCTTTATAAAGACCTAAATTTATAGAAGGTCTGGTATCATATATATCCAATCCAAAGTCTCATTATATAGGCATTGTAGCCCTCCACCCAAATATATAGAAGTTCATCCATTTTTACTCATTAATTGCGTATCAATTTTTGTCTGCTTAAGGTTACCCTTCACCCTACCACATATTTGTTTACCATCTTCTGTTTGATCTTCTGATCACCATTAAAATCTAAGCTCCACAATACTATTTAATTGTGGGTTAGAATGATTTAAAAGTAGGTTTTGCAGATTCAATCTTCAAAGCAATTAGTGTGGACATCTATACAGTTATCCTATTAACATAAGAAGAAGGCTTTTTCCTCTATTTTCCTCTATTGTTCAAGTTCTCAACTATTAAACAGCAAATGTAGACTGTTTCCTATTTATATACCCTTTTATATATATACCCTTAATTACATTCATGAGCATACACTTGAATGTTTCTTTCTCTGACATAGAAATTTATACACTGGACTTGTCCAGCTATCACTAGTTTCCTTATTCAATTACTATGATGGCGTTGTAATCTAATATATTTATGCGACCAGAATCAGGTACATATCCCTTTTATTTCTCGCTAAATATGAGATACCATGTCCTGGTTTTATCTATATCTTTATATACATACAACTAATTTTACATATCAGATAGATGGACAACTAAGTCCAAATTGTTTCTATTGGGACTTTGTATTCTCTATGCTCAAATTTTGGAGCAAACGAGATATATATATATATATATATATATATATATATATATATAAATATATATATATATATATATATATATATATAAAAATACATTCTAGGACTTTTTTAATAACTAAGCAGTTTGCCCTCTGTAAATAATTCATCACAGGTTAATTTCTTCCTCCTCTCACTATGATTCTGATCTTTTATAAAATAAATTAAAATAACTTTATTTCTTATAAATATGCGAGATCTTACCATCTGAGCATGGCTCAATGACATTGAAGGATCCATAAAAGTATATACAACTTCTCTTCTCTTTATGAAATGTCAAACATATCTCAAAATATTTTAATAATATGTTAACACATATTATAATATTTAAGATCACTTAATCCACTACCAGTGTATCTTAAACACACTTTGACAATATGTTAACACATATTATAATATTTGAGATCATTCAATCCATCTACTAGTATAATGATGGATATATAAAATATGGCTATAGAAAGAAAATATTATCTGACCCCTTTGGACTTAAGAGAAATAGATAACAAAACCGTTATTTAATTTCCAAAAATACTTGCCGTTATTGTTTTTATTGTTTCCTTTGTCCCACTGACATAAAATATGTGTTAGTTTTTTGTAAATCTCAATGTTTGTGATTACATAGCCTTTATCTATCGTTATAACGTTTGGGGGCCAATAGTGCCTTGACACTTATCCCCTTTATTGACACATTGGTGGGCATTGTTCTGACATCTTTATCCCCAGGGCTCTCTAAGGATTTAATATACTAGATGGGAGGCGTAACTGACAGCCGCATATATTAGCATTGTACAGCATGCTAATGTTGCTAGCGGCTTGTCTATGTAATATCGCCGGACCGGAAGTGACGTCAACGGTTACGTCACTACCGGGTAGCTCCGATATTGGGCTTGAAACTGGTAAGCCAAAACAAAGATACCGGCAATCGAGAAAGAAACAACTGGATAAATCTAAGGCCATATACATGCCTTTTGAATGACCTATATATTTAGATATGTATAAAATTAATCCGGGAAAATTTATATACTTCCGGTTTGCCATATGGGGGAATCTTTTAGATGTTACACAGGAAGTGATGCTACACTTTATAGGGGAATCTTTTAGATGTTACACAGGAAGTGGAGGGGAATCTTTTAGATGTTACACAGGAAGTGATACTACACTTTATGGGGGAATCTTTTAGATGTTACACAGGAAGTGAAGGGGAATATTTTAGATGTTACACAGGAAGTGATGCTACACTTTATGGGGGAATCTTTTAGATGTTACACAGGAAGTGGAGGGGAATCTTTTAGATGTTACACAGGAAGTGATGCTACACTTTATGGGGGAATCTTTTAGATGTTACACAGGAAGTGGAGGGGAATCTTTTAGATGTTACACAGGAAGTGATGCTACACTTTATGGGGGAATCTTTTAGATGTTACACAGGAAGTGGAGGGATTTGGCGCCCAAACAATACAATTAATCAATTAAACTACCATATAGGCTACTTCTAAACTGTATATAAGGCCAGCTGCCATTACCAATATTCTAGTCTTGAGAAAGGCCCTTTTTTGAGGGCAGAAACGCGTTGACATATTGGTAAGCATTACTTTAATCTTTACTTCATTCTCATATTGGATACACTATGTTGTGAATTTCTTTTTTTACAGGGACACTTTTTAGGATACCATAGGAGCAGCTGACAGGTGCTAGGATCCAATCAGCTACTTCAGCAACCACACTCAGGAATTTGGATCTGTTAAAGTAACTAACATTGGAAGGAATCAATTTCCTCACTTTCACCTTGCTTTTCATCACCCATTTTTTCCATTTTTTTTGTTTTGATTGACTTATTTTTGTTCTTCACTAACATTTGTTGATCAACTTTTTGAACACTTTTTTGGATTATATTTTATATTTTATTTTTTATGTTATTGCATATTGTGTATTTTATTTTTTATGTTATTGCATATTGTGTATTTTATTTAATTATATCTTAACCTCACTGGATTAAGTAGCTAGCATTTTTATATCCATTTGCACTCACTCAATTATTTTGCTACCCCCCTTTTTTTGCACTGCAGTGCATTTTTCTATTTTTTGGAACACTATTTTTGTAACACTAATTTTGAACACTATTGTTTGTATTATTGTTTATTAGTTTTTTGCTTGATGCACTTGCTACAGTTGTACTTAGGCTAATTCTGTTTTATTAGTATACACTCTTATTCTGGTGTACCACTCACACTGATCACCTGTTATTACCTCTGTTTTTATTGTAATTATCAGCTTTGGCCCTTTGAGCCGCTTCTGTAAGATATTCCTGTATTTGTAATTTTATTTATATGTGCTTTTTACATTTTTTATATATAGTCTTTTATTACTGATGCTTTTTAACATGGTTCATTAAATAATCTTCTTTTATCTCTCTGTGAGTATATTTATCCCTTGGCCTCTTGTTGGCGCTGTATTTAATAAGACGATTTTACAGTGCATAAAATATATGCCAAACAGGGTAAAGGGGTGAAGGAGTTAAATGCTGATGACAAAGTAACGAGTACAATGCTATTACCTTTGACAACTCATCTGAAAGCAAAGGTGATAATGAGAGAGCAGAAAGGGAAATACGTAGACATATTCGATATAACCAGAGAAGCAATGGCCGAAAAATCTAGGGGTGATGAATTAAAGGGTAAAAAAGGAAAGCAAACATTTGTAGAGTGGGTGAAGGGCATGTTAATATATGCTGAGTGTTTCATCACAGAAAATCTAAGCAAGGTTAAAGCGATGTTGAGATACATAACCTAATAACTGAATGTTATACAACGTATGGGGGTTACGCATGGAAAGACTACGTTGCGGAATTTAGAAGGGGTAATTTGCAGTTGGGGGATAAGGGGAGAAAAGAATTTGGTGTAAAAATACTGGAAATGTACCCAAGACTAATGAAGGTGACAGACAACCAAATTGTAGCCGGAAAATTTGCTAATAAATTTAATAAGGGGCATTGGACAGAAGGTAGGTAAATCTGGGCGTATAATGAGCAGAGGTGTGACAGAGGCATCACATGCAAATATAAGCATGCATGCGGGTATTGTAGTGGGGGCCATGCGGGTTAGATTGCAAAAAAAATAACGGTAACAATGGGGCAGGGAGGCATTCCTTTCGGAGTCAAGGAAATGAAGGAGGGAGCAATGCAATGGCCACAACTCCACTGAAAGTAGGTAGAATGATAGATGAGTTGCAGCTGTACCCTAACATAAGGGACAGGGAATTGCTGATAGAGGGGCTAAATAGGAGTTTTTCAGTGCCAGTTAAGCACAATGTGGTGGGGGCAAGTAAGACTAGAAATTTAAAATCAGCCGGGGAGTTTCCAATGGTTTTGAAAGAAAAATTAGAGAAGGAGGTGGCCATGGGTGGGATGGCGGGGCCATTTCAGGATAAGCCTTTTTACAGATATGGTAGTTTCTCCACTGGGGGTGGTCCCTAAAAAGGAAAAAGGGAAATATTGAATGATTCATCATTTATCTTACCCCAAGGGTAAGTCCGTAAATGATGCAATTGATAAGCTGGATGCCGCAGTGCAGTACCAGGCATTTGACAGTGCAGTGGAACTAGTGCGAGAAGCAGGCAGGGGGCATTTATGGCCAAAATAGACATAAAGTCTGCTTTCAGACTATTGACTTTAAATCCAGACAGTTTCAAACTTATGGGGTGTAAATTTGATGGTTATTTTTATGTCGACAAATGTTTGAAAGGAACAATTTGAATTACCAGCGGATAAAGTCGAGAAAGCTAGGCAAGCGATAGCAGGTTTAAGCAAAAGAAAAAGGTGACATTGCAGGAAATGCAAAAATTACTAGGAATACTGAATTTTGTGTGTAAAGTAATACCAGTAGGTAAAATCTTTAAAAGGCGGCTTGAATTAGACACTAAAGGGGTTAAGAAACCCAAGCATTTGATCAGGGTAACCAGCAAAATGAGGGAGGACCTTAGAGTTTGGGAAATATTCCTGAAAGAATTTAATGGAATAAGGATATGGGAGGAGGTGGTAAGACTGACGGAAATAGAACTGTATACCAACGCAGCCGGTAGTCTGGGATTTGGCGCATACTGGCAGGGTAGGTGGTGCACGGAGGAGTGGACAGTAGGATGGAAAGAGAAGGAGTGGGTGAAGAATTTGTTAATATTGGAGCAATTCCCAATAGTAGTGGCAGTCAAACTATAGGGCAAGGAATTGGCAAATAAAAGGATAATATGCTGGTCGGATAATAGGGGAGTAGTAGATATGGGGCGCGATCCGATAAACGGTGTAGTTTGCGGCGCAATCGAGGGAACCCGCGTCGCCCGCAGTTTCAGCTCGCAACTCGAGCTATCACATATACGGCGCCGTCAGATGCTAAAGTGCCGTAAATCGGATAAACCAGCGATGTCCAGAAACCTGCGCAAGTACAGATTTCTGGCGTCGCCAGTGACTTACGGCACGTTAGAAACTTCCGGCGCCTACAAAACCTGACTAAAGTCTAAATCACCCGCACTGTCTAACACGCCTCCTAAACATAGCCCGACACGTCTAACCCTCTATCCGCTATCCCCCCTCACTATCCTAACCATAAAATATGTATTAACCCCTAACCGCCGCTGCCGGAGCCCGCCGCTACCTAATAAAGTTATTAACCCCTAAACCGCCGCCAGCTATATTAAATCTATAACCCCCTAAAGTGAGCCCCTACCCCGCCGCTATCTATTTTAAAATGATTAACTCCTAATCTAATCCCCCTACCCCGCCGCCATCTATATTAAATTATTTAACCCCTAAAATACTAAACTATCCCTACCACTAAACCTAAGTCTAACCCTACAAATAGCCCTGAAAAGGGCTTTTTGCGTGGCATTGCCCCAAAGTAACAGCTCTTTTGCCAGCCCTTAAAAGGGCTTTTTGCGGGCATGCCCCAAATAATTCAGCTCTTTTGCCAGCCCTTAAAAGGGCTTTTGGCGGGGCTTTGTCACAAAGTAAACTGCTCTTTTGCCTACAATCTACATCCCCCTACACCGCCGCCATCTATAATAAATGTATTAACCCCTAATCTAATCCCCCTACACTGCCGCCAGCTATATTAACTATATTAACCCTAATTATATTAGGGTTAATATAGTTAATATAGTTATTATATTATATATATTAACTATATTAACCCTAATTATATTAGGGTTAATATAGTTAATATCGTTATTATATTATATATATATATAAAGTATAATAACCCTATCTAACTCTAACATCCCTAACTAAACTCTTATTAAAATAAATCTAATATTAATATTATTGATTAAAATATTCCTATTTAAATCTAAATACTTACCTATAAAATAAACCCTAAGATAGCTACAATATAATTAATAATTACATTGTAGCTATGTTAGGGTTTATATTTATTTTACAGGTAAATTGTTAATTATTTTAACTAGGTATAATAGCTATTAAATAGTTATGAACTATTTAATAGCTACCTAGTTAAAATAATTACCCAATTACCTGTAAAATAAATCCTAACCTAAGTAACAAATACACCTACACTATCAATAAATTAATTAAACTACAAATATCAATCTAAAAATACAATTAAATAAACTAAACTAAATTACAAAAACAAACAAACACTAAATTACAAAAAATAAAAAAAAGATTACAAGATTTTTAAGCTAATTACACCTATTCTAAGCCCCCTAATAAAATAATAAAGCCCCCCAAAATAAAAAAAATTTCCCTACCCTATTCTAAATTAAAAAAAAGTTCAAAGCTCTTTTACCTTACCAGCCCTTAAAAGGGCCTTTTGTGGGGGCATGCCCCAAAGAAAACTGCTCTTTTGCCTGAAAAAAAAAAAACACAATACCACCCCCCAACATTACAACCCACCACCCACATACCCCTAATCTAACCCAAACCCCCCTTAAATAAACCTAACACTACCCCCCTGAAGATCTCCCTACCTTGTCTTCACCACCGGGCCAAACTCCTCATCTGATCCGGGCGATGTCTATCCAAGCGGTAAAGAAGAGGTCTTCATCCCAGCGGAATTAAGGTAGAAAAATCTGATTGGCTGATTAAATCAGCCAATCAGATTCAAGTTCAATCCGATTGGCTGAACCAATCAGCCAATCAGATTGAGCTCGCATTTTATTGGCTGATCGGAACAGCCAATAGAACGCGAGCTCAATCTGATTGGCTGATTGGTTCAGCCAATCGGATTGAACTTGAATCTGATTGGCTGATTCAATCAGCCAATCAGATTTTTCTACCTTAATTCCGATTGGCTGATAGAATCCTATCAGCCAATCGGAATTCGACGGACGCCATCTTGGATGACGTCATTTAAAGGTACCTCATTCGTCATTCAGTCGTCGGCCGGGATGGATGCTCCACGTCGGTGGAGAGAAGATTCAAGATGCCGCTTGATGGAAGATGCTGCCCAATGGAAGAAGACTTTGCTGCCGCTTGGATAAAGACATCGCTGGGATGAAGACCTCTTCTTTACCGCTTGGATAGACATCGCCCGGATCGGATGAGGAGTTCGGCCCGGTGGTGAAGACAAGGTAGGGAGATCTTCAGGGGGGTAGTGTTAGGTTTATTTAAGGGGGGTTTGGGTTAGATTAGGGGTATGTGGGTGGTGGGTTGTAATGTTGGGGGGTGGTATTGTGTTTTTTTTTTCAGGCAAAAGAGCAGTTTTCTTTGGGGCATGCCCCCACAAAAGGCCCTTTTAAGGGCTGGTAAGGTAAAAGAGCTTTGAACTTTTTTTAATTTAGAATAGGGTAGGGAATTTTTTTTTATTTTGGGGGGCTTTATTATTTTATTAGGGGGCTTAGAATAGGTGTAATTAGCTTAAAAATCTTGTAATCTTTTTTTATTTTTTGTAATTTAGTGTTTGTTTGTTTTTGTAATTTAGTTTAGTTTATTTAATTGTATTTTTAGATTGATATTTGTAGTTTAATTAATTTATTGATAGTGTAGGTGTATTTGTAACTTAGGTTAGGATTTATTTTACAGGTAATTGGGTAATTATTTTAACTAGGTAGCTATTAAATAGTTCATAACTATTTAATAGCTATTATACCTAGTTAAAATAATTAACAATTTACCTGTAAAATAAATATAAACCCTAACATAGCTACAATGTAATTATTAATTATATTGTAGCTATCTTAGGGTTTATTTTATAGGTAAGTATTTAGATTTAAATAGGAATATTTTAGTTTATAATATGAATTAGATTTATTTAATAAGTATTTAGTTAGGGGTGTTAGGGTTAGATAGAGTTAATATAGTTAATATAAATACTATAGTAACTATATTAACTATATTAACCCTAATATAATTAGGGTTAATATAGTTAATATATATAATGTAATAACTATATTAACTATAATATACTTAGGGTTAATATAGATAATATAGCTGGCGGTGGGGTAGGTAGATTAAATTAGGGGTTAATAATTTTAATATAGATGGCGGCGGTGTAAGGGGCTTACATTAGGGGTTAATACCATTAATATAGGTGGCGGCGGTGTTGGGAGGGCAGGTTATAGGGCAAAAGAGCTGTTTACTTTGGGGCAAAGCCCCGCAAAAGGCCCTTTTAAGGGCTGGTAATAGAGATAATTATTTTAGGGGGATTAGATTAGAAGTTAATAATATTAATATAGCTGGCGGCGGTATAGGGGGATTAGATTATGGGGTTAATAATTTTTATATAGGTGGCGGCGGTGTAAGGGGTCAGATTAGGGGATAGATAAGGTAGATGGCGGCGGTGTAAGGGGTTCACATTAGGGGATAGATCAGTTAGATGGTGGCGGTTTTAGGGGCTCACAGTAGGGGGTTAGTTTATGTAGGTGGCGGCGGTTTAGGGGTTAAATACTTTATTAGGGATTGCGGCGGGGGATCGCGGTTGACAGGGAGATAGACATTGCGCATGCGTTAGGTGTTAGGTTTTATTTAGCAGATCGCGGTTGACAGGGTTATAGACATTGCGCATGCGTTAGGTGTTAGGTTTATTTAGCAGAGGTGTTAGGTTTATTTAGCAGCCAGTTTAGGGAGTTACGGGGCTCCAATAGTCAGCGTAAGGCTTCTTACGGCTGCTTTTTGTGGCGAGGTGAAAATGGAGTAAGATTTCTCAATTTTCGCCACGTAATTCCTTATGCTGTATATTGGATACCAAACTGCGCGGGTTTGGTAAAGCTGCCTATGGCCCAAAAAACTATGGGCGACGGCAGAAATATACGCGCGTAACTTCTAGGTTACGCCGTATATAGGATACCAAACCCGCGCAAATATTGGCGTCGCCAGCTTTTGCGGGCGACGATTTTTATCGGATCGACCCCTTGATTAACAACTTGTCAGCATCATCACTACTGGTAGTAAGGTACCTACGATATTTTGTACTAAAATGTTTGACACATAAAATCTGTTTAAAGGCCAAGCATATACCAGGGTATAAGAACACCATAGTCTACGCTTTATCACCTTTTAAATGGAAAAAAACCCCAATGCTAGAAGGGAAAGTGAATGTTGCCCTCTGTTTATTTGGCAGATTGGCAAAATGGATGTGCGCCAATACCTTTTTGTTTTGCCTCTGAGGCAAAGGACTATAGTGTTAGGACCAGTCGAATTGGGGCACCTTGTAAGTTGGTGACTGGCTAAGCAGAATATGGCCAGATTGTGTGACTAAGATCCTAATTTTATTTAAAAAGAATAGTTGTCTCTTGATGTTTTTGCATGCAATTTTTTGTAGCAGTTCAAAAAATATGTTGTACTTTTGAAAATGGATGTGCGCCAATACCTTTTTGTTTGTGTATTGACTAGGTCATATTGGAAGCTCTCCCAAAGATGTATATATAAACTTTTTGTAAGGTGCGCTAAACCAAATTTTGTATTTGTACTAGCCTAGAGGGGTGATCTGGCAGTCTAACTGCTAGGGGGGCTATGCTGTGGCTTCTCCTCCCCCCCGCTGCCCCGCCACAGGGTTTTTTTTGTGGTCCACCCCCTGATGCGTGGGACCTAAAGTTCATGTTATGGTTTATGCTGTTGAATTTTGTTGATGAGTTTTAAATGGTTTAATGATATTGGCGAATGTTGCCCTCCTAGTTTAATTGCCGCTAAATGGCACAATTCAATAAATGTGATCTTTCCATATTTCACCACAAACCTTTGTCTGTGTGTTTAGTTCAGGTATATACAGGTTTACAGGGTTACGTAATTTTAGGTGGTGTTTCGTTTTAGTGGGTATGGAAGCAGATCAAGCCTCCAAGACCTTATAACTTTTGGAATTTTTATCACATTTATAGTAAGGGAAGAAGGCTTAAACAAGTCATCGCAAGTCTAAGGATAAACTAGAATTGATCTGGCATCGATATTGAAACTGTATAAAAGATACATCATCAGTGAGTTAAAACTGTGATAGGCTAATAGCGAAATGCCTTTCTTCCTTTGCAAAAAATAGTGGAGCGACACGATTGGATAGTAAGGGAAACTCCACCTATATACAGATCGCAGTGCGTCCCTGATAGAGCAGTGTTAGGGACACACAAACCGAGATATCTCTCGATTAATAACTATAGACAAATATCAGTACATGTAAGATCGCTCATCATTAGAAAAGTATTGAGTAGAAAAAGGAACTTATACAAATATACAATTAAGATTTTAGGAAACAAAAAGGGTTTGAAATATCAATGATTTTATCTTTTTAGAGTCTAGAAATTAACATGGCATAGATAACAGATTTCCTTCAAATAGAGACATATTATATGTAAAAATAGTAAAGAATGGAATTATGAAGTTAGGTTAGACAAGGTATATTTTGCAATATATGTTATATACTAAGTAACAGCTAATCATTACAATGATTTGTAACAAATGCGGAAGGAGTGGGCGTGAGTGGAATGGCTCACCATGATAGGTTGAGAGTTTGTACAAAAAGACTGTGCTTGTTTTAGCTAGACATATGCCTGAGGAAACAGCGGGTTTAACGCTGAGAAACGCGTCGCTATTGTCTTAAAGGGACTGTCGACCCCTGCTTTTAAAACAACTGAAGGGAGGTTTGGAGAGATATCGGCCCTGCCGTTTGGATCAGTGAGCTGGGACAGTCTGTGCTACTCAGCACATCGGTGCTGCCTCACTTGTGAGTATTCTGACATCTAATACGTTGTTGGCTGATATCCATACTGTATCACACTAGGAGGCGCCCTATGTGCTGTTTACACATAAAGTCTATTGTAGACATTTTTTATGTATCTTTGTGTAATTCAATCTTTCCAAAAGCAACATTTGTTGCTGGATGGATAAGCTTTGAAATGTATATAAAACCCACCAATACAATGTTTTTATATGCAAATAACTAGTCCCTGTTGGCAATATTTGCATTGTTTTAATCCTGTGACCTTAAAAGCCTCTGGGATATGCTTAGCTTATGCCCTTTCCTGTAGCTGGCTAGGAACAAAGATAAATGAGTTACTTCACTGATCAAGCAATCACGTTGTAGAATGTTTCATGGATACAGTCCTGGATCTTGGAATATACTGTAGTTTCTTTGGAGCAGTGAAAAAAAAATAGAATGAGAAAAAAGTGGGAAAAATAAATACTGCAAATAGAAGGTTTTTTTTACTACACATATATAAAAATTATGGGTAGATTACAAGTGGAGTGCTATCAATACTGCAGAGTGTTATCTATTGTGCAAAAAGTAAAGAATAATGCAAAATCCGTTGTTACAAGTGGATGGCTAAATATTTCAACCAAAACATCATAATGTGCGCAAATTTTTTTTCACACTTTGAACGGATAGTTAAGGGAGCGCTAATAGCACGTTCATTGTGCTTCTTTTACACTGAGTGGTGAATTAAAGGGACTGTGTACAATTTGAACCCCTTTAATGGGTTCACAATGGTACATTTTATGTGCTGGAGTGTATTTTATTGTTTGAAAATAGATTATTTACCTTTATTTGTTATTTGAAACAGCTACTTTTGCCTGTGGTATCCCCACCTACATTGAAAATATGAGTAACAGATGGAGGAAGATGGAGATTTGTATGTGAAATAACTGGTTGTGCTTATTTAACCTACCCCATACATAATAAGCATTTTGATACAGACGTGGCAGAAAGTATTGGTACCTTTCAACTTTTTTAGGAAAATGCACAATTTTCTCTGAACTAAGTACAAATTGACAACACTATTTGGTAACTACCATTCTTTATTTCAAATCAAACACAGGAAAGAGGCGCCGTATGTGTGAATCTGAAGAAGCCAACGACAAATATAAGACATGTGCAGGGTACTCACAATGTGAAAAGGCACTCCAATGTGCCTATAGGGGCAGGCTGGTATTCACAGCAAACCAGCTGGCTGAACCGGCTAACCAGGATACCCAAGGTAGAGGACTCTATGTCTTGATGGACTGTGTATACTGGATCCAGCAATGTGGGAACAGGAGCTAGGTGCAAACACAGGCACACCACTGTGTGAATCTGTAGGAGTACACAGGTAAATATGCAATCTGTGCAGGGTACTCACATTAAAGAAGGATTTTAATAAAAATTAAAAGCAATAAAATACATATATTCCTCATGCACAGTAAGTAAGTAGCATGCAACGCGTTTCTCGGTGTCAACCGTTTCCTCAGGCATGTGTTCTAACTCTACATAAACATCTTATAAAGGCCTGAGCTACCTGTATTGCCCCACCCTTCATGACAAAAGAAACCAATCACAAAGGCCCTTTGTTTAATTGCCCATTAGTTGATACACCTGCACACTTCTCATACCAAACCCTAATATGCTTGCAGGGCTTGTACATGTGTTGTATTAAATGGGGGAGGAAAACCTAACTAAATGTCTTTTTGAAAAAAGTGCCCCAGTTGAGGATCATAATAACATTACTGAATGTTTAAAGAATAACATATATGCTCCCGGTATGTGGCCTTAAATAAATAACATACTCTCTGCGATTGACCTCATTCTATAACCATAAAACCAAATATTCATACCTGTCTGCTGGTCTTTGGCGTAGTACCTAACAAATACACAAAATATCCAAATATCGAAATTTTTCTATATTAGATCTTCTGTATTTCACTGTGGATCACTAATCGCCTAATACACACAATTTTGTCAAAAACAAATGACCGCCACCCAGATCGTAAAAAGTAAACAATCCTCTGTGATTGTTTGGCGTCTGACGTCAACGCCAATGATAGGCCGATAGGTTCCAACTTTCTAACCAATCCTAAATGAGAACCGCTACACACCCCCACTGGAGCGTGTCCGCGAATCTTCAAACTCATAACAAATGGAAAAAAGGCTCTCTCATTGAAGTCCTCGGTGCCCACAGCCCTCTGTAAACATTACCAGCACCGGCTCTGGTACCGATCAGTGTCGCAAGCTAGATCCAGCTCCCGCATATGGGCCGATTTAGGGGAAACTTCTCCCAGCTCAGGTCCATCAGCGGCAAGACTCACCTCCTCACTACGTCACTCAGCTGTCAGCAACATCCTCCGTAAATACTCCCACAACTGGGTACACTCGCTCCTATGGCTAAGCGATACTAGTGCCAGCAGCTATTCCTGTTGTTTAGCCTATGATGCAGCAAGGTATCTAATGGGTGACATTGTATATATGGCAAGAAAAGTTGAAAAGATTATCGCCACTATATGATCCAAAATGAATCTCTACCTAGTGCCCCAATATACAACCCAAAACAAAAACGAGACAAACTGACCCTCTACATGGTCATAGCCACCATGCTTGGTGGTCCATACCTAAACTAGGTGTGCTCTCCGCACACTAATATTTATAACAAGTGTAACAAGTAAACGTGCTAATTTTTTTAGAGTCCAATACACTCACTGGTCTATATTGTATTAACAACATTTTCTCTTTATAAAATGCTGTATGTCAGAAAATGATTTACATATTTTAACCCTTGATTGATAAGGTACAATGACCTACCAAACCCCTTATATACCACACTATCAACCCTGCCAGTGCTATGCATTAGAGTTATACTAAGAAGGTCATTAGTTATAAACCACTATGTGCATATGACCATAATAAAAAGTGCTTCACATATTGTGACCCTTATTTATTAATATATATAATAATAATATCATACCATTCTCCTCATACTCAAATACTTCTAACCTTACTGGTGCCATAAATAACTAAATGGTCCTAAATCCCTACCGAAAATAATCATGTGAATAATGGACAAGTGATAATAAATTAACCCAAACTTTTATCCTATCTCATTTAACATAATACATATGTAAAATCAATCAGTGAAGGTTCCTGGTCATGATATACCATTAAGCGTGATATTTTGTGTATTTGTTAGGTACTACGCCAAAGACCAGCAGACAGGTATGAATATTTGGTTTTATGGTTATAGAATGAGGTCAATCGCAGAGAGTATGTTATTTATTTAAGGCCACATACCGGGAGCATATATGTTATTCTTTAAACATTCAGTAATGTTATTATGATCCTCAACTGGGGCACTTTTTTCAAAAAGACATTTAGTTAGGTTTTCCTCCCCCATTTAATACAACACATGTACAAGCCCTGCAAGCATATTAGGGTTTGGTATGAGAAGTGTGCAGGTGTATCAACTAATGGGCAATTAAACAAAGGGCCTTTGTGATTGGTTTCTTTTGTCATGAAGGGTGGGGCAATACAGGTAGCTCAGGCCTTTATAAGATGTTTATGTAGAGTTAGAACACATGCCTGAGGAAACGGTTGACACCGAGAAACGCGTTGCATGCTACTTACTTACTGTGCATGAGGAATATATGTATTTTATTGCTTTTAATTTTTATTAAAATCCTTCTTTAATGTGAGTACCCTGCACAGATTGCATATTTACCTGTGTACTCCTACAGATTCACACAGTGGTGTGCCTGTGTTTGCACCTAGCTCCTGTTCCCACATTGCTGGATCCAGTATACACAGTCCATCAAGACATAGAGTCCTCTACCTTGGGTATCCTGGTTAGCCGGTTCAGCCAGCTGGTTTGCTGTGAATACCAGCCTGCCCCTATAGGCACATTGGAGTGCCTTTTCACATTGTGAGTACCCTGCACATGTCTTATATTTGTCGTTGGCTTCTTCAGATTCACACATACGGCGCCTCTTTCCTGTGTTTGATTTTAGATTTATAACCTTTGGAGGGTGAAGATCGAGTGCTGCCTCCAGTCCCATAGAAGACAGATACCTATACCAGATTGGGTTATCCTGGACTTTGTATATTTGTCTATCATCCTGATCTAGGATTGGGTATAATATTGTGAATACACACACTTACATTGTATCTAGGTTATCTTAGTACTTTGTTGATTGTTTGTCTGAAACATCCATATATGGTCACGTGGGCCTACATATATATTATTCACCGTTCTTAGTAGCGCCCCCTATTGGGTTATTCCCTTTGTTCTTACATTCTTTATTTCAAATGTAATTGAACAGTAACTTTACTTTTAATTTATCACTTCACATATTACTTTAAATAGAACAATAAATCAGAATGGCACAGACAAAAATATTGGTCCCTTTAACTTAATATTTCATAGCATAGGCTTTGGAGACAATAACTGCAATCAAGTACTTTCTTTAGAATAAGATTTCTACACTTTTTGACTGGGATTTTGTTTTACTCTTCTTCAGCAAACTGCTCCAGTTCTCTAATGTTTGATAGATGCCTTTTGCCAACTGTGAGTTTTAGCTCTTTCCACAGATGTTCAATGGGATTCAGATCTGGATTCATAAAAGGCCACTTTGGAATGGTACAATGTTGTCTTCTCATCTATTATTGGCATCCACGACAAAGCCCTAGAATGGATCACCTCCTTCCTCACCGGCAGAACCCAGAAAGGTAGACTCCCGCACTTCATCTCCAAGCCCACAGAGATCAGCTGCGGTGTACCCCAAGGCTCTTCACTGAGCCCTACCCTCTTCAACATCTACATGGCCCCCCTTGCTGCCATTATCCTACGACACGACCTCAACATCGTCTCCTACGCCGACGACACCCATCTGATCCTCTCACTCACCAGTGACCCCACCACTGCCAAGAAAAATGTCCATGAAGGGATGACAGTAGTCGCCACCTGGATGAGAGACAGCTGCCTCAAGCTAAAAGCAGACAAGGCCAAAGTCCTCCTCCTCGGACCCACCACATCCACTCCTGGTGGCACACAGCTCTTGGACACCCGACCTACCCCCACCATCCACGCACAAAACCTAGGCGTCATCCTGGATTCATCGCTCTCCATGGACTGACAAGTCAACGCCATTTCCTCTTCATGCTTCTACATACTCCATCTGCTGCGAAGGATCTTCAAGTGGATCCCAACCAAGACCAGGAAGACAGTCACCCACGCCCTTGTCAGCAGCCGACTGGACTACGATAACGCGCTCTACACCGGCTCCACCATCAAGCTCCAAAACAGACTCCAGAGCATTAAGAATGCCTCGGCCAGACTCATCCTCGACATCCCTCATCACCAAACACCTGGCTACCCATCAACAAAAGAATCACATTCAACCTTCTCACCCACGCGTTCAAGGCCCTCCACAACATCGGTCCCGAATACCTCAACCACCGGGTCACCTTCTACACCCCTGCCAGACAGCTTTGATCGGTCGACCAAGCCCTCACAGTCATCCCCCGCATCAGGAAGACCACAGAGGGAGGCAGATCCTTCTCTCACCTGGCAGCCAAGATATGGAACACTCTCCCGCTGCACCTCAGACAAGCTACCTCCCTAACTAAGATCAGAAAGGACCTCAAGACCTTTGACTGAACTTCAGCAACCCCAAGTGCCTTGAGACCCTTATGGGTAAGTAGCCATGCTTTACAAAAACTCAATAGATAGACAATAGAGATAGGGTGCTTCTTAAGGTATGTTTTGCATTGGGTGCATGAGATAAGTATCATACAAAGCATGTGCATGAGATAAGTATCACACAAAGCAAATGCTTGAGATAAGTGATTTAAGAATGTGCAAAAGTCTTTCCTGGCAGATCCTATCACAGTCACAAGCAAGTGCACGAGATACACATCATAGAAAGCAAGTGCATGAGATACATATCATACAAAGCAAGTGCATGAGATAAGTATCATACAAAGCAAGTGCATGAGACAAGTATCACACTAAGCAAGTGCATGAGACAAGTATCACACTAAGCAAGTGCATGAGACAAGTATCACACTAAGCAAGTGCATGAGACAAGTATTACACAAAGCAAGTGCATGAGACAAGTATCACACAAAACAAGTGCATGAGATTAGTATCACACAAAGCAAGTGCATGAGATTAGTATCATACAAAGCAAGTGCATGAGATTAGTATCACACAAAGCAAGTGCATGAGATTAGTATCATACAAAGCAATTACATGAGACAAGTATCACACAAAATAAGTGCATGAGACAAGTATCACACAAAGCAAGTGCATGAGATTAGTATCACACAAAGCAAGTGCATGAGATTAGTATCAGACAAAGCAAGTACATGAGACAAAGCAATTACATGAGACAAGTATCACACAAAATAAGTGCATGAGACAAGTATCACACAAAGCAAGTGCATGAGATTAGTATCACACAAAGCAAGTGCATGAGATTAGTATCAGACAAAGCAAGTACATGAGACAAGTATCACACAAAACAAGTGCATGAGACAAGTATCACACAAAGCAAGTGCATGAGATTAGTATCACACAAAGCAAGTGCATGAGATTTGTATCACACAAAGCAAGTGCATGAGATTAGTATCAGACAAAGCAAGTACATGAGACAAGTATCACACAAAATAAGTGCATGAGACAAGTATCACACAAAACAAGTGCATGAGATTGGTATCACACAAAGCAAGTGCATGAGATTAGTATCATACAAAGCAAGTGCATGAGATTAGTATCACACAAAGCAAGTGCATGAGAAAAGTATCACACAAAGCAAGTGCATGAGATTAGTATCAGACAAAGCAAGTGCATGAGATTAGTATCACACAAAGCAAGTGCATGAGAAAAGTATCACACAAAGCAAGTGCATGAGATTAGTATCAGACAAAGCAAGTGCATGAGATTAGTTTCAGACAAAGCAAGTACATGAGATTAGTATCACACAAAACAAGTGCATGAGATAAGTATCACACAAAGCAAGTGCATGAGATTAGTATCACACAAAGCAAGTGCATGAGATTAGTATCACACAAAGCAAGTGCATGAGATTAGTATCACACAAAGCAAGTGCATGAGATTAGTATCACACAAAGCAAGTGCATGAGATTAGTATCAGACAAAGCAAGTACATGAGACAAGTATCACACAAAATAAATACATGAGACCAGTATCACACCAAACAAGTGCATGAGATTGGTATCATACAAAGCAAGTGCATGAGATTAGTGCCAACTATGCCAACCTTTACATGAATTTTTTTGAAGAAAAGTTTGTCTATAGCAACCAGCTCTTTCAGAAGTATGGCGCCACCTGGTGGAGATTCATAGATGACATCTTTGGCATATGGTGGGGCAGCAGAGACTCCCTGATCCGCTTTGTGGATGAAATCAATCATGAGGTAGCAGGCCTAGAGTTCACTTTAAATTTAAGTGAAGAAAGGATGGTGTTTCTGGACACTGAGATATACAAAAAGGGTACTGAATTGAAAGTTGACATACATTACAAAGAAACAGATCGCAATACTCTTTTAAGGTATGATAGTTTTCACAACAACAGGTTAAAGGACTCATTACCTAGGAGTCAACTTATTAGGGTGGACAGAATTGTCAGTGAGCAAGAGATCAAAAAAACTAGGTTCAAGGAAATGGGCAAAAGGTTTCTAGATAGAGGGTATCCAGCAGTGCTAATTAATCAAGAGATACAGAATGTACATAAAGTAAGGGATAGAGATAAAGCAAGAAAAGCTAAAGATGATAAGTTGATTTTTATATCCCAACACAATGAGTACAGTAATAAGATATCTAAGATTATAAGAAGGCACTGGCATATCATCTAGGATTGTAATAAATAAAAGTATTGCAGAATAAACCTATTATGGCCCACAAGCGAGTTAAAAATCTTGGAGACTTTCTAGTAAAATCTGACTTAGGATCTAAACGACCAAATAAAGAAAGGTATATCACTGAGAGGGATGTTGGTTGTTACCCATGTTTAGGGTGTGGTAATTGTAATTCTGTTATTAAGGGCAAGGAATTTGTACACCCTATAAATGGTCATAAATTTAAGTTGAAATCACATTACACATGCGAATCCACATATGTGATATATATAATTAAATGCCCATGTGCCCGTATCTATGTAGGTGAAACGACCCAAAGCATGAGAAATAGACTCAATCAACATAAGTCAAATATTAGAAAGAAAGACGATAAGGCTCCAGTAGCTTGCCACTTTGCGGAATTTGGCCATCAAATTAGCCAGTTACGTTGGCAAATTATAGATCAAGTGGGAGTGCTCAGAGGAGGAGGTGACAGAGAAATGTTTCTAAAACAAAGAGAGGCATTTTGGATCCACAGGTTGGATTCTATGTACCCTAAGGGGTTAAATAGAGAATGGGATCTGTCGGTCTTCCTCTGAGCAAACTCACTTTTAAATCCCCTTCAGGCAATATGATGTTAAAAAACTTCTTATTTAGGTCTGTGTACTCCTCTATTTACTCTCTTGATTGTTTTATCATGAGTGTATTCCTAAGGTTCAGGGTTATAAATTAATACATAGTTTATGCAGGATAATTTTTATATCTCGTTCTCTATAGGATTAAGATAAAGAGTTAATACATTGTATAAAATATAATAGCAGTGTTTTTTTTAAAGGCTTTTTTTAAAGGCTCTAAAGTAAAAGA
Organism: Bombina bombina; assembly: GCF_027579735.1. Lineage (NCBI taxonomy): Eukaryota > Metazoa > Chordata > Amphibia > Anura > Bombinatoridae > Bombina > Bombina bombina. The sequence continues at coordinate 1,387,410,108 of NC_069500.1, forward strand.
GATGCAAAATCGAGATATAATGAGATTTCTGTAAGTGTACATCTGCTTTTTACCTGTATTTTGTAATTTACCTGTTCTTTGTGTAAATACATTGTTTTTATTTATGTCTCTAACTATGGATGGCAGAATCCACATACTTAAATCACAATTGTATATATATGTGTAAACAAGAGATGAAAAGGTTAATCCAAGCACAAGGTGTGTTACTTTGGATCCTGAATGTGATTGGTCGACACTGCCTTTAAATTAAGAGACAGGTGCATTACTGTGTATGCATGATTAAGAGACTGCGGTCTCGAAACGTCGCATACCTGTCTTGTATGCTTTTAAACATTCAATAAAGAAGATTCCTTTTACTTCACTGATGCTGTGGACAGTTTTGTTTGTTTTACATTGTGGAGCTGGAGGTCGCCAGCTTGACCAATTTGCATCAAAGCCTAGGAAGGCATTGCCCTGTGCCGGTCTCATCTCACAGTGCTGTACCTGCATGAGATTAGTATCACACAAAGCAAGTGCATGACATAAGTATCATACAAAGTAAGTGCATGAGATTAGTATCCCACAAAGCAAGTGCATGAGATTAGTATCACACAAAGCAAGTGCATGAGATTAGTATCATACAAAGCAAGTGCATGAGATTAGTATCATACAAAGCAAGTGCATGAGATTAGTATCACACAAAGCAAGTGCATGAGATTAGTATCATACAAAGCAAGTGCATGCGATTAGTATCATACAAAGCAAGTGCATGAGATTAGTATCACACAAAGCAAGTGCATGAGATTAGTATCCCACAAAGCAAGTGCATGAGATTAGTATCATACAAAGCAAGTGCATGACATAAGTATCATACAAAGCAAGTGCATGAGATTAGTATCACACAAAGCAAGTGCATGACATAAGTATCATACAAAGCAAGTGCATGAGATTAGTATCCCACAAAGCAAGTGCATGAGATTAGTATCACACAAAGCAAGTGCATGAGATTAGTATCAGACAAAGCAAGTACATGAGACAAGTATCACACAAAAGAAGTGCATGAGATTGGTATCATACAAAGCAAGTGCAAGAGATTAGTATCAGACAAAGCAAGTACATGAGACAAGTATCACACCAAACAAGTGCATGAGATTGGTATCATACAAAGCAAGTGCATGAGATTAGTATCACACAAAGCAAGTGCATGAGATTAGTATCATACAAAGCAGGTACATGAGACAAGTATCACACAAAGCAATGTAATCTAGACCAATATATTTCCAGTGACTTGTTATAGCAGCAACAGAGCAAAATGTATGAGAAATCTCTTATTTAGGTTTTCTTTTGAAGGACTCATATCTCCTTGTTTCATCACTTTCTATACACACACACACTTTCTTATCTTATCTTTGTCTGTATACCAAAGCCTAATTCTAAGGCCCTGGTTTTCAAATGCTCTCCAGCTTGGAGAGAAATTGCAGTTCAGACTTCACAGGGGCTGAACTCACTAAATATTTAAAAGGAAAAGGGCAGAACTCTCCAGCACTGCAAGATCTCTCTGCTTTATATATATGAAGGAGAGACAAGCCCAGTGCAATACAACACTTTTGTGATATGAGAGTTTTGTTACACTTACACTTTGTGCTTTATATTTTAGATTACTTTACACTTTAAATTGGGTCCTTTCAATATTATAGAATTTAAGCTTTGCACTCTCATTTATATTCTAATATATTTAAAATTAGTTCTAGCAGTGATTTTATACATTCGGATTATGTTTTCAAAGTTTCTGTGTTAATTAAACAAATTAGGATCATACTTTGTATATTTCTATGTAGCTTTTACAAATTAAATTGCACTTTGAATTTGCTGCACTGCAAACTAAAACTGACAGATTCAGAAAGTGGGAGGGACAGGACAGTTCCCTAGTCTGAACAGGGGAGTTCCCAGGGTATGACTGAAGCTCGCTCACAAGTCTTGTGACATTTTGTAAGCATTTTAAATAAGCTGGTCTTACTGATTTGTCTCTCCAGCTGAATGCAGGTGAAGTTAATTAAAATAAGTGTATTGTGAATTTTGAAAAGTAATATGTACTAAAATATAGACAAAATCAAGTTAAAGTGTAGTGAGAACATTTCAGTTTAATTTGCAATTGATGCAAACGGAGCCTTTATATCAGTCCCAGGGGTTCTCCAGTTACCTTTTGTCTCCCATCTCTCTGGAGTTTCTAGGTTCCTCACTTTTTCTTAGAAAATTCAGTGAGTTCTGCCTCTGTGAAGTCAGCATTACCTTCTCTCTCCAAACTAGAGAATGTTTGATTATCTGGCCCATCGATACTATAATCGCGTTTGTAACGCGTCCGTCACCAGTTGCATCCTCAAAGGAATGTTGGCTGCGCAAGGCAGCCAAAAGAATCCACCTGGATGCAGCGTAGGCAAACGAAGCCTTAAAAAAACATGCAACCGCCCACACAAAACAAAGAAAAAACACGTAACTGCCCGCAAGAAATAAAAAAACATAACCACCCGCACGAAGTATAATAAAAAATCCTAACCTCCCGCACAAAGTATTAACAAACACCGAAACCGCCAACCCCACATCGCAAAATAATAAAGTAATTAATGCCTAATCTGCAAATAACATAATTAAAATATTAACTCCTAAACCGCCAACCCCCCACATCGCAATAAAGCTAATTAACCTATTAACCCCTAAACCACCAAACCCCACATCCCAATAAACCTAATCAACCTATTAACTCCTAAACCGCCAACCCCCCACATCGCAATAAACCTAATTAACTTATTAACCCCTAAACCACCAAACCCCCACATCACAATAAACCTAATTAACCTATTAACTCCTAAACCGCCAACCCCCACAACACAAATAACTAATTTAATTACTAAGCCCCCTAACCTAACACCCCCTAAATTACCCCAATACTAAGTTACACTTAAAATAATAAAACCTAACATTACATTACAAAAAATATAATCTAAAATAACAAAAAACCTCTAAAAATACAGTAAAAAATAAGCAAAATTATAAAAAATTAAAACTAATCCCTATGAAAATAAAAAAGCCCCCCCAAAATAAAAACACCCCCTAATCTAAACTATTTTAAAAAATAAAAGTCCTCCTAACAGTAAAACCCCCCACCTAGCAAACCCCCCAAAATAAAAAAAATCTAAACTACCCATTGCCCCTAAAGGGGCATTTGTATGGGCATTGCCCTTTAAAGGGTATTCAGCTCTTTTACTGCCCTTAAAAGAGAAATCAGCCCTTTTACAGCCCATTAAATCTCTAATCTTAAAAATAAAAAAAAAATCCTAACACATTGGGGCCCATTTATCAAACTCCGTTTGAAGCTTGTGGGCCCGTGTTCCTGGCGAGTCTTCAGACTCACCAGAAACACCAGTTATGAAGCAGCGGTCTAAAGACAGCTGCTCCATAACCCTGTCCTCCTGCTCTGATGAGGCGGACAGGAATCACCGGAAATCAACCCAATCGAGTACGATCGAGTAGATTGACACCCCCTGCTGGCGGCTCATTGGCCGTGAGTCTGCAGGGGGCGGCGTTGCACCAGCAGCTCTTGTTAGCTGCTGGTGCAATGCTGAATACGGAGAGCGTATTGCTCTCCGCATTCAGCGAGGTCTTGCGGACCAGATCCGCACTGTTGTATCAGGTCCGCAAGACCTTTAATATATAAGCCCCTAAGCCCCAAATAGGTACTCACCATTCCTGAAGTCCGGCGTAGAAGGTCTTCTTCCAGACGCCTCCATCTTCTATCTTCATCCGGAGTGAAGGCGGCGCAGAGTGGAGGTGTAGAGCTGGCTTCCCTGATGCACGGAATCTCAGTAGCGGTCTTCAGTGGCGGTGGTCCTCAGTGGCGTGGAGGCTCCTCTTCATGCAATTGTCCGTTGTACACTGAAAATGAAATGCAATATTTATTGAGGTACCTTGCATTCCTATTGACTGAAATTTTGAAATCAACTAATATGATGAGAGCTATGAAAGTCAATAGGATTTCAGTACCTCTAATCCTATTGGCTGATTTCAAAATTTCAGCTAATAGGAATGCAAGGTACCCCAAATAGAATGCTGTACCTTGCATTCAATCTTCAGTGTACAACGGACATCAGATGAAGAGGAGCCTCCATGCCGCCGAGGAACACTGCCTCCGCTGAGGATTGCCGCTGAGGATCCACACATCGGTGAAGACAGCTCCGCACCTCCACTCCGCGCCGCCTTCGTTCCGGATGAATATAGAAGATGATGGAGCCGGCTGGAAGAAGACCTTCTCCGCCGAACTTTAGGAATGGTGAGTATCTATTTGGGGCTTAGTCTTAGGCTTTTTTTTTTTGGGGTGGCTTTTTTTTTTACATTATTTTTTTGGACTGGAAAAGAGCTGATTGCCCTTTTAAGGGCAGTAAAAGAGCTGAATGCCCTTTTAAGGGCAATGTCCATACAAATGCCCCTTTAGGGGCAATGGGTAGTTTAGTTTTTTATTTTGGGGTGTTTGGTGTTTGGAGGGTTTTACTGTTAGGGGGTAATTGGTCATTTGTTTAGGTAAAAGAGCTGTTTAACTTAGGGAAATGCCTTATAAAAGCCATTTTAAGGGCTAATGGTAGTCCAGTATAAGATTAGGGGGTGTTTTTATTTTTTTGGGAATTTTTTATAGGGGTATTAGTTTAGGTTTAAATTTTTTATTTTGGATAGCTTTCTTTATTTTTTTCTGTAATTTTACATTTTTTTATTTTGTGTAATTTTAGCTTTGGGGTTTGTATTTTTTTTTAAAAAATAGACTGCCCTCTGGGCAGGCTTATCACCTAGTAGAAAATAATGATGCTCTCTGGGAAACTGAATCTGACAGTTTTTCAGTTTTAATTTAAATAAAAGACATGCAAAGTGCAATCTAATTTGTAAAATACACATAAATATACAAAGCATGAGCATAATTTGTTAAAGTTACACAGAAACTTTGAAGGCATTATCAGAATGTGTAAAATCACAATCCTGCAATCACTGCTGTATACAAAATAAAATACAAAATGAAAAGTGAAAAGTTAAAATGTAATAAAATGTAATCTGAACTGTAAAGTGATATAAAATTGAAATCACAAAGTGTAAATGCAGCAGAACTGTCATGTTATGCAGTGCTATATTGCTCTGGGCTTGCCTCTCCTTCGTATACAGAAATGCAGGAAATGCCCCTTGAAGAAGTAAAGCAAATTCTGCCTTTAAAATTACCCAAGGGATCTTGCAGTGCTGGGGATCATTTAAGAATACTTCACCTGAGCAGAGAATATCAGGCCCTTAGAGAGAATAATTGAAAATGACTATTTTATTACTTATTTCTCCTACCTCCCAATGGAAGTGTAATTTCTTCTGCTGACTGCTCATTGAAATCACAGGGCCACGTTATTATATACTGCGTGCGTCAGTAGCGGACCTACTCAATAGTACAAAAATGTTTTTGGGTTCCCCCTTCAAAGGTAAATCAGTAATAATAAACAGTAATGATATACATGGTTCAATCTATAATGATTTTGAGTAAATATGTACAGTGATGAATATGCTGCGCAGTATAAGGATTATCTATACACAAATAATGACCATATGTACCCTGATGAGTATGCTGCGCAGTATAAGGAGTATCTATACACAAATAATGACCATATGTGCCCTGATGAGTATGCTGCGAAGTATAAGGAGTATCTATACACAAATAATGACCATATGTGCCCTGATGAGTATGCTGTGCAGTATAAGGAGTATCTATACACAAATAATGACCATATGTGCCCTGATGAGTATGCTGTGCAGTATAAGGAGTATATATACACAAATAATGACCATATGTACCCTGATGAGTATGCTGCGCAGTGTAAAGAGTATCTACACACAAATAATGACCATATGTACCCTGATGAGTATGCTGTGCAGTATAAGGAGAATCTATACACAAATAATGACCATACGTGCCCTGATGAGTATGCTGCGCAGTATAAGGAGTATCTATACACAAATAATGAACATACGTGCCCTGATGAGTATGCTGCGCAGTATAAGGAGTATATATAAACAAATAATGACCATACGTACCCTGATGAGTATGCTGCGCAGTATAAGAAGAAAAAACAGTGGGTTTTAAGGAGCGCAAATCTACCCCTGCATTACACACTAATCTGCTCCCATCAAGCAAATAAAAGAATAGGTACAATGAGAAAAGGGGGGGGGGGTGTATGCGCTAAGCAGCTACGGGGAAAAAAATTAAGCAGTGGTATAGTGTTCTTGGTAAATAAATGTGTTAAGGATGTGTAATACAGAACTGATAGATTGGAATCACAATATACTTTTATAGATGTACCATATAATATGGCTATTAATCTAAGAATGAATCTAGTAAAAAACAGGTGGAACAAACATAAGATTTATTAATCTCAGATTTAAAAGATATACTAATCTCAATAAAACATATATATATATATATATATATATATATATATATATATATATATATATATATATAAAAGATTGGATGTTAATATGACCGGTCATACGTTAGTATAAATCAACAGAAATTATAATATAAAAACCTAACAATAAAATCCTAACAATAAAAAATATATATAAGTGCAACTAAATCTGGAGAAATGTGGAGTAGTTGCTACTTATATGAATAAAAATAAATCCACCTTTGTTATACTGACACAGGAAGGGAGTGCAGTTAGAATATAAATTCCAATGTATTGGTATGGAAAAGTTCCGTTTGGCAATAAGCTTACTTCAAATATATGGCTAAGTTTCGTTATAGCAAAAAACAACTAGTGTGAAAGTCCTGTTATAGGGAACTAACTGGTGTTAGAAACAACATGTAGAGATAATGTTGCATTAGTTCCGTTGTAGTTCCGTTATAGTTCCGTTATTCCAAAAGTTCATACAATGGATTTAAAATAAGGTGTTTTTTCTTTAAAAGTTGCCTCTGACTACCACGCTGTGGTGCCCTTACACCTCTATAGTGCCTACCTGCTCTTGTCACAAGCTGAATCCTCCGTCTGGGTACGGCACAGGTGTCCAAAGCGGCTTCCAACAGCTGGTAACGTCAGGGACGTAGGATGCGTGTCGACTGTAGATCCGGTTGAAGATATGAAACTCTGCGCAGAGTACTTTAAAAATTTGACAAAGTAGTTCCCACGAATCCTTTGTAATCCTTATAAATAATACTTTCTTATCACCTTGTGATTAATAGTCTAGCTCCATCAACGCGTTTCACCATGTGACATGGCTTTATCAAGATGGTTTAGACTAGTTTTGAGATCCTTTATAAATGTGTGATTCATCCGTGATTGGTCCTGGTTTGATTGTTAATTTCTTTAAGGCCATCCCTTACTTAAGGTGGATATTCTTAAAGGTGGATTTCCTAAGTTCCTATTCTCTATTATTGTGAAGCTAATTTCTCTGTTATTTACAAATAAAACAATTATCTAAAAACATTCTATTTTGATATGAAGCCATAAAGTCTTATTTGTACTGATTCTTTATTTACTCAAATAAATATGTACAATATATATTATCAATTTTCTTTAAAACATCAGATCAGGTATTGATGTAATACAGACATGATGATATTTGTCTATCTATGTCTAACATCTAAGTTTCTAAACCTTTTTGGAAATCTTCTGAATGTCACAAAACGATTTATAATTTGTAAATATATGTATATTTATATTTGTATATTTGGTTTTCGGTTACGTTTGGAGAAATGTCCAAATATGAATTGTTTTAATAACAACTAACCTCTATATTTATATTTATCAGAACATCTGTTAAAACTTTCAGTATACACATTAAATGTATATGAGTTAAAAATTATACAACTATATTGTTGTTAAACCGTTATTAACTCTATGTGCTAATACTTTCTAGTTGATCATGTGGTTCTTAAATATAGAATTAAGAAGTTTTAAAATTATATGCTTACGAATAACTGATTATATTGGGAAATATATATCTATGATTAGTGAATTTGTATAGTTGATTTAATTCAATGATTATCTATACACAAATACTGACCATACGTACCCTGATGAGTATGCTGCGCAGTATAAGGAGTATCTATACACAAATAATGACCATATGTGCCCTGATGAGTATGCTGTGCAGTATAAGGAGTATCTATACACAAATAATGACCATATGTACCCTGATGAGTATGCTGCGCAGTATAAGGAGTATCTATACACAAATAATGACCATACGTACCCTGATGAGTATGCTGCGCAGTATAAGGAGTATCTATACACAAATAATGACCATATGTGCCCTGATGAGTATGCTGTGCAGTATAAGGAGTATCTATACACAAATAATGACCATATGTACCCTGATGAGTATGCTGCGCAGTATAAGGAGTATCTATACACAAATAATGACCATACGTACCCTGATGAGTATGCTGCGCAGTATAAGGAGTATCTATACACAAATAATGACCATATGTGCCCTGATGAGTATGCTGCGCAGTATAAGGAGTATCTATACACAAATAATGACCATACGTACCCTGATGAGTATGCTGTGCAGTATAAGGAGTATCTATACACAAATAATGACCATATGTGCCCTGATGAGTATGCTGCGCAGTATAAGGAGTATCTATACACAAATAATGACCATACGTACCCTGATGAGTATGCTGCGCAGTATAAGGAGTATCTATACACAAATAATGACCATATGTGCCCTGATGAGTATGCTGTGCAGTATAAGGAGTATCTATACACAAATAATGACCATATGTACCCTGATGAGTATGCTGCGCAGTATAAGGAGTATCTATACACAAATAATGACCATACGTACCCTGATGAGTATGCTGCGCAGTATAAGGAGTATCTATACACAAATAATGACCATATGTGCCCTGATGAGTATGCTGCGCAGTATAAGGAGTATCTATACACAAATAATGACCATACGTGCCCTGATGAGTATGCTGCGCAGTATAAGGAGTATCTATACACAAATAATGAACATACGTGCCCTGATGAGTATGCTGCGCAGTATAAGGAGTATATATACACAAATAATGACCATACGTACCCTGATGAGTATGCTGCGCAGTATAAGAAGAAAAAACAGTGGGTTTTAAGGAGCGCAAATCTACCCCTGCATTACACACTAATCTGCTCCCATCAAGCAAATAAAAGAATAGGTACAATGAGAAAAGGGGGGGGGTGTATGCGCTAAGCAGCTACGGGGAAAAAAATTAAGCAGTGGTATAGTGTTCTTGGTAAATAAATGTGTTAAGGATGTGTAATACAGAACTGATAGATTGGAATCACAATATACTTTTATAGATGTACCATATAATATGGCTATTAATCTAAGAATGAATCTAGTAAAAAACAGGTGGAACAAACATAAGATTTATTAATCTCAGATTTAAAAGATATACTAATCTCAATAAAACATACATATATATATATATATATATAAGATTGGATGTTAATATGACCGGTCATACGTTAGTATAAATCAACAGAAATTACAATATAAAATCCTAACAATAAAATCCTAACAATAAAAAATATATATAAGTGCAACTAAATCTGGAGAAATGTGGAGTAGTTGCTACTTATATGAATAAAAATAAATCCACCTTTGTTATACTGACACAGGAAGGGAGTGCAGTTAGAATATAAATTCCAATGTATTGGTATGGAAAAGTTCCGTTTGGCAATAAGCTTACTTCAAATATATGGCTAAGTTTCGTTATAGCAAAAAACAACTAGTGTGAAAGTCCTGTTATAGGGAACTAACTGGTGTTAGAAACAACATGTAGAGATAATGTTGCATTAGTTCCGTTGTAGTTCCGTTATAGTTCCGTTATTCCAAAAGTTCATACAATGGATTTAAAATAAGGTGTTTTTTCTTTAAAAGTTGCCTCTGACTACCACGCTGTGGTGCCCTTACACCTCTATAGTGCCTACCTGCTCTTGTCACAAGCTGAATCCTCCGTCTGGGTACGGCACAGGTGTCCAAAGCGGCTTCCAACAGCTGGTAACGTCAGGGACGTAGGATGCGTGTCGACTGTAGATCCGGTTGAAGATATGAAACTCTGCGCAGAGTACTTTAAAAATTTGACAAAGTAGTTCCCACGAATCCTTTGTAATCCTTATAAATAATACTTTCTTATCACCTTGTGATTAATAGTCTAGCTCCATCAACGCGTTTCACCATGTGACATGGCTTTATCAAGATGGTTTAGACTAGTTTTGAGATCCTTTATAAATGTGTGATTCATCCGTGATTGGTCCTGGTTTGATTGTTAATTTCTTTAAGGCCATCCCTTACTTAAGGTGGATATTCTTAAAGGTGGATTTCCTAAGTTCCTATTCTCTATTATTGTGAAGCTAATTTCTCTGTTATTTACAAATAAAACAATTATCTAAAAACATTCTATTTTGATATGAAGCCATAAAGTCTTATTTGTACTGATTCTTTATTTACTCAAATATATATGTACAATATATATTATCAATTTTCTTTAAAACATCAGATCAGGTATTGATGTAATACAGACATGATGATATTTGTCTATCTATGTCTAACATCTAAGTTTCTAAACCTTTTTGGAAATCTTCTGAATGTCACAAAACGATTTATAATTTGTAAATATATGTATATTTATATTTGTATATTTGGTTTTCGGTTACGTTTGGAGAAATGTCCAAATATGAATTGTTTTAATAACAACTAACCTCTATATTTATCAGAACATCTGTTAAAACTTTCAGTATACACATTAAATGTATATGAGTTAAAAATTATACAACTATATTGTTGTTAAACCGTTATTAACTCTATGTGCTAATACTTTCTAGTTGATCATGTGGTTCTTAAATATAGAATTAAGAAGTTTTAAAATTATATGCTTACGAATAACTGATTATATTGGGAAATATATATCTATGATTAGTGAATTTGTATAGTTGATTTAATTCAATGATTATCTATACACAAATACTGACCATACGTACCCTGATGAGTATGCTGCGCAGTATAAGGAGTATCTATACACAAATAATGACCATATGTGCCCTGATGAGTATGCTGTGCAGTATAAGGAGTATCTATACACAAATAATGACCATATGTACCCTGATGAGTATGCTGCGCAGTATAAGGAGTATCTATACACAAATAATGACCATACGTACCCTGATGAGTATGCTGCGCAGTATAAGGAGTATCTATACACAAATAATGACCATATGTGCCCTGATGAGTATGCTGTGCAGTATAAGGAGTATCTATACACAAATAATGACCATATGTACCCTGATGAGTATGCTGCGCAGTATAAGGAGTATCTATACACAAATAATGACCATACGTACCCTGATGAGTATGCTGCGCAGTATAAGGAGTATCTATACACAAATAATGACCATATGTGCCCTGATGAGTATGCTGCGCAGTATAAGGAGTATCTATACACAAATAATGACCATACGTACCCTGATGAGTATGCTGTGCAGTATAAGGAGTATCTATACACAAATAATGACCATATGTGCCCTGATGAGTATGCTGCGCAGTATAAGGAGTATCTATACACAAATAATGACCATACGTACCCTGATGAGTATGCTGCGCAGTATAAGGAGTATCTATACACAAATAATGACCATATGTGCCCTGATGAGTATGCTGTGCAGTATAAGGAGTATCTATACACAAATAATGACCATATGTACCCTGATGAGTATGCTGCGCAGTATAAGGAGTATCTATACACAAATAATGACCATACGTACCCTGATGAGTATGCTGCGCAGTATAAGGAGTATCTATACACAAATAATGACCATATGTGCCCTGATGAGTATGCTGCGCAGTATAAGGAGTATCTATACACAAATAATGACCATACGTGCCCTGATGAGTATGCTGCGCAGTATAAGGAGTATCTATACACAAATAATGAACATACGTGCTCTGATGAGTATGCTGCGCAGTATAAGGAGTATATATACACAAATAATGACCATACGTACCCTGATGAGTATGCTGCGCAGTATAAGAAGAAAAAACAGTGGGTTTTAAGGAGCGCAAATCTACCCCTGCATTACACACTAATCTGCTCCCATCAAGCAAATAAAAGAATAGGTACAATGAGAAAAGGGGGGGGGGGGTGTATGCGCTAAGCAGCTACGGGGAAAAAAATTAAGCAGTGGTATAGTGTTCTTGGTAAATAAATGTGTTAAGGATGTGTAATACAGAACTGATAGATTGGAATCACAATATACTTTTATAGATGTACCATATAATATGGCTATTAATCTAAGAATGAATCTAGTAAAAAACAGGTGGAACAAACATAAGATTTATTAATCTCAGATTTAAAAGATATACTAATCTCAATAAAACATACATATATATATATATATATATATATATATAAGATTGGATGTTAATATGACCGGTCATACGTTAGTATAAATCAACAGAAATTACAATATAAAATCCTAACAATAAAATCCTAACAATAAAAAATATATATAAGTGCAACTAAATCTGGAGAAATGTGGAGTAGTTGCTACTTATATGAATAAAAATAAATCCACCTTTGTTATACTGACACAGGAAGGGAGTGCAGTTAGAATATAAATTCCAATGTATTGGTATGGAAAAGTTCCGTTTGGCAATAAGCTTACTTCAAATATATGGCTAAGTTTCGTTATAGCAAAAAACAACTAGTGTGAAAGTCCTGTTATAGGGAACTAACTGGTGTTAGAAACAACATGTAGAGATAATGTTGCATTAGTTCCGTTGTAGTTCCGTTATAGTTCCGTTATTCCAAAAGTTCATACAATGGATTTAAAATAAGGTGTTTTTTCTTTAAAAGTTGCCTCTGACTACCACGCTGTGGTGCCCTTACACCTCTATAGTGCCTACCTGCTCTTGTCACGAGCTGAATCCTCCGTCTGGGTACGGCACAGGTGTCCAAAGCGGCTTCCAACAGCTGGTAACGTCAGGGACGTAGGATGCGTGTCGACTGTAGATCCGGTTGAAGATATGAAACTCTGCGCAGAGTACTTTAAAAATTTGACAAAGTAGTTCCCACGAATCCTTTGTAATCCTTATAAATAATACTTTCTTATCACCTTGTGATTAATAGTCTAGCTCCATCAACGCGTTTCACCATGTGACATGGCTTTATCAAGATGGTTTAGACTAGTTTTGAGATCCTTTATAAATGTGTGATTCATCCGTGATTGGTCCTGGTTTGATTGTTAATTTCTTTAAGGCCATCCCTTACTTAAGGTGGATATTCTTAAAGGTGGATTTCCTAAGTTCCTATTCTCTATTATTGTGAAGCTAATTTCTCTGTTATTTACAAATAAAACAATTATCTAAAAACATTCTATTTTGATATGAAGCCATAAAGTCTTATTTGTACTGATTCTTTATTTACTCAAATAAATATGTACAATATATATTATCAATTTTCTTTAAAACATCAGATCAGGTATTGATGTAATACAGTACAGACATGATGATATTTGTCTATCTATGTCTAACATCTAAGTTTCTAAACCTTTTTGGAAATCTTCTGAATGTCACAAAACGATTTATAATTTGTAAATATATGTATATTTATATTTGTATATTTGGTTTTCGGTTACGTTTGGAGAAATGTCCAAATATGAATTGTTTTAATAACAACTAACCTCTATATTTATATTTATCAGAACATCTGTTAAAACTTTCAGTATACACATTAAATGTATATGAGTTAAAAATTATACAACTATATTGTTGTTAAACCGTTATTAACTCTATGTGCTAATACTTTCTAGTTGATCATGTGGTTCTTAAATATAGAATTAAGAAGTTTTAAAATTATATGCTTACGAATAACTGATTATATTGGGAAATATATATCTATGATTAGTGAATTTGTATAGTTGATTTAATTCAATGATTATCTATACACAAATACTGACCATACGTACCCTGATGAGTATACTGCGCAGTATAAGGAGTATCTGTACACAAATAATGACCATATGTGCCCTGATGAGTATGCTGTGCAGTATAAGGAGTATCTATACACAAATAATGACCATATGTACCCTGATGAGTATGCTGCGCAGTATAAGGAGTATCTATACACAAATAATGACCATACGTACCCTGATGAGTATGCTGCGCAGTATAAGGAGTATCTATACACAAATAATGACCATATGTGCCCTGATGAGTATGCTGTGCAGTATAAGGAGTATCTATACACAAATAATGACCATATGTACCCTGATGAGTATGCTGCGCAGTATAAGGAGTATCTATACACAAATAATGACCATACGTACCCTGATGAGTATGCTGCGCAGTATAAGGAGTATCTATACACAAATAATGACCATATGTGCCCTGATGAGTATGCTGCGCAGTATAAGGAGTATCTATACACAAATAATGACCATACGTACCCTGATGAGTATGCTGTGCAGTATAAGGAGTATCTATACACAAATAATGACCATATGTGCCCTGATGAGTATGCTGCGCAGTATAAGGAGTATCTATACACAAATAATGACCACATAGGCACACTCCTATGTATAGACTGGCTCCAATACTTGGGCCCTGGAACCACTGCACCTGCTGCACCAATGGTAGTTCCACCCCTATTGTGAGTTAAAAATAGTTTAATGAATCATTTTTAATTTTAAGACAATTTTAAATAACTTTCCAATTTACCTTTATGATCACATTTTCTTTGTTTTCTTGTTATTCTTTGTTGAAAAGCAGGAAGATAATTTGAGGAGCGTGCACGTGTCTGCAGCACTATATTGCAGCAGTTTATATATTAGCAAGAACACTAGATGGCAGCACTATTTCCTGTCATGTAGTTCTGCAGAACTGTGCCCACTACCTATCTGGATATCTCTTCAACAAAAAATAACATGAGAATGACCAAATTTGATAATCAAAGTAAATTGGAACCTTTTTTTAATATTGTATTCTCTGCTTGAATCATGAAAGAAAAAAATGGGTTTCATGTCCCTTTAAAAACCCTTTTTTATAAAAAAAAAAACATTTAATACACAGTCAACTGCTATTGTTTGTGCGAAGATGAGGATAAAATAACACTAGACTATAGCTTTAATGCCATGTGCACGCTCCTCATCTACTTCAATAGACTCCAGTGGCGTATTTCTGTTTTATGCTGCCATAGGCACAGGCCTTGTTGGCCCAGGCTACAATTCACCCTGGTAGTCTTTCTTGGAAAGGAGATAAGTTTCAACAAAGCAAAACATGAAAAAGGTATATTTGATAAACTGGAGCATTTTTTTTAAATTGCCTGCTCAGTGGCCGAATGATCAAGATGGAGCTTGATGCCCTTGTTTCCACTTCAGACTCGCCGGAAACAGCACTTATGAAGCAGCGGTCTAAAGACAGCTCCACCATAACTTGCCCGCCTGCTCTGAGGCTGCGGACATCAATCCGCCCGATCCTATACGATTGGGCTTATTGACACCCCCTGTTCTGCAGGGGGCGGCATCGCACAAGCAGTTCATAAGAAATGATTGTGCAAGGATAAATGCCGACAGCTTATGTGGGGCGGACAGGATACGCAACATTGTATCGTGTCCGCTCGCAGTTTCATAAATCGCCCCTCAGTCTGAATCAAGGTTCACTTCTGATTTCCCTGTCCCTTTAATATATCTGGAGCACTATGTCCATTAAGCATCAGAGTCAGGGTTAATACTGCAACCAGAAAAACAACTTTGGCTTTACAAATGTAAGACTTTTAAAGAGACAGTAAACACCTTGGGGCATATGTATGAAGCTCTGGCGGACCTGATCCTACACTGTGGATCAGGTCCGCCAGACCTCGCTGAATACGGCGAGCAATACGCTCGCCGTATTCAGCATTGCACCAGCAGCTCACAAGAGCTTCTGGTGCAACGCCGCTCCCTGCAGACTCGCGGCCACCAGCAGGGGGTGTCAATCAACCCGATCGTACTCGATCGGGTTGATTTCCGGCGATGTCTGTCCTCCTGCTCAGAGCAGACGGACAGGTTATGGAGCAGCGGTCTTTGTGACCGCTGCTTCATAACTGCTGTTTCTGGCGAGCCTGCATACGGAGCTTGATACATATGCCCCATTGTAATTACATTTTTACTGTGTTGCTATAGAATAACATACCAGCCAAGTCTAAACAATTTAAAACAATAATGTAACACCTTGTTTGCTGCAATTGTTTCTCAATAGACAAACTCTACTCACTATATGGAGGAGCCAATCTGGTCTTGAGTATGCAGACAACAAGGCTAGCCAATGTCATTATGTTAGTAACATTTCAGAATGGGAGATTTGCCATGTCATCTCCAGAATAAGCTTTTGAAATGACAGAGATATCTCCTTCAGGTAAATTGCAAGGAAATAAGCATTTTTGTAACTTATTTTAGCAAATTTCATGTAACTGACTCACCGTGCTGTATTTGGCATCCTGCCCTGTGCAGCAGAATTACACAGTTAGACAAGAAGTTAGAGAAAAATGTACACAATTATTTATAAATAGAAATAAACTGACAGAGTTGTATTATCTACGTACCAGCATAGTTCTAGCTAGATACAAACCAGTTTAAACAGGTGAATTTTGGCAAGGTAAATGCTTCAATTAATGCCAGCAGATGCTACTACTTTGCATTCTATTTTTCTAGCTAAATATACCAATCATCAAATGCTGAGTGCATTTTTTATGTCTAGTAAATAATTATAAATATTTTGGGCCAGAATACAAGTAAAGCGGTAAATATTGCTTTTGCGAAAGAGATATTAGTGCTCCACTGAGTAATACCAGCTCACATTACAAGTTAAGCGCAATGCGAACGTGAGCTTGCGTTCACATTACTAGGAAGCATTGTGCTCATGAGAGCACGCTTCCATAGTCTATAATGGGAGCCTCGTTCTCATGCAGTCAGAGACGACACAGACCCTCGCGCAGCGTAGGTGGCAAGTAGCACAGCGACGGCAGTAAATTGTAAATATATATGTATATGCTTATATACATATATATTTATGTGTTAATAGGTGTATATATATATATATATATATATTTACTGGGAAAACACAGTTCCCATAGACCGCTATATAAAGGCACTTTTCAGTGCCGTTTGTTTTCTAACACCCCACTCCCACCAACTTTAAAACCCTAAAAACTGCTTTTTGCAGTAATTTTATTAAAAAATAAAGATGCTAATATCTTTATTTTTTAATAAAATATATGATACTTGATTTTGGGGGCATTTGGTGGACATTTATAGAATTAACTGATCTCTGGTTCATTTTACAAGCGCTAATTGCTACTGCAAGTTCACTGTAGCAATAACAAGCCACTTGTTATGGCTGGTTATTTATCATGTGCCGGCAAACAGGCAAATTTGCCCATTTGCGTGTGTGCGATAAATTAGCACTCTACTTGTAATCTAGCCCTTTATCTTTCATCTGTTAAATGACAGATAGTATGTTTTATGCCAGTGCTGGCATTGCTAAAGCACTGAATCTCAACCAGGATATGGATATAACATTTATGAGGAAGATTTATCAAGTGCAAGAATTCTCTGGGTAATTTTCCTTTGAGGTTCTCCTTAGCTCGCTTTTAGAAACTCTCAAATTTATCAAATATTTTTTTTTTTTTAGTCTGAGGTATCTGATTCTTATTTATCAATGAAAATAAGCAACTATTCTCCATGTAAGTAGCATATGAACCAATAGCAATATTTATACAGCCCATAAATGGAACATTCCATGTCATTTGCTCAACCTGCTGTATTTGTCAGCCTGCCCTGTGCAGCCGAATTACACAGTTAAATAAGAAGTCAGAAAAAATGTACACAATTATTTATAAATACAAATAAACTGACAGAGTTATATTATCTACATACCAGCATAGTTTTAGCTGGATACAAACCAGTTGAAACAGGTGAATTTGGCAAGGTAAATGCTTAAATTAATGCCAGCAGATGCTACTACTATGCTTTCTATTTTTTTAGCTAAATATATCAATCATCAAATGCTGGGTGTTTTTATGTCTAGTGAATAATTATAAATATTTTATCTTTCATCTGTTAAATGACAGATAGTATGTTTTAAACCAGATGCTGGCATTGCTAAAGCACTGAATCTCAACCAGGATATGGATATACCATTTATGAGGAAGATTTATCAAGTAAAAGGAGAGCTCTCTGGCTAATTCTCCTTTGGGTTCTCTGCAGCTCTCCTTTAAAGAAGCGCATCAGTACGCTCAAATTTATCAAAAAATTTTATTAATGAAAATAAGCAACTACAGTATAATCCATGTGAGTCGTATATGAACCAATAGCAATATTTATACAGCCCTTATTTTGTGATTCTATTTTTGCTCTTCTTTTTCTATACTATTTTTGCTGCTCAATATAAACGCTGTTTATTATTATTGTGCCCTTTTATATATTTTTGCTCTCCTATATATATTATTATTGTGCTTTGCTATATATTATTTTTGCATGCCATGAAAAATAAAATAATGTCATGTTACACCCTGACCATAAAAATATTATGTCTTAAAAAGGCCTACAACCTAGGGGGTGGGGGGCAGCAGAAGTTTGAGTGCCCAGGGCAGCACAAAGCCTAAATACGCCACTGAATTTAACCCTTCTATTGGTGCACCTTTGCACCAAGGAAAATGGAAACAGAGTAGGAGAATTTTACATTCAAACTTTTTTAGGCAATTTTAGGCACATTTTGAATGATAAATAGGTGCATTTATTTGTGTGCCAGTATAGGAGAATAGCAATGATAGATCTTGCCCTGTGTGACAGAATGTGCAAATTGGCTTGGAGTAATGATTGAGAATGAGTATTGTTATAGAAAGGCGACAGTGTATTTCTTAAATACTGGGTATAGCAACACTTTCTCTGGTAATTTTATCTTAAAGAAAAAGGTTATGTTTTTTAATTATCCTCCTTTTTGATGTTACATACCTCTAAATAATTTCACTTACAAATATAGTGCAAACAATAGTGCAGGGTGAGTTATTTATATAGTGACCCTGCACTAAAAGTAGTGCACAATATTGTAATACAAGTGAATAATAAAAAAGAATGTTAATGTGGCTGACATTTTTAATGGATAGTGCAGGAAGCAATATTATCGCTTATATTACAAATGCTGAGCTAAAGGTTGTACTCGAGCGCAACACATAATAGCTCTGAAAAACATAGCGCTCTTGAAGACCTGAAGTAAAGTGTTAAGGCCTGAATATATGCATTGTAGTGAAAGTACCATACACTTGTGTTGGGTTTCGAAGTAAAACCAAAAATCCTTAATTGTAAACTTTACTGACTAAAAACAGAAAACAGCGTTTTGACATTTTGTTGCTGTAAGCTGTTTAAAAAAAGCCTCCTATTACAGAATTGGCTAAAAACATTGTGACACAACCAAGGTGGACTGACTTACTAGAAAAAGACACACAAGTGGATACATTACTATTTACAGTACAATTTTTTTTATTTAAGGTATTTAGATGTACATGCTATCCCATTATGGACACTTTTAGTTTCTTGATGAATTGGGGGAGTAATCATTTCATATAGTCTAGAAATAATTTTTGCATAAATCCCTTCAGGGTTGCATATACAATTTATGGGTACTCTAATCATAGATATATACCTTATATTTAAAGTGGCAGACCTAATGTTACTCGCAACCTATTGGTGCTTTGGAAATTTAGGGGTGGGGTATCCCAAAAAGGTTAATACATCGTCATCTGAATGAATAAATAAATAAATAAATAAATAAATAAAGGCTTAGCTTATTCATAAACCTGAATGACTTAATACCAGAAATTGATAAGATCATATTCGGATTTTAGTCCTGTTGGGATTCTTGTTTTTACTTGCACTGAGTGGTTGTTTATTTGAAAATATGCAGAAGTAAACACAGTAATAGATGGGATCAGAATGATATACTGCAGGAAAGTTCTGCTCTGTGAAAAACATTACTGGGCTAAAAAAAAGTTAGGGACACTACTCAGGTTCAGAGACCCCTGAACTTAAGGGGTATCTGAACAGGAGCGGTGTCTGCTACTTTTTAACTTGGAGCTCCCAGATTGTAGGAGCTTAGTCTAAATTTAGAGCAATTTCATTCCCTTTGCTATCTTAGCAATGATAATTGTGTAAGCAGTAACTAAACTTTTGTAAATGAACTAAGCCTTTTAAAGAAGTGACTTAAAAACGGTATTAAAACTCAGTACTACCGCAATGTGTTTTTAACAAACTTTTTCTTAAACTTGTGTGTGTGTGATAGTAAACACTGCATTAACCGGTTTATAGTCACTATTGCCTAGATTACGAGTCTTGCATTAGCCTTAAAAAGCAGCGTTGAGAGGTCCCAACACTGCTTTTTAACGCCCGCTGGTATTATGAGTCAGACAGGAAAGGGTCTAGCGCTCACTTTTCTTCCGCGACTCGAGGCTACCGCAAATCCCATCAATTGCGTATCCTATATTTTAATGGGATTTGCCTAATGCTGGTATTACAAGTCTTGGAAGAAGTGAGCGGTAGACCCTCTCCCGTCAAGACTTCTACCGCATTTAAAAGTCAGTAGTTAAGAGTTTTATGGGATAACGCCGGAACATGAAACTCTTAACTAAAGTGCTACAAAGTACACTAACACCCATAAACTACCTATTAACCCTTAAACCGAGCCCCCCCACATTGCAAACACTATAATAAAATTATTTAACCCCTAATCTGCTGTCCGGACATCGCCGCAACTTTAATAAATGTCTTAACCCCTAAACCGCCGCACTCCCGCCTCGCAAACACTAGTTAAATTTTATTAACCCCATAATCTGCCTGCCCTAACATCGACGACACCTACCTACTTTTATTAACCCCTAATCTGCCTGCCCTCTAAATTTAGAGCGATTTCATTCCTTTTGCTATCTTAGCAATGATAATTGTGTAAGCAGTAACTAAACTTTTGTAAATGAACTAAGCCTTTTAAAGAAGTGACATAGAAACGGTATTAAAACTCAGTATGAGAAGTACTACCGCAATGTGTTTTTAACAAACTTTTTCTTAAACCTGTGTGCGTGTGTGATAGTAAACACTGCATTAACCCTTTTATAGTCACTATTACCTAGATTACGAGTCTTGCGTTAGCCTTAAAAAGCAGTGTTGAGAGGTCCCAACACTGCTTTTTAACGCCCGCTGGTATTATGAGTCAGACAGGAAAGGGTCTAGCGCTCACTTTTCTTCCGCGACTCGAGGCTACCGCAAATCCCCTTACGTCAATTGTGTATCCTATATTTTTAATGGGATTTGCCTAACGCTGGTATTACGAGTCTTGGAAGAAGTGAGCGGTAGACCCTCTCCCGTCAAGACTTCTACCGCATTTAAAAGTCAGTAATTAAGAGCTTTATGGGCTAACGCCGGAACATAAAACTCTTAACTAAAGTGCTACAAAGTACACTAACACCCATAAACTACCTATTAACCCTGAAACCGAGCCCCCCCCACATCGCAAACACTATAATAAAATTATTTAACCCCTAATCTGCTGTCCGGACATCGCCGCAACTTTAATAAATGTCTTAACCCCTAAACCGCCGCACTCCTGCCTCGCAAACACTAGTTAAATTTTATTAACCCCTAATCTGCCTGCCCTAACATCGCCGACACCTACCTACATTTATTAACCCCTAATCTGCCACCCCCAACGTCGCCGCTACTATATTAAAGGTATTAACCCCTAAACCTAAATCTAACCCTAACTCCCCCCTAATTTAAATATAATTTAAATTAAAAGAAATAAATTTAACATAATTAAATAAATTAATCCTATTTAAAACTAAATTCTTACCGATAAAATAAACCCTAAGCTAGCTACAATATAACTAATAGTTACATTGTAGCTAGCTTAGGATTTATATTTATTTCACAGGCAACTTTGTATTTATTTTAACTAGGTACAATAGTTATTAAATAGTTATTAACTATTTAATAACTAACTAGCTAAAAGAAGTACAAAATTACCTGTAAAATAAATCCTAACCTAAGTTACAATTACACCTAACACTACACTATCATTAAACTAATTACCTAAACTACCTACAATTAATTACAATTAAATTCAATAAACTAAATTACGGAAAAAAACAAACACTAAATTACTGAAAAAAAATTACAAGAAGTTTAAACTAATTACACCTAATCTAAGCCCATTAATAAAATAAAAAAGCCCCCCAAAATAATAAAATGCCCTACCCTATACTAAATTACAAATAGCCCTTAAAAGGGCCTTTTGCGGGCATTGCCCCAAAGTAATCAGCTCTTTTACCTGTAAATTTTTTTTTACAATACCCCCCAACATTACAACCCACCACCCATACACCCCTACTCTTCAATCAGATTGGCTGATTAAATCAACCAATCTGATTTTTCCTACCTTAATTCCAATTGGCTGATCCAATCGGAATTCAAGCTTATGATTTATTTTTATTTTACTTATTTTAGTTAGGTAGTTATTAAATAGTTAATAACTATTTAATAACTATTGTACCTAGTTAAAATAAATACAGGTAGCCTTCAGTTTACGCCGGGGTTTGGTTCCAGAAGGAATGGTTGTAAATCAAAACCGTTGTAAATTAATACCCAGTTTATAATGTAAGTCAATGGGAAGTGAGGGAGATAGGTTCCAGGCCCCTCTCAAAATTGTCATAAGTAACACCTAATACATTATTTTTAAAGCTTTGAAATGAAGACTTTAAATGCTAATCAACATTATAAACCTAATAAAATAATCACACAACACAGAATATATAATTAAACTAGGTTAAATGAACAAAAACATTTGCTAAACAGCATTATACACCTAATGCAATAATCACACAACACAGACTTCACTTGCATTTTTCTGCAAACAGTTCTTTCTATGCATTTCAATCTGAACTGATTTATAGACAGGAAGATCTTGTTCCTTTGAAATCTGCCCGATAGCTCAGGTCTGATTAAACTGATTAATTTCAGCTTGCTTGGCTTTGCTGCAACACAAGCTGACAGCTCCACCTACTGGCTATTTTAATATACATGCACTGCTTTTCAATGCTTTTTAGCAATCACATGAATGGAAAAAAAGGTTGTTATTCTGAAACGGTGTAAATTGAACCGTTGTAAAACGAGGGCCACCTGTACAAAGTTGCCTGTAAAATAAAAATAAATCATAAGCTAGCTACAATGTAACTATTAGTATTATTTTAGTTTATTTTATAGGTATTTAGTTTTAAATAGGAATCATTTATTTAATTGTAGTTATTTTATTTAGATTTATTTAAATAAATTATATTTAAATTAGGGAGGTGTTAGGGTTAGACTTAGGTTTAGGGGTTAATAACTTTATTATAGTGGTGGCGACGTTGGCGGCGGCAGATTAGGGATTATTTAATTTAATATAGTTGAGGAGATGTTGGGGGGCAGATTAGGGGTTAATAACTGTAATGTAGGTGTCGGCGATGTTGGGGGCAGCAGATTAGGGGTTTATAAGTATAATGTAGGTGGCGGCGGTGTCCGGAGCAGCAGATTGGGGGTTAATAGTATAATGCAGGTGGCGACGATGTCGGGGGCGGCAGATTAGGAGTTAATAAGTGTAATATTAAGGGTGTTTAGACTCGGGGTTCATGTTAGGGTGTTTGGTGCAGACATATATTTTATTTTCCCATAGGAAACAATGGGGCTGCGTTAGGAGCTGAACGCTGCTTTTTTGCAGGTGTTAGGTTTTTTTCAGCCAGCTCAGCATTGTTTCCTATGGGGAAATCGTGCATGAGCACGTTTAGCCAGCTTACCGCTACCGTAAGCAACGCTGGTATTGAGGTGAGATGTGGAGCTAAATTCTGCTCTACACTCACCTTTTTGCGGCTAACGCCAGGTTTAAAAAAACCTGTAATACCAGCGTTGGCTTAAGGGAGCGGTGGAAAAAAAAGGAGCGTTAGAGCCGCAAGCCTTACCGACAAAAACTTGTAATCTAGCAGTATATTTTTATATGTATGTTTATTAAAAGTTATTTTGTAATTATTATTTCAATATTACTCATGCTACTAATGATGATTATAAATTATGTGTAAAAAAACTAAATTAACATGTCATATATATATATATATATATATATATATATATATATATATATATATATACACAGTGGGGCAATAAAGTATTTAGTCAGCCACCAATTGTGCAAGTTCTCCCACTTAAGAAGTATACCTCAACCATGAGAGACAAAATATGGAAACAAATCCAGCCAATCACATTGTCTGATTTGGAAATAATTTATTTGCAAATTATGGTGGAAAATAAGTATTTGGTCAATATCAAAAGTTCATCTCAATACTTTGTTATATATCCTTTGTTGGCAATGACAGAGGTCAAACGTTTTCTATAAGTCTTCACAAGGTTGTCACACACTGTTGCTGGTATGTTGGCCCATTCCTGCATGCAGATCTCCTCTAGAGCAGTGATGTTTTGGGTCTGTCGCTGGGCAACACAGACTTTCAACTCCCTCCAAAGGTTTTCTATGGGGTTGAGATCTGGAGACTGGCTAGGCCACTCCAGGACCTTGAAATGCTTCTTACGAAGCCACTCCTTTGTTGCCCAGGCAGTGTGTTTGGGATCATTGTCATGCTGAAAGACCCAGCCACGTTTCATCTTCAATGCCCTTGCTGATGGAAGGAGGTTTGCACTCAAAATCTCACAATACATGGCCCCATTCATTCTTTCATGTACATGGATCAGTCGTCCTGTTCCCTTTGCAGAGAAACAGCCCAAAAGAATAATGTTGCCACCCCCATGCTTCACAGTAGGTATGGTGTTCTTTGGTTGCGACTCAGCATTCTCTCTCCTCCAAACACGACGAGTTGTGTTTCTACAAAACAGTTCTACTTTGGTTTCATCTGACCATATGACATTCTCCCAATCCGCTTCTGGATCATCCAAATGCTCTCTAGCATACTTCAGACAGGCCCGGACATGTACTGGCTTAAGCAGGGGGACACGTCTGGCACTGCAGGATCTGAGTCCCTGGCAGCGTAGTGTGTTACTGATGGAAGCCTTTGTTACATTGGTCCCAGCTCTCTGCAGGTCATGATCACAAGAACAGTGAGCAAACATCCCAGAACCACACGGGGGTGTGGTTCTGGGATGTTTGCTCACTGTTCTTGTGATCATTTTGACCCCACGGGGTGAGATCTTGCGTGGAGCCCCAGATCGACGGAGATTATCAGTGGTCTTGTATGTCTTCCATTTTCTAATTATTGCTCCCACAGTTGATTTCTTCACACCAAGCTGCTTGCCTATTGCAGATTCAGTCTTCCCAGACTGGTGCAGGTCTACAATTTTGTTTCTGGTGTCCTTCGACAGTTCTTTGGTCTTCACCATAGTGGAGTTTGGAGTGTGACTGTTTGAGGTTGTGGACAGGTGTCTTTTATACTGATAACAAGTTAAAACAAGTGCCATTAATACAGGTAATGAGTGGAGGACAGAGGAGCCTCTTAAAGAAGAAGATACAGGTCTGTGAGAGCCAGAAATCTTGCTTTTTCGTAGGTGACCAAATACTTATTTTCCACCATAATATGCAAATAAATTCTTTCCAAATCAGACAAGGTGATTGTCTGGATTTGTTTCCACATTTTGTCTCTCATAGTTGAGGTATACCTATGATGAAAATTACAGGCCTCTCACATCTTCTTAAGTGGGAGAACTTGCACAATTGGTAGCTGACTAAATACATTTTTTGCCCCAGTTTATATATATATATATATATATATATATATATCAAGTAGAAGAAGGCACTCACTGGTCTTTTCAAGTTTACTTTATTTCAAAAGCATGACATTTCTGGGACACACTCCCCTTCCTCAGTGTCCCCGAAATGTCACACTTTTCAAATAAAGTACACTTGAAAAGGCCAACGAGTGCCTTCTTCTACTTGATATATTTAACCGCTGGCACCCTGGCAGTTGCTATTAAGGTGAGAGTGCTCATTATTGCATTATATATATATATATATATATATATATATATATATATATATATATATATATACATACAAAGAGAAGTGCACTCGCAGGAACGAACAACTGGCTCAATACCATTGTTAGCCTGTTTTAGTGATTTACCACCTGGGTGCAACTTTTTTAGGCCAGTAATGCTTTTCACAGAGTAGAACTTTCCTGTAGTATATCAGTCCGATCCCGCCTATTACGGTCAGTCCAGCGCCGAAATACCAGGCAATTCCTCTCTTAACAAGGAACACAGCAACCCCAGGCGATCGTTTCGGCCTTCATTGGGCCTTGTCAGTGATGTGTAGCCATATTCCACTAAGCACACTGAGCAAGGAGTTCACGTCTGGTTGCCCCTTTTTCCCATAGGGAGACTAAATACATACAAAGAGAAGTGCACTCACAGGAACGAACAACTGGCTCAATACCATTGTTAGCCTGTTCTATGGCGATTTACCACCTGGGTGCAGCTTTTTAGCCCAGTAATGCTTTTCACAGAGTAGAACTTTCCTGTAGTATATCAGTCTGATCCCGCCGATTACGGTCAGTCGAGCGCCGAAATGCCAGGCAATTCCTCTCTGAACAAGGAACACAGCAACCCCAGACAATCGTTTCGGCCTTCATTGGGCTTCGTCAGTGAGGTGTAGCCATATTCCTCTAAGCACACTGAGCAAGGAGCCCACGTCTGGTTGCCCCTTTTTCCCATAGGGAGACTAAATACATACAAAGAGAAGTTCACTCACAGGAACTAACAACTGGCTCAATACCATTGTTAGCCTGTTCTATGGCGATTTACCACCTGGGTGCAACTTTTTAGCCCAGTAATGCTTTTCACAGAGTAGAACTTTCCTGTAGTATATCAGTCTGATTCCGCCTATTACGGTCAGTCCAGCACCGAAATACCAGGCAATTCCTCTCTGAACAAGGAACACAGCAACCCCAGATGATTGTTTCGCCTTCATTGGGCCTCGTCAGGGAGGTGTAGCCATATTCCTCTAAGCACACTGAGCAAGGAGTCCACGTCTGGTTGCCCCTTTTTCCCATAGGGAGACTAAATACATACAAAGAGCAGTGCACTCACAGGAACGAACAACTAGCTCAATACCATTGTTAGCCTGTTCTATGGCGATTTACCACCCGGGTGCAACTTTTTAGCCCAGTAATGCTTTTCACAGAGTAGAACTTTCCTGTAGTATATCAGTCTGATACCACCTATTACGGTCAGTCCAGCGCCAAAATACCAGGCAATTCCTCTCTCAACAAGGAACAAAGCAACCCCAGACGATCATTTCGGCCTTCATAGGGCCTCGTCAGTGAAGTGTAGCCATATTCCTCTAAGCACACTGAGCAAGGAGTCCACGTCTGTTTGCCGATTTTTCCCATAGGGAGACTAAATACATACAAAGAGAAGTGAACTCTTTGCTCAGTGTGCTTAGAGGAATACTGCTACACCTCACTGACAAAGGCCGAAACAATCGTCTGGGGAAAGCTCAGAAACCACACTCTCATCCTCAGCCCTGGCATACTCCTCTGACACGATACCTACGCAGATGCTCCCGTACTGCTGAGCGACATTGGAGGAAATCTCGGAGTTCAGCTGACTTTCTTCACTACAAGTTCATCCTGAACTCCTACTATTCTGCCCTTAATCTTTATAAGCAACAATATTTTTCTAATCTCATCTCTACTCTTTCCTCCAACCCTAAACGTCTGTTCTCCACGTTCAAGACTCTTCTCCGCCCACCCCCACCTCCTAACACAACCTCTCTCTCAGCTCAATATTTTGCCAGCCACTTCAACAACAAAATTGATTCCATCAGAAGTGAAATCAGCTCTCAACATACTTCCAATCTCCCACCCCCTCAAAAGCTCACCCAAAACCCAAACATCCAAAAATGCAGCTCTTTTGCCCCTGTTAATGAGGATGAAGTTTCTGCCCTTATACTGTCCTCCCACCTCATTACCTGTCCCCTCGACCCCATCCCCTCACAGCTACTCCCCTCCCTCTCTTCTACCCTCACCCCCATACTTACACACATTTTCAACCTCTCCCTCAGCACTGGTATATTTCCCTCATCTCTAAAACATGCACTGGTCACACCTGTCCTCAAAAAACCTTCCCTCGATCCAACCTCCCCTTCCAATTACCGCCCTATTACCCTACTCCCTCTTGCCTCAAAGCTCCTCGAAAAGCTAGTTTATGCACGTCTATCCCATTTCCTTACACTAAACTCTCTGCTTGACCCACTGCAATCTGGATTTCGTTCCCATCACTCTACAGAGACAGCAATTGTCAAGGTTACCAATGACCTACTTACAGCAAAATCCAAAGGCCACTTCTCTCTGCTTATCCTCCTTGACCTGTCTGCAGCCTTTGACACTGTTGACCACCCTCTTCTGCTCCGAACCCTCCAATCCTTCGGCATCTGTGACATAGCTCTCTCGTGGTTCTCTTCCTATCTACCGTACATTTAGCGTAGCCTTCTCCAGAGCATCCTCTGCCCCGTTACCACTTTCTGTTGGGGTACCTCAAGGCTCTGTCCTTGGTCCCCTTCTCTTTTCAATCTACACGTCATCACTAGGTTCCTTAATAAAGTCCCATGGGTTTCAATACCATTTGTATGCCGATGACACCCAAATCTACCTCTCTGCACCAGACCTACCTCCTTCCTTACTAACCCGTGTCACTAACTGTCTTTCTCACATCTCATCTTGGATGTCCTCTCACTACCTTAAGCTAAATCTCTCCAAAACTGAACTCCTTATTTTTCCCCCTTCTTCCAATGTCCCCACCCCCAAAATTTCTACAACTGTTGATAACTCCATCATTACCTCTACTCCACACGCCCGATGTCTTGGGGTCACACTTGACTCAGATCTTTCCTTCACTCCTCACATTCAGTCCTTGGCTAAAGCCTGCCGCTTCCACTTTAAAAACGACGCTAAAATTAGACATTTCCTTACACAAGATACAACCAAGATTTTAATCCACTCTCTCATCCTTTCCCACCTCGACTACTGCAACTCCGTCCTCTCTGGTCTACCTAGCTCCGGCATAATGCCTTTACAATCCATTATGAATGCCTCTGCCAGGCTCATCTTCCTTACTCGTCGCTCCTCATCTGCTGCACCTCTCTGCCAATCCCTTCACTGGCTTCCTCTTGCCTCTAGGATTAAACATAAAATCCTCACCCTGACATATAAAGCTCGCAACTGCACTGCCCCCCTACATCTCAGAACTTGTCTCTAGATACTCTCCCTACCGTCCCCTTTGATCAGCTCAGGATCTCCTCCTCTCCTCCTCTCTTGTTACTTCCTCACATTCCCATTTACAGGACTTCTCCAGACTGGCCCCCATCTTGTGGAATTCCCTGCCTCGCTCCATAAGACTCTCCCCTAGTTTTAACAGTTTCAAGCACTCCCTAAAAACTCTACTATTCAGGGATGCATACAACCAACACTAAACTTTCCCAACTCCATTGCTTTCTCCTTGAACCCCTTAGAATGTAAGCCTATGGGCCCAGCTGTTTACAGATCACTTCATAAGAGCCGACTACAACAGTGAAACTCTCTGCAGGGCCCTCTACCCACTTGACCCCTACAAAAGCTATCCTGTACACCGACTATGTTTACAGTGCTGCGGAATCTGTTGGAGCTCTACAAATTAACATGAAGTGAAGAAAGCAGGAATCCAAGCAGCAAATTTAAAAGTTCAAAATGCTTTATTATCCAAAAATATTTAAAAAGTCAAAACGCCATCAATTATTTATGTTCAAAAACATGGTAGAAAGATAGAGCTGGGGATACTGAGTCCTTGATGTACTGGCTTACGCGTTTAGGCCGTAGCCTTACTCTTAGCCTGATTGAAACTCTTCACACAGCTGGGCTTATAACAAAAAACTGGTGTGTTTTGATAGGTTAAAATCAAAAGGGCAGTACAAAAAACTAATAGAGACATTACTAGCTACTTTGGCTAATAGTCTAACTCAGCCTATCTAAACCACTAGACTAATTTATTACCTCAGAAACATACAAGTTACTAAAATCTTCATAACAATATATTAGAATTGGTGTACAGAATGTAACATATAGTACATGTATAAGTGTGTTAACTTATTCGACTGTGACTTATTTAGTGCACAAGCTATTACCAGACTATTTTGCTTGAATGCCTAATCCTATATAGGTGATATAAATTTGAACATGATACCTAAAAAAGGCTTACTAATGCAATACAAGTGAGTACTTAAGCACATAGTTAAAGCTTGTCATTGGAGCATTATTTTTAATAATTACAAAAAGCATGGTCCCCATCTAAATGTATATTTGTATTTCACAAGGGAACCTCAATTAGAGTCAAGCTAATAAGGGTGCCTAATTCTACTATGCAATTTTGTACTTAAGCACATAGGTAAAGCTTGTCATAGGAGCCAGTGGTTTTGTCTCTAGAATTAATTGAAAAAAAAAACAAAAAAACCAAACAATAGAGATGTTCAATACTCACACTAAAGGTGAATCAATTGATTAAATTTACAAAGAGTGGCCTAGTTGGAAAAAAAATATATATATATAGTGTTTAATTCCCCAGCAGAGGTAAATATGCTATAATGAAAATGAAACAAGATCGACTTTTATTCCCAGTAGTTAATTAAATCATATTTGGAATTCAATCCACCTGGAAACCTCGTTTCCAAGTGAAAAATCCAATACATTTCTCTCTTTTCTAATAGATTTTCTCTGTCTCCCCCTCTCTTGGGGGTGAGTACCTGTTCTATAGCTTTCCAGCTAAAGAAAGACAAATCTTTATTGTGCTTGACTGCAAAATGTGTAACAATAGGAGTAGTGATAGTACTGAAATGTACAGTGATAGTACTGAAATGCTCCCTAATGCGTGACCTAATATCTCTGGTAGTAAGCCCTATATACTGTATCCCACACTGGATACATTCGATCATATAGACCACGTAAGTAGAAGAGCAATTTAGGCAGCGTTCAATATCAAAGGTCTTTCCATTAATTTTAGAGGTAAATGTAGATGTAACCTCGATGTGGTCACAGGGTTTGCATTTCCTGTGGCCACATTTATACATGCCTTTATGTGTTAACCACGAATTTGTGATATTAGTTTGATCGCTTTTGAGCTGAGAGGGGGACACCATGTTCCCTATAGTACTGGCTCTTCTGTAAGCGCATCTCAGACCATTGTCCACTGTTTTGACCAATCTATCATCTGCTCTCAGCAAAATAAAATGTTTGCGGACAATTCCACAGATTTGTTTATACTGGGAGCTGTAGTTGGTAACAAAGGTAACACCCTTATATGGCACAGTATTTTCCCTCTTTTGTTCTTTCTTATTTGCTGAGTTAAGTAGAGTCTTTCTATCCATACATTCTACTTCTTTTAGGGCTTTGTTTATATCAGACCTTTTGTAGCCACGTTGTTTGAAACGATCAATCAATGCTATTGATTGATCCCTGAAGGTGTCCTCATCCGAACAATTTCTCTTAAGTCGGATGAGCTGTCCCTTAGCAATCGCATAAGGGACATGCGGTGGGTGACAACTCTTGCCATGGAGCAAGGTGTTGCCTGAGATAGGCTTCCTATAACTGGTGGTTTCAATTTTGCCATCAGCTTTACCCTTAATAGTGAAATCCAGGTAGTTAATGTCTTGTTCACTGGTGTCAAAAGTAAAGGTCAAGTTTAGTTCATTCACATTGATCCAATCGATAAAGTTTTGGACCTGGTCTGTATCTCCCTACCACACCAAAAACAGATCGTCTATGTAACGATGATATACTATGATGTTTTCAAAAAAGGGATTACTCCTTGCACCACCCGAGATATAAATTGGCGTAGGATGGGGCAAACTTGGCCCCCATAGCTGTCCCACGTCTCTGCAAGAAATACTCCCCCTCAAACTCAAAGTAGTTGTGGGTCAACAAGAATAGAGTAACTTGGATGATGAAATCTTGAAAAGGTATGGTGAATGTAGTGTGGTCATTCAAAAAATAGCGTATTGCTTTAATACCTTCGTTGTGGGGTATAGTAGAATAAAGAGACACCACATCCACCGTAACCCACTTGTACTCCGGTTTCCATAACAATGTCTCAAGGGTACTCAGCACATGTGAGGTATCTTTAAGATAACTGGGCAGTTTCTGTACCAGTGGTTGGAGGACCGCATCCAGCCACTGGGACAAATTCTCGGATAGTGAGCCAATACCGCTCACGATCGGTCGGCCCTTTACCTCCTCCAAAGATTTATGCACCTTTGGTAGGTGGTGGAAGATTGGGGTAACAGGATGTTTGACTAATAAATAGTCAAACGTTTCTTTATCCAAAAAACCCAATTCAAGTACTTCATCCAAAAGGCTTTTCAATTGTTTCTGAAATAGCCACATCGGATTGTAATCTAATTTGGTATAGCTTCCTTGGTCATAAAGCTGCCTGTGTGCTTCCCTGAAATAATCAATCCTATTCTGCACCACTACAGATCCTCCCTTATCCGCGGCCTTAATGACTATACTCCTGTCCTTACTGAGTTTGTTAAGGGATACCCTATCTCTGTTGGAGAGATTACTCTTTCCTTTAAATTCAGTTTTACTCAATTTGATAAGGTCAGCCGCTATACGACTATAAAAGGTTTCAAGAGTGTTGCCTCTGGACTGTATTGGATAGAAAGTGGAAGGTTGCTTGAATCTAAACATTTTATCCTCCCTGATCTCAGGTGATACTGAGCCCTCTCTTAGTACTAGTAGGCTATTTAGATTAATTAGATCACACTGATCTGAAAAATCAGTAAATTCTATTTCATCTGTAGCTTCAAAAGTATGTATACTTTCTGCTTCATTAGGGCCAAAGAAATGTTTGCGTAAAGTCAAATTCCTAATGAGCTTGTTCACATCCAAAATAGTTCTAAACAAATTAAAATTGCTTGTAGGGGAAAAACCAAGCCCATAGCTCAAAACTTTGACCTCCATAGCTGAGAGTATGCTATCAGATAGATTAATTACTTTGAATGTTGGTAACTCTGTTGTGATCTGTTGGATCTCTGAGGGTACCTGTTCTCGGACCCTCTGTTTGCCCCTCTCCCCCTCCCCGGGCCTTTCTGGGGGAGTGAAAAAACCTGCTCAATTGCTTGTGTTTCTTGTGCTGTCCTAATGGTATTAGTACCTGGTCCTACCATTAGTGATGTACCCTGTATAGGTGGAAAGGGATTTGTGTCATATGAGGCACCTGTTAGATAATTGACCCCCTGCTGATAGCTAGTTGATTTATTTGGGTGGGTAACAATGGGTTGGGGTTCTGAGGGTGCATTGTAGTAATTCCCTGGTGTTGTATCAAAGTTTCTATAAGATAAAGCCTGTGAAGCATGAGGTGCAGATTTAAGAATGCTTACAGGTTGTGTTTGATAGACTTGTTGTTCAGTTACATTTTCATACACTTATTGGTCTTCCCCTGAATCTCCCTCACTATCACTAAATGTTACCTGCCTACCACCTCTGCCTCTTGACCTCCTGTTGCGTCTATTGCGACTGTTATTTCTCTGTCTATTTTGTTGCTTACGTGCCAAAAACCTCTGTTGTTTATTCCATATATACACAGTGTTGGATTGGTAATCTGAGTTATCCCTGATGAATTTGGAGTGTTTATGTTCCATTACTTGTACTTTTACATCAGCTACTATTTTAGATAGTTGTTGGTCAAAACTAGTAAAGTTAGCTTCATGACATCTCTTATTTAACTCTGTCTGTACCTGAATTATTTCTAATCGCAATACTTTTAATAAGTGTGCTTTATAACCTATTAACAACATCATTAATTTGAGAGAGCACTCAGTCAAAGCATCATTCCATTCATCAATAAATGATTTGTCATCTGTTTCAAAAGCAGGGAATTTTTGTAGTCTCCTCTTGGAATCATCCTAGTCATATTTTGTTTTTCAGGGGTACGGTAGGCTAATAAGCATATTTAAGGGAGTTTCTTCTTCTGTACATTTGGCGCTCTGCAAATACCTGATAATAATAATAATAATAAGCAGGTTAGAGCCTTCTTGGGAATTGTTGGCTACTACTGGAGGTTCATACCCCATTATGCGACCAAAGCTGCTCCTCTCACAAACCTAATTAAAGCCAGAAGTCCAGACACAGTAAGGTGGGACAGAGAGGCAGAGGAGGCCTTTATGGACCTTCATTCAACATTGTGTGAGCAACCTGTCCTTGTGGCACTTGACTTTGATAAAGAGTTTTTCCTACAGACAGATGCCTCTGAGGTTGGTTTGGGTGCTGTACTTAGGCGAGGAAGAACATCCAGTGCTGTATCTAAGCAGGAAATTGTTGCCTCGAGAACAGCGCTATGCTGTTATAGAAAAAGAGTGCTTAGCTATTAAGTGGGCTATGGAGACTCTAAAGTATTATTTACTGGGAAGGCGCTTCACCCTTGTCACTGACCATGCTCCATTAAAATGGATGCACCCCAACAGAGATAGAAACTCACGAGTCACTAGATGGTTTTTGTCCTTGCAACCATTTACTTTTGTAGTGAAGCACAGAGCTGGTTTGCTCCATGGTAATGCTGATGCACTGTCTCGTGTGCATGGGCTTCTTGCAGCAGTCGCTTCACACACTGTTGTTGTGCTGGGGAGGGGGATGTGTGACAAGGTGAGAGAAGGAGTGTATGTTAGCAGGAGATTGGAAAGGTCACTTTTTACCCTCTAACAAAGGGTTAATTTGTTAGTAGCTCACCACAGCTGATTCTGGTTAAATCATTTGGATCCTTTATAAGCAGTTCTGTAGAGGGAATCAGTGTCTCATTGTGCAGGCTACTCCAGAGAGGGAGGATTTGAGACCTTGCTGCATGTCTGAATTTATAGCTGGTAGAAATAAGAGACTGGTGCGCAAACATTGTTCTATTCTGCTTATTTTGTTTTGTTTTGTTAACTGGGATCAGCTTAGCTGCCCAGTACTGGCTAGTAAGGAAATATTGCATGTATAGTTAGTCTCCTAAAAAGGAGTAGGCTTTTGTTTGTTTTAAAGGGGAAGTACACCCCATGTTTAAAACTGCTGATAAAAATAAAACAGCCTAAACCACTATTTTTCGTGCTGAGGTGACTATTCCTCCAAGGGCTTTGTCACAATATATATATATATACATATATATATATATATATATAGTATATATATATATATATTATTTTTTTTTACCAAAATACATTCATATATATATACACACAGAAAAAGTCCAGCACTCACTCACAAGCTCTCATCTAAGATAAAAAGCAGCAATGGAAGAATTAGTTACCGCATTTGGGAAAAGCCCAGGTACCTCGTCAAGGTTTCTTCCAATAAACCTGGGTCCCTAAACAGCCACACAATGCAGGCTCACAATCAAACAACTGTGGAAAAAAAGCAACTGTGAAAAAATGGAGGGTGCACAGGCTTATGTAATTTCCCCAAACATATACAAAACACGGGTGGGGTCAGCACTCTCAGGCCGGACAGGGTACACATCCTATGACCCTGCAACAAGAACTGTGCCTGTGGTCTTCCATTTCCTCTCTATGTTCCTCACAGTGGACACTGACAGCTTAAATCTCTGCAATAGCTTTTTGTAGCCTTTCCCTAAACCATAATGTTAAACAATCTTTGTTTTCAGGTAATTTGAGAGTTGTTTTGAGGCCCCCATGTTGCCATTTTTCAGAGGAGAGCCAAAGAGAACAACAACTTGCAATTAGCCACCTTAAATACCTTTTCTCATGATTGGATGCACCTGTCTAGGAAGTTCAAGGCTTAATGGGCTCACCAAACCAATTGTGTGTTCCAATTAATCAGTGCTAGCTATTTACAGGTGTTCAAATCAACAAAATGACAAGGGTGCCCAAATTTATGCACCTGCCTAATTTTGTTTTAATGCATATTGTACATTTTCTGTTAATCAAATAAACCTCATTCATTTCACTACAGAAATATTACCGTGTCCTTCAGTTATTTAATAGATCAAAATGAAATTGCTGATCCAAACACCCAATTATTTATAAATGAAAATCATGGAAATTGTCAGGGGTGCCTAAACTTTTGCATACAACTGTGTGTGTATATATATATATATATATATATATACAGTATATATATATATATATATATATATATATATATATATATATATATATATACAGTATATATATATATATATATATATATATATATACAGGGAGTGCAGAATTATTAGGCAAGTTGTATTTTTGAGGATTAATTTTATTATTGAACAACAACCATGTTCTCAATGAACCCAAAAAACTCATTAATATCAAAGCTGAATAGTTTTGGAAGTAGTTTTTAGTTTGTTTTTAGTTATAGCTATTTTAGGGGGATATCTGTGTGTGCAGGTGACTATTACTGTGCATAATTATTAGGCAACTTAACAAAAAACAAATATATACCCATTTCAATTATTTATTTTTACCAGTGAAACCAATATAACATCTCAACATTCACAAATATACATTTCTGACATTCAAAAACAAAACAAAAACAAATCAGTGACCAATATAGCCACCTTTCTTTGCAAGGACACTCAAAAGCCTGCCATCCATGGATTCTGTCAGTGTTTTGATCTGTTCACCATCAACATTGCGTGCAGCAGCAACCACAGCCTCCCAGACACTGTTCAGAGAGGTGTACTGTTTTCCCTTCTTGTAAATCTCACATTTGATGATGGACCACAGGTTCTCAATGGGGATCAGATCAGGTGAACAAGGAGGCCATGTCATTAGATTTTCTTCTTTTATACCCTTTCTTGCCAGCCACGCTGTGGAGTACTTGGACGCGTGTGATGGAGCATTGTCCTGCATGAAAATCATGTTTTTCTTGAAGGATGCAGACTTCTTCCTGTACCACTGCTTGAAGAAAGTGTCTTCCAGAAACTGGCAGTAAGACTGGGAGTTGAGCTTGACTCCATCCTCAACCCGAAAAGGCCCCACAAGCTCATCTTTGATGATACCAGCCCAAACCAGTACTCCACCTCCACCTTGCTGGCGTCTGAGTCGGACTGGAGCTCTCTGCCCTTTACCAATCCAGCCACGGGCCCATCCATCTGGCCCATCAAGACTCACTCTCATTTCATCAGTCCATAAAACCTTAGAAAAATCAGTCTTGAGATATTTCTTGGCCCAGTCTTGACGTTTCAGCTTGTGTGTCTTGTTCAGTGGTGGTCGTCTTTCAGCCTTTCTTACCTTGGCCATGTCTCTGAGTATTGCACACCTTGTGCTTTTGGGCACTCCAGTGATGTTGCAGCTCTGAAATATGGCCAAACTGGTGGCAAGTGGCATCTTGGCAGCTGCACACTTGACTTTTCTCAGTTCATGGGCAGTTATTTTGCGCCTCGGTTTTTCCACACGCTTCTTGCGACCCTGTTGACTATTTTGAATGAAACGCTTGATTGTTCGATGATCACGCTTCAGAAGCTTTGCAATTTTAAGAGTGCTCTGCAAGATATCTCACTATTTTTGACTTTTCTGAGCCTGTCAAGTCCTTCTTTTGACCCATTTTGCCAAAGGAAAGGAAGTTGCCTAATAATTATGCACACCTGATATAGGGTGTTGATGTCA
The DNA here is from genome assembly GCF_027579735.1 of Bombina bombina. Taxonomy (NCBI): domain Eukaryota; kingdom Metazoa; phylum Chordata; class Amphibia; order Anura; family Bombinatoridae; genus Bombina; species Bombina bombina. The sequence continues at coordinate 1,387,447,815 of NC_069500.1, forward strand.
TTAGACCACACCCCTTCTCATTACAGAGATGCACATCACCTAATATGCTTAATTGGTAGTAGGCTTTCGAGCCTATACAGCTTGGAGTAAGACAACATGCATAAAGAGGATGATGTGGTCAAAATACTCATTTGCCTAATAATTCTGCACTCCCTGTATGTGTGTGTGTGTGTGTATTTATGAATAAAAAGAACATATTCTATGTGAAGAACATTGAAATGTGAAATATTTATATTTTCATTTCGGGTTAGCGCATTTGAGAATATGCAATTCAGTGTGCGCGAGCAGGGTGTTTTTTCCTCACCTTTTTTGCTCCATTGACTTCCATGGGGGAATACGTTATAACGAGCGCAATATTTTAGGGTCTTCTTTTTATGCTCATCGGGTTAGTGCGAGTGAAAACAGTTTATTTTCAACTTGTAATATAAGCGCAACCTGGCTTCCGTCTAGCAATAGCACTCCACTTGTAATCTGTAACGTTTGTCTCTCTGCATGGTTCTGGTTTGTCTGAGAAAAGGAGCTCATCCCCGAAACGTTATCATATAAACAAGTTTTTTTACTGCAGGATTTATAAACCAGTGAGTACGGTCTTTTTCGCAAAAATCTTAAAGGCACATAAAAAAGAAAAAAAAAGAGTGATAATAATGTGTTAATGTTTTAATGACCATTTAAAGGGACACTGAACCCAATTTTTTTTCTTTCGTGATTCAGATAGAGCATGCAATTTTAAGCAACTTTCTAATTTACTCCTATTATTATTTTTTCTTCGTTCTCTTGATATCTTTATTTGAAAAAAAGAAGGAATCTAAGCTAAAGAGCCAGCCAATTTTTTGATTCAGAACGCTGGACAGCCCTTGTTTATTGGTGGGTGAATTTATCCACCAATCAGCAAGAACAACCCTGGTTGTTGACCAAAAATGGGCCGGCATCTAAACTTACATTCCTGCTTTTCAAATAAAGTTACCAAGAGAATGAAGAAAATTTGATAATAGGAGTAAATTAGAAAGTTTCTTAAAATAGCATGCTCTATCTCAATCACAAAAGAAAAAAATTGGGTTCAGTATCCCTTTAATGCCCATGTTCAGCACTAAAGTGGCATTACAGCTCCAGTGCTGACTGTAACCAAGCCAGAATTAATTAATAAAATACACATTAGAGCACTTGTTATAGTTTAGGTGCCGTTGTTTAACAAATTCAAGCACTTCAAACAAATATCATAAGAACACAAAAGTATATACCTGAATAAATATTGTATATTGAGAAATTCAACCGCACATATTTGCAATGTAGTCTATTGTATTTGGCATATGGGGAGTAAATGTCTGGGAATAAAATATATTTTATACTAAAGTTATTCAAGTATATTTATCCTTCATGAGCAGTTTATTAATGTATCAGAGTCAAGGTTTATTTATTGTATTGGTATATTTAGGCAAATATTAGTGGCTTGTGTGGGTGGATTTATCAGTCACTGAAGAAGAAGAATGTGTTGATATTGTTACTGAATATAAAACCAGTAATAAAGTAAATAAACAAGGTAGAACATCACGCTTACATACTGTGAGATCAAGAAAAACATATTACATAACATATTAAAATTGTTAAAATTTAGTAATATAAAAAATACCATATTGACTGTTTATAGATTTGCATGTGTGTGTATAGATTTGTGTGTGTGCATGTGTATAGATTTTCATGTGCGTGTGTGTGTGTGCATGTGTGTGTGTGTATAGATTTGTGTGTGTGCATGTGTATAGATTTTCATGTGCGTGTGTGTGTGTGCATGTGTGTGTGTGTGTGTGTGTATAGATTTGTGTGTGTGCATGTGTATAGATTTTCATGTGCGTGTGTGTGTGTGCATGTGTAAGTGTGTTTATAGATTTGCGTGTGTGTGTGTGTGTGTGTGTGTGCATGTGTATGTGTGTGTTTATAGATTTGCATGTGTGTGTACATGTGTGTGTATATTTGTGTGTTTATAGATTTACATGTGTGATTGTGCATGTGTTTATAGATTTGCATGTGTGTGTGTGTGTTTATAGATTTGCATGTGTGTGTGTCTGTGCATGTGTATGTGTGTGTGTTTATAGATTTGCATGTGCATGTGTGTGTGTGCATGCGTGTGTGTTTATAGGTTTACATGTGTGTTTATAGATGTGCATGTTTCTGTGTATAGATTTGCATGTGTATGTGTGAGTGTGTGTGTGTGTTGGTATGTTTATAGATTTGCATGTGTTTGTGTGTGTTTATAGATTTTCATGTGTATCTGTATATGTGTGTGTGTGTTTTTAGATTTGCATGTGTGTGTATGCTTATAGATTTGTGTGTGTTTATAGATATGCATGAGTGTGTGTGTGTTTATAGATTTGCATGAGTGTGTGTGTGTGCTTATAGATTTGCATGTCTGTGTGTGTGTGTGTTTATAGATTTGCATGTCTGTGTGTGTGTGTGTTTATAGATTTGCATGTGTATGTGTATTTATAGATTTGCATGTGTGTGTGTGTTTATAGATTTGCATGTGTGTGTGTGTGTTTATAGATTTGCATGTCTCTATGTGTGTGTGTTTATCGATTTGCATGTGTGTCTGTGTTTATAGATTTGCATGTGTGTGTCTGTCTATAGATTTGCATGTGTGTGTGTGTTTATAGATTTGCATGTGTGTGTGTGTGTTTATAGATTTGCATGTCTCTATGTGTGTGTGTTTATCGATTTGCATGTGTGTCTGTGTTTATAGATTTGCATGTGTGTGTGTGTGTGTGTGTGTGTGTGTTTATAGATGTGCATGTTTCTGTGTGTGTTTATAGATTTGCATGTGTGTCTGTGTTTATAAACATGCATGTCTGTGTGTGTGTTTATAGATTTGCGTGTGTGTGTGTGTGTTTATAGACTTGAATGTGTGTGCGTGTTTAAACATTTGTATGTGTGTGTTTGGGTATATGTGTGTACATGTCTGTGTACAGATGTCTGTGTGTTTGAGTATGTGAATGCGTTTGAGTATATGTTTATGTTTGCGGTTGTATGTGTATGCTTGTGTGTGATTGTGTATATGTACAGTACATGTGTGTGTGAGTATGTATGCATAATAATAGAATATGACACACATGAAGTATCACAGTTTTTGGGTCAGTATAAACGCATACACACATTCAACAATTGTCTGGGTGTAGGATAATATAGGATACAGTGTAATTATTCTCATATTCTCTCAGGGCTTTAATAAACATATCTTTAATTCCTAGGGGCCTCACCACCTTCCTCAAAGCAAAGCTAATTCTCTAAGCATCATCATATATAACTGTCGAGAATTGTTCAATAAAACATATCCTTACATAAAATGAGCACATGGACATACACTGACCTCAGATCAATTTATGATACATTTAGCATGAGATGAATTCAATATGAATAAATTAATAAATGCAATTCCTCGTTATCATATTATATTGTAAGCAAATTTATTTAAATATGCCCCATAGGTAATTTATGTAACTACTCTCAACTAAAAAGCTAACTCCTAGATATAAAAAAATATCGATACATCACAATGTGTTATGAAAATAAAATACAAAAATTGCATCACTAATCCCTCATGAATAGAATCCAAACACATTTATGGTAATTTGAAGTAGTTACATAAAAATGAGTCATTTCCTTTAACTAATGAATGTACCGCATTATATATGTATTTATATATTTATGGGCCCTATATGATGATTCTTAGATTCTAGGAAGTGAACTTGCCAACAGCAGAGCACCAGTTGTATGCAGATATACCCGGCCTCTACTGTGTTAGATGGCTGCTGTACTTAAAGGGACAGTCTAGTCAAAATTGAACGTTCATGATTCAGATAGGGCATGCAAGTTTAAACAACTTTCCAATTTACTTTAATCTTCAAATGTGCTTTGTTCTCTAGGTATTCTTAGTTGAAGTTAATCCTAGGTAGGCTCATATGCTAATTTTTAGACCCTTAAAGGCTGTCTCTTATGTCAGTGCATTTTGACAGTTTGAAAATAAGGAGTCTTCAGAAGAGGCAGGAGGCAGTCTTCAGAGGCTTAGATACAAGGTGATCACATAGGTAAAAAAAATAGTGTTGGTTATGCAAAACTAGGGAATGGGTAATAAAGGGATTATCTATCTTTTTAAACAATAAAAATTCTGGTGTACACTGTCACTTTAAAGGGATAGTAAATACCAAAAAAGTAATTATTTAAAAAGATAGATAATCCCTTTATTTACCATTTCCCGGTTTTGCATAACCAACACTGTTATAGAAATATACATTTTGCCTCTGTAATTACCTTGTATCTGAGCCTCTGCAGACTGCCCTCTTATCTCAGATCTTTTGACAGACTGGCATTTCAGGCAATTAGTGCTGACTCTTAAATAACTCCACATGCGTGAGCACAATGTTATTTAATATAAAACACATGAACCAACGCCATCTCGTTGTGTAAAACTGTCAAATGCATTTAGAAAAGGAGGCAGCCTTCAAGGGCTTAGAAATTAGCATATAAGCCTACCTAGGTTTAGCTTTCAACTAAGAATAACAAGAGAATAATGCAAATTTGATGATAAAAGTAAATTAGAAAGTTGTTTTAAATCACATGCCCTATCTGAATCATGAAAGTTTAATTTGGACTTTACTATCCCTTTAAGAGGGTAAAAAACAGGTTAAGAAATACCATAGTCTTAAATTTAGGAAACAGTTGATTAGATGCCACTAATGTATGTGGTGTAATTATGTCCTCATGTGAAGTAATATATTGTCTGGTGTAGAAATCATTCTGTTTTTGTAAACACAACCTGGTTCACAGCAGTTGGGCCTTTATTTGTGGAGAAGCCAAAACAAAAAGCTCCTCAGACAAGTCATTACCATTCAGGGGTGTATTTGGCCTGTGCCTAAGGGAAATTTGAGGAGCAGTTTTCTGGTATGATGCTTTCTTCTGCTTTGCATTTTAAATATTTTATGTATTAAAGGGATATAAAACCTAAACAATTTGTATCATGATTCAGCTATAGTATAGAGTTTTACACAACTTTCCAATTTACTTCTAATTATCTAATTAGCTTCATTCTCTTGGTATCCTTTGTTGAAGAAACAGTAATGCACTACTTGGAGAGACCTTAACATCAGATGGGCCAATAACATGAGGCATCTAGGTGCAGCCACCAATCAGCAGCTCATGAGCCTACCTAGGTATCCTTTTCAACAAAGGATACCAAGAAAACAAATTAAGTAATAGAAGTCAATTGGAAAGTTGTATAAAATTGTATTCCCTATCTGAACCATGAAAGGACAGCATGTTCTTATTTCATTTTACTATAAGTAGAATGATTACTAATAATACCAGGGCTGGGCCACTTACCTAAGGAAAAACCTGAAAATATTCATACATGTGCTTATTTTCTGGTAGCATAACAGATACCACATTAGAGTTGCCATGATGTAAGCTAACATATCTATGATAATTACCCACATCAAATTGTTATCCAACTATTTATAGTCATCTGTGATGTAGAAAAACTGGTTCCCACTGTCTGGCATAAATAAAATTAGTTATAATTACCAGTCTATCGTGTTACAGACATTATTCATGGTACTGGGAACGTTATACCGAGTGGAGGAAAGGTCATTACAGCTATTGACTCACCTGAGCCAGGTGGGTTATGCAGTTACAAAAGCCAGAAAATAACAATAAAGATGTTAATTATACAAACTGGAATATTTGAACAATAGTGAAGAGTTCACAGTTTTGAAACTCTATTGTTACGTCTACAGACTTTGGTGCAGGTTACACAAATAGCCATATTGGTGCACTATAGGCTCACACTACGTACTGTGAGACTCCCACAATACAAAGATGCTGAGTGCTGTGACTGATTGGTTAAAGAGACAGGATTGCTTAAAAAGACATGATTGGGTAAAGAGACATGATTGGTTAAATAGACTTAATTGGTTAAATAGACTTAATTGGTTAAAAATACATGATTGGTTAAAGAGACATGGTTAGTTAAAGAGACACAATTGGTTAAAGAGACACGATTGGTTAAAGAGACACGATTGGTTAAAGAGACATGGTTAGTTAAAGAGACACGATTGGTTAAAGAGACACGATTGGTTAAAAAAAAAGAATGGTTTCAGAGACATGAAAGTCAAAAAAAACATTTGAATAACTAAGATAGAGAATGTTATTTGCATCTATTACCAAGTTGATTTTGTTTTCGTGATAATCTTTGTTGAAAAGCATAGTCAGGACCAAGTATAGTCAGGAGCAGCAATGCACTACTGGAACTAGCTGCTGATTGGTGGATGCACACATATGCCTCTTGCCATTAACTCACCAGATGTGTTCTCTTAGGTCCCAGTGGTGTTCTGCTGCTCTGGAGCTGACTTTAACTATGTGTTTAACCTCTTTGTTGATGTGAAAAGGACAGCAAACACCTTGTAATTACAAGACATTTTTACAGAATAACATATCAGCCACGTGTAAACATTTTTAAAACAAAATACCATCTTGTTTGCTGCATTTGTTTTCTATTAGCCAAACTAAGCCCACCAATTGTCTTATATGGAGGAGCCAATCTGGGCTTGAGTCTGCCTCCCAAAAATTAAACTGACATGTCAAAACCTCTATATCTGCTATCCCCCCACATCACAACTACTAAAAAAGTGATTAACTCCTAAACCACGAACCCCCAACATTGCAATCTACCTAATAAACCTAATAACCTCCAAACCGCGAACCAACCACATTGCAATAAATAATAAAAGTATTAACACCTAACCCGCCAACCCCCCACAACGTAATCTACCTATCAACACTATTAACCCCTAAACCGCCAACCACCGCAACGCAAACTACCTAATTAACCTTTTAACACTCTAAACCACCAACCCCCCACAACGCAATCTAACTAATTACACTATTAACCCCTAATCCGCCAACCCCCCCACAATGCAAAGTATTAATCTAATAATTAAGCCCCCTAACCTAACACCCCCTAAATTAACTCCAATTAACTACAATTACATAAAATAAAAAAAAGACTCTCCCTAAAAGATTAATAAAAAAATTACCAAAACTAAAAAAATCCTAACTTCCCATTAAAAAAACATTCCTAACATTACAGTAAAATAAACAAAAAAACTTGTACATGAATAAAAAATCTAATATCTAAGGTTACAGAATTTTTTTTTATCCAAAATATTTTTTTTAAACCTAATCTAATACCCCTATAAAACCAAAAAAAAGCCACCCCAAAATAAAAACACCCCCTAACCTAACACAAAACTACCAATAGTCCTTAAAAGGGCCTTTTGTAGGGCATTGCCCTAAATTTAAAGGGACAGTATACACTCATTTTCATATAACTGCATGTAATAGACACTACTATAAAGAATAAGATGCACAGATACTGATATAAAAATCCAGTATAAAACTGTTTATAAACGTACTTAGAAGCTTTCAGTTTAGCTCTGTTGAAAAGGCAGCTGGAAAGCCCACTGCAAGTGGGAAATAAGACACTCCCCCTCCCCCTTCTTTTGCATATGAAAAGACCCTTTACACAAACAGGAGCAAGCTGGAGAAGGTAGCTGACGGTATCCAAATAAAACTTTGGGGCTTGGTTAGGAGTCTGAAAATCAGAGCGATGTTCTTTAAAAATAAGCAAAATTATACATTTTTAAAAAAACAAACTTTATGGGCTTTATAAATAGATCATCTACAAAACATTTATGCAAAGAAAAAATGAGTGTATAATGGCCCTTTAACAGCTCTTTTACATAAAAAAATACAAATTAACCCCTAACAGTAAAAACCCCCACCCACCGAACCCCCCAAAATAAAAAAGACCTAACGCTAAAAAAAAATCTATTCCACCCATTGCCCCTAAAGGGGCATTTGAATGAACATTGCCCTTAAAAGGGCAATCAGCTCTTTTGTTGCCCATTAAAAAAAAAACCCAGCCCAAAAAACAAAACAAAAAACCTATCACTAACCCCAAAAAATGTACTCACCATTCCTGAAGTCCGAACATCTAACTCATTCCAGGCTGAGCAAAGTCTTTATCCAGGCAGCGAAGATTTTCTTTCAGAGCGGCACCATCTTCTATCTTCATCCCAGTAGTGTGGAGGCTTAGCGGAGCAGGAACAACGGCGGCGCAGCCGCAGACATCCGACGTGGAGGGTCCTCTTCATGCGATCGTCTGCCGCACACTGAAGATTGAATGCAAGGTACCCCTTTCATATTGGAGTACCTTGCATTCCTATTGGCTGAAAATTTAAAATCAGCCAATAGGATGAGAGAAGCTTAAATCGCTGATTTGAACAGCCAATAGGATTTAAGTAGCTCTCATCCCATTGACTGATTTGACATTTTCAGCCAATAGGAGTGCAAGGTGCCCCAATATAAAAGGGGTACCTTGCATTCAATCTTCAGTGTGCGGCGGATGATCGCATGTAGAGGACCCTCCACGTCGGATGTCTGTGTCGCCGCCGTTCCTGCTCCACTATGCAACCGGGATGAAGATTGAAGATGAAAGATGGTGCCGCCCTGGAAGAAGATCTTTGCCGTCTGGATGAAGACTTTGCTCCGCCTAGAAGAAGATGGATGTCTGGACTTCAGGAATGGTGAGTACATTTTTTGGGTTTAGTGTTAGGATTTTTTTGGGGTGTTTTTATTTTTAGATTAGGGTGTTTTTATTTTTTAAAAAGCAGCAAAAAAGCTGATTGCCCCTTTAAAGGCAATGCAAATTGAAATGCCCCAATGGGTAGATTAGATTTTTTTTAGGGTTAGATCTTTTTTATTTTGGGGGGTTGGGTGTTTTACTGTTAGGGGGTAATTTGTATTTTTTAAGGTAAAAACATTGTTAAACTTTAGGGCAATGCCCTTTTAAGGCCTATTGGTAGTTTAGTGTTAGTTTAGGGGGTGTTTTTATTTGGGGGTGGCTTTTTTGTTTTTATAGGGGTATTCAGTTAGGTTTAAATTTTTATTTTGGATCATTTCATTTATGTTTTTCTGTAATCTTAGATTTTTTTAATTTTTTGTAATATTACATTTTTTATTTTAATTTAATCTTAATTGTTTTTGTTTTAATGTACACTTAGTTTTTTTTTATGTAAAGATAGGATTTTTTCATTTTGATAATTTTTTAATTAATTTTGCAAAGGTAGTCTTTTTTATTTTATGTAATTGTAATCAATTGGGGTTAATTTAGGGGGTGTTAAATTAGGGGGCTTAGTGATTAGATTAATACTTTGTGTTGTGGGGGGATGGTGGTTTAGGGGTTAATAGGTTAATTAGTTAGATTGCATTGTGGGTGTTTTGCAGATTAGGGATTAATAGTTTTAAAAGGTAGTTGCGTTGTGGAGGGTTGGCGGATTAGGGGTTAATAGTGTTAATAGGTAGATTGCGTTGTGGGGAGTAGGCGAATTAGGGGTTAATAGTGTTAATAGGTAGATTGCGTTGTGGGGGGTTGGCGGAATAAGGGTTTATATTGCGCATGCGTTAGGTGTTTGTTAAGACTTCCAGGGAGTTACGGTGCTCATATATTCAGCGCAAGACTTGCTGCTCCTGCCTATGTGTGGCAAGGTGAATATGGAGTAAAATTTCTCCATTGTCGCCGCTTAAGTCCTTTACTGGAATTTGTTTTGCTTAGTCTGTTTTATCTAAGCATTTATAAACTAGTTTACATATGCCTAACCCACTTCCTGTCCACCAACTCTTTGCTTGACCCCCTGCAATCTGGATTCCGACCCAAACACTCAACTGAGACTGGCCTTACCAAGGTTACTAACAATCTTCTCTATGCTAAAAATATTGTCCACTACTCTATACTCATCTTACTTGACCTCTCAGCTGCCTTAGACACAGTTGACCACCCCCTCCTCCTACAGACCCTTAGCTCTTTTGGCCTCTGTGACACTGCTCTTTCCTGGATTCACTCCTATCTTTCTCACAGGTCTTTTTCTGTGTCATTTGCCGGCGACTCCTCCTCTCCAATGCCTCTGTCTGTTGGATAACCTCAAGGATCTGTTCTGGGTCCGCTACTCTTCTCCATTTATACTTCTTCGCTGGGTAAACTTATCAACAGTTATGACTTCAAATATCCCCTCTATGCTGATGACTTCCATATCTACTTTACCCCTGCTCTCTCTCCCTTTGTCCTTTCTCATGTCAGCGACTGCTTATCTGGTATCTCTTCCTGGATGGCCTCTCACCACCTAAAGATTAACATGTCCAAGACTGAGCTCCTTCTTATCCCCCCTCAAGCACTACGCCGACTTGTGACTTCTCTATCCCTGTTGATGGCATCACCATTTCCCCACGTCCGCTGCCTCAGAGTTACACTTGACTCAAATCTATCCTTCGTCCCCCATATCCAATCACGTTCTACATCCTGCCACAACCATCTACACAATATTTCCAAGATTCACCCTTTTCGGAGCACTAAAACCACAACGCAAATAATCCACTCCCTTGTTATTTCCCGACTTGACTACTGCAATAACCTACTTACTGGCTTTCCTCTTTCCCGCCTCTACCCCTTCAATCCATCCTAAATGCCTCTGCCAGGCTGATCAACTTTTCCCGTTGCTCTGTATCTGCTGCACCTTTCTGTGAGTCCCTTCATTGGCTCCCCATTCACAGCAGAATTAAATTCAAAATTCTCACCCTTACATACAAAGCTCTCACCAATGCTGCTTCCCACTACCTATCCTTTCTAATAAACAAGTATACTCCAGCCCACCCACTAAGATCCAACAATGACCTGCTCCTTGCATCCGTGACTATCACCTCTTTTCATGCTAGACTGCAGGACTTCTGTCGTGCAGCACCTACCCTCTGGAACACTCTCCCTCGTGCTGTCAGGCTTTGCCCTAATCTGTCTTCCTTTAAATGTTCCCTGAAGACTTTTCTGTTCAGGGAAGCCTACCACCCAACTCAATAATTAATTAATTTCACTTACCTAACATTTCCCTCATCTAACTCTGCATTAACATCATTCTCAATCTTGCAGTCCTCACCTCCTGTTTCTCAACCTCCTACCCTTCTAGATTGTAAATTCCCACGGGAATAAGGCCCTCAATTCCTCCTGTATGTGTTTGTAAATTTTGTCCAGTCTCCTACAAGTCTTACATCATTGTTTTATTTAAATGAAGTGTATTGCGCATGCGTTGCGCTGCGGAATATGTTGGCGCTTCATAAATAAAGTATAATAATAATAATACTGGGAATTACTGTCATTGTGTAGCCCTTCTCATTGTAAAGGTGAGAGTTACCTTTGTTATTGTTGGGATTATGATGTGCTGAGAATGGTTTGAGTGTGCAAGAATAACCCTCCTGCCCCTGCGCCTAACATTAGCTGAGATTAGATGGCGGTTCGAGACCTGATACTCATACACCCAGTGCTATGGAATTTGGCTGTGCTTTACAAATAAATGTTGAATTAATATATACTAGATATCGGGAGGAAATATAGAATTAAAGCAGAAAATTGGAAAGTTGTTTAAAATTGTATGCTGTTTTAGGAAATAAAATTGTTGGGTTTCATGTCCCTTTAAAGACATCAAAGTCCTTATTATTAGTTTTTGCTGTTATCTTAACGTTTTTTAAGGTATTTATTCTTAGTGCTGTTGTTTTTTTAAATGGATGTTCCTGTGCTACAAAAAAGAAAAAAAAGGTTTTCATTTTATGCTTATCGAATGTGTCATTATATACCAATAGCACTATGGGGGTTGTCCTTACCAAAGAGTAAGCATTCTGTCCCTAGGAATGAGTTGTGTGCAAACATGTTCTCTGTTTAATTTGAATAGCTTTAACTCAGCCTTTTTACTTTCAAACACTTTTTTTTGTCTCTTTAAATTTATTTGATGTAAATTAGTAACATATAAAAAAAAGTTCTTAATGTTAAATGAACAGTAAAGTCAAAATGACATTTTCATAATTTAGATAGAATATGCATTTTTAAAACAACTTTCCAATTTAATTATATTATCAAATTTGCTTTGTTCTCTTGAAATCCCTTGTTCAGGTGTCTTAGCAGTCTAAGGGCTCGCTTCCATTGAGTTTTTAAAAATGGAGCAGTAAGCTACCGAAGTGGCCAACAGATAAAAGTAATTTACGGCTCGATTTTAGTACCAGGTCTCCATTGAAATATTTTGTGCAGTCGCTCTTTTCGTGTAGGTGTAAGTTAACGTTGTGTACTGTTAACGCTTCCATGAAATGATGGATTTCTTGAAAATCAAGTTAGTTGCTATGGTAACCCGACCTTACACTATAAAATTTACATTTAACGTCTGTGATCACCTCTAAAAATAAACTAAAACAAAGATACACTTATTTATAATACATATTTTTTTAACTATAAGCAAATACAATTTTTTATTATAATTATAGTTTCCACTTTATTAATATATGTAATATGTATTGCTGCCCTAGGCATAGGTCTAGTTTGAATTCTGTAGTGCTTGCATATTTTTTCATATGTAAATACATACTGATATTTCCATAAGAACATAAGTGCAACTATTCCTATACATGGGACAACAATAAATATTACATATTAATATAATTTATATCTACATGAAACACTTGCATTTTTTGTAAGTTTTAAAATTTCAATGGGAAATAGGTCTCAATAAGCTCCTTTTTCCTCTTTTACACCTAGTTGAGCTGGGTGTAATTTTTCTCAATGTATCAACAGCCTCCGACAGTGTATTAACGATTTGCTCTTTCATTGGAAACCTGGTATAAGTTATCACTTAACAGCTTCTAATACTTTCTATGGGAAGCGAAAATATTGAGGTATAACGCGCCATTGGAGGCAGTCAACAAACAAAATTGCTTCTGACAGCATATTTATCGGTTTGCGAGCGCACTCAAACCTACTTAAGGCTCAATGGAAGGGAGCCCTATGGCAGCAGTGTTTGTAACTATGAATATAATTGCTGCTGCCAAATGATAACGACTCATGCACGCTCCTGAGATCACCTAGGGTTACTCTTTAACAAATTATACCAAGAGAATTTAGCAAATTTGATAGCAGAAGCACATTATGATAATATTTTAAACCATGTGCCTTCCCATGTCCCCTGATGTTTTTCTTCTTCAAATAAAAAGAGCTAAACAAATGAATAAAATACATTTGTTATTTAATATTGTGTAACCAGCCTATTATGAGGCAATGAAATGAATCTGCTAACATAATTATTCTAATGCAAATTCAATATATCTGATTTTATTAAGAGAGACAAAGATAATTTATGGTACTCATTTATTGCTATATTTATTGGATTATGATGATGTTTGTAACATGAACTACTAACAAGTATCATCTAGTACAAATTACTTTTCTGAAAAACAATCTGTCCCTAAGGATGGGTTGTAAACAAACCTACACTTACTGCTCTTTCATATGCATGACATCATTTTTGGGAGATTAACCCTTTGATAGCAAAGGACAATACTTTGCTGTGCTCAACAAAGTTCATAGATTGCTCAGGACAACAATATTCCATCATTTTACATGCTATGTCATTTTATAGTATCTCTTTATTGTATGCTATCCCTGGTCTGAGAATGGAGTGCAGCAAATGACAAAGTCACACAGAAAAAGGAAGGGACCAGTGACAGAAGGGTTTCCTTATTGTAATTTCTGAAAATGGGGGCCGTCTTCTGTAGTCTGTATCTCCTCCCATATAACACAGAGGGACACAAGACTCCACATTTAAAAGATGGGAGTCTGCCTTCACAAATGAGGGGTCACATGACTCTCTCTCTATGGTGTCTGGGATCTGCAAAAAAATCACCTACAGCACCAGCCACCAGTCACTGCCCCCGTTTTACCTAGAGAGACAAATGAAATGACCAATAATTTGAAAAGAGAGAAGCTCCTCTTTCAACTAAGGATTGAAGTATATAGGCTACAGGTCATCACTACGCAAAATGGGACCATTATCACCTTTCTCAAGCACACAGAGGGGCATGAAACCTCATTTTTTTAAAGAAGGAATCTGCTCTTTCAAATTGTGTGTCTTATACCCATGTAATTAATTGGTGATAACCATAAAATAGCAGACATTTCCTTGAGAGAGAGCTGAAACCAGTAATTACCTTATTTCTTTGTAGTTGAATGAGAAGTTAAATTCTGGCGTCCATATAAATGTTTTGCTATTTAATTTCTCTTGCACATAAAATGTCCTTACGCACCACTGGGCAGTATTGCAGCCGAGCATTTAAAGTGATAGTAAATCCTAGTGTTTTTGAAACGCTAGGATTTACCAGTGCTACAAATAAAGAGGACTTTCAGTCATGAAGTATAAAAAACTTCATGGTAAAAAGCTCCTTTATTTGTAGCGAGTTTATGCTGAGCGCCTCCGGCCACTCACAGCAAAACGCTATCTTTTCAATGAGGTGACTTTCTACCTCTTAGCCAATAGTCGTGAGGGCCATTAGGCATTATACTGGAAGGCTAGCGTGCTATTGGCTAACAGGCGAAAACATTACCTCATTGAGGAAAAAGCGTTTTGCCGTAGACAGCACCCTAAAGGTCATCATATTGGTACTCACGGTGATACTGGGAATGCTCTGCTAATAGCCAGAGAACAAGAGCTGCCATAGTGTACCTCATATAGCATAATAACGTTAAAGGGTTTACCATTACTTTAACATTATTAAAAACAGAGGTAGATAACCCCAGACATGTTTGGGTGTAGAGGCCATAGGAAGAAAATTCCAAAAATATATAAATAAACACAACACATAGAAAGTCTAGCACTCACTTGCAGGCACACTGGTAGATTAAAAGCATAAATTGAGAGTCATAGTATTTGGACAAATGATTATAGGTCCAGGACCACATGAAGTCCCTTTCCACATGGGTCCCTAACTTACAACCACACATGACAGCTACAAACTATCGCCTAGATTTAGAGTTTTGTCGGTAAAGACACGCGTAGCTAACGCTGCTTTTATTCCCAGCGCACCCTTAAGACAACGCTGGTATTTAGAGTTGTCTGAGTGGCTGCGTTAGGCTCAGAAAAGGGAGCGTTGAGCATAATTTACCTTCGCTTCAACTCTCAATACCAGCGTTGCCTACGGTAGCGGCAAGCTGGAAAAACGTGCTCGTGCACGATATCCCCATAAGATACAAAGGGGCTGAGCTGGCTGGAAAAAACCTAACACCTGCAAAAAAGCAGAGTTCAGCTCCTAGCGCAGCTCCATTGTTTCCGATGGGGGAACACTCATTAAGACTGCACCTAACACACTAACATGAACCCAGAGTCTAAACACCCCTAACCTTACATTTATTAACCCCTAATCTGCTGCCCCCGCTATCGCTGACACTTGCATTATACTTATTAACCCCTAATCTGTCGCTCCGGACACCGCCGCCACCTACATTATCCCTATGAACCCCTAATCTGCTGCCCCTAACATCGCTGACACCTACATTATATTTATTACCCCCTAATCTGCCCCCCCCAACGTCGCCGCTACCTTACCTACACTTATTAACCCCTAATCTGCTGACTGGACGTCGCTGCCACTATAATAAATGTATTAACTCCTAAACCGCAGCACTTCCGCCTCGCAAACACTATAATAAATTTTATTAACCCCTAATCTGCCCTCCCTAACATCGCCGCCACCTACCTACAATTATTAACCCCTAATCTCCCGTCCGCAATGTCGCCGCTACTATAATAAATGTATTAACCCCTAAACCGAAGTCTAACCCTACCCTAACACCCCCTAACTTAAATATAATTTATATTAAACTAAATAATATTCCTATAATTAAATAAATTATTCCTATTTAAAACTAAATACTTACCTATAAAATAAACCCTAATATAGCTACAGTATAACTAATAGTTACATTGTAGCTATTTTAGGATTTATATTTATTTTACAGGCAACTTTGTATTTATTTTAACTAGGTACAATAGCTATTAAATAGTTAATAACTATTTAATAGCTACCTAGTTAAAATAAGTACACAATTACCTGTAAAATAAATCCTAACCTAAGTTACAAATACACCTAACACTACACTGTCATTAAATTAATTAAATAAATTACCTACAATTAGCTAAACTAAAATACAATTAAATAAACTAATCTATAATACAAAAAAAACAAACCCTAAATTACAGAAAATAAAAAAAATTACAAGAAGTTTAAACTAACTACACCTAATCTAAGCCCATAATAAAATAAAAAATCCCCCCAAAATAATAAAATGCCCTACCCTATTCTAAATTACAATGTAATCAGCCGTCTTCACCCAACCGGGCCGAAATCTTCATCCAAAGTGCGCAGAGGCGGTCCTTCATCCGGTAGAAGTCTTCATCCAGGCGGCGTCTTCAATCTTCATCCATCCGGAGCGGAGCGGAGCCATCTTCAAAGGAGCCGACGCAGAGCCATCCTCTTCAACTGACGACTGAACAACGAATGAAGGTTCCTTTAAGGAACGTCATCCAAGATGGCGTCCCTTCAATTCCGATTGGAGGGTAAGGTAGGAAAAATCTGATTGGCTGATTCAATCAGCCAATCAGATTGAAGTTCAATCCGATTGGCTGATGCAATCAGCCTATCGTATTGAGCTTGCATTCTATACTAAATAAACCTATTAACCCCTAAACTGCCGGCACCCCACATTGCTACTAATAAAATAAACTTATTAAACCCTAAACCGCCGGCCCCCTACATCGCAACACACTAAATTAAACTATTTAAGCCCTAAACCTAATACCCCCCTAATTTTAAATTAAATTTACAATATAACTATCTTTAAAGGGACAGTCTACACCAGAATTTTCACTGTTTTAAAAGATAGATAATACCTTTATTACCCATTCCCCAGTTTTGCATATCCAACACAGTTATATTAATATACTTTTAACCACAGTGATTATCTTGTATCTAAGCCTCTGCAAACTGCCACTTTATTTCAGTTCTTTTGACAGACTTGCAGTTTAGCCAATCAGTGCCTGCTCCCAGATAACTTCATGTGCATGAGCACAGTGTTATCTATATGAAACACGTGAACTTACACCCTCTAGTGGTGAAAAACTGTTAAAATGCATTCTGAAAAGAGGTGGCCTTCAAGGTCTAAGAAATTAGCATATGAACCTCCTAGGTTAATCTTTCAACTAAGAATACCAAGAGAACAAAGCAAAATTGGTGATAAAAGTAAATTGGAAAATTGTTTAAAATTACATGTCCTATCTGAATCATGAAAATTTATTTTGGACTAGACTGTCCCTTTAAATAAATAAAAACTTACCTGTGAAATAAAAAAAAACTAAGTTTAAACTATAAAGTACAGTATTTTAAAACAATAAAATTAATGGAAAAAAAACAACTAAATTACAAATTAAAAAAATCCTAATGCTACGAAACAAATTAAAAAAAATTACATTGCAAAAAAATAAAAAATAAAATTACGAAAAATAAAAAACTCTAAGATTACAAAAAATAATAAACTAAATTATACAAAATAATAAAAATTACACCTAATATAATACCCCTATAAAAACAAAAAAGCCCGCCAAAAAGGAAATGTATGCTTACCTGATAAATTGATTTCTTCTACGATATGACGAGTCCACGGATTCATCCTTACTTGTGGGATATTATCCTCCTGCTAACAGGAAGTGGCAAAGAGCACCACAGCAGAGCTGTCTATATAGCTCCTCCCTTGACTCCACCCCCAGTCATTCAACTGAAGGTATAGGAAGAAAAAGGAGAAACTAAAAAAGGTGCAAAGGTGACTGAAGTTTGAAAACAAAAATATAATCTGTCTAAAATGACAGGGAGGGCCGTGGACACGTCGTATCATAGAAGAAATCAATTTATCAGGTAAGCATAAATTTCCTTTTCTTCTACTAGATACAATGAGTCCACGGATTCATCCTTACTTGTGGGATACAATACCAAAGCAACAGGACACGGATGAACGGGAGGGACAAGACAGATACCTAAACGGAAGGCACCACTGCTTGAAGAACTTTTCTCCCAAAAAAAAAAATTGTAAAATTTGGAAAAAGTATGAAGGGAGGACCAAGTCACAGCCTTACAAATCTGTTCAACAGAAGCATTGTTTTTAAAAGCCCATGTGGAAGCCACCGCTCTAGTAGAATGAGCCGTAATATTTTCAGGAGGCTGCTGTCCAGCAGTCTCCTATGCCAGGCGGATGATGCTTTTCAGCCAAAAAGAAAGAGAGGTAGCCGTAGCTTTTTGACCCCTACACTTTCCAGAAAAACAATGAATAGAGAAGATGTTTGACGGAAATCCTTGGTCGCTTGTAAGTAAAACTTTAAGGCACGAACCACGTCCAGGTTATGTAACAGACGTTCCTTCTTAGACGAAGGATTAGGACACAAGGAAGGAACAACAATTTCCTGATTAATATTCTTATTTGAAACAACCTTAGGAAGGAATCCAGGTTTAGTATGCAAAACCACCTTATCAGAATGGAATATAAGATAAGGCGAATCACATTGTAATGCAGAAAGCTCAGAAACTCTTCGAGCAGAAGAGATAGCAACTAAAAACAAAACTTTCCAAGATAAAAGCTTTATATCTATGGAATGCATGGGTTCAAACGGAACCCCTTGAAGAACATTGAGAACTAAATTCAAACTCCATGGCGGAGCAATAGGTTTAAACACAGGCTTGATTCTGATTAAAGCCTGACAAAAAGACTGAACATCTGGGACATCCGCCAGACGCTTTAAAAAATTTGTCCCTTTAAGGAACTAGCTGATAATCCCTTCTCCAATCCTTCTTGGAGAAAAGACAAAATCCTAGGAATCCTAACCCTACTCCATGAGTAGCCCTTGGATTCGCACCAATAAAGATATTTACGCCATATCTTATGGTAAATTTGTCTAGTGACAGGCTTTCAAGCCTGAATCAAAGTATCAATGACCGACTCAGAGAATCCCTGCTTAGATAAAATCAAGCGTTCAATCTCCAGGCAGTCAGCTGCAGAGAATTTAGATTTGGATGTTGGAACGGACCTTGGATGAGAAGGTCCTGTCTCAATGGCAGTTTCCACGGTGGCAGAGATGACATCAGGATTACTGAAGCTCTCTCCTGTTTGATTCTTGCAATCAGACGAGGTAGGAGAGGAATGGAGGAAACACATAAGCCAGGTTGAACGACCAAGGTACTGCTAGATCCCTTGACCTGGACCCGTAACGAGGAAGTTTGGCATTCTGACAAGATGCCATCAGATCCAATTCCGGTGTGCCCCATTGATGAATCAATGACGCAAACACCTCCAGATGGAGCTCCCACTCCCCGCTATGAAAAGTCTGACGACTCAGAAAATCCGCTTCCCAGTTCTCTACTCCTGGGATATAGATTGCTGACAGGTGGCAAGAGTGAGTCTCTGCCCATCTGATTATCTTTGAAACCTCTAACATCGCTAGAGAACTCTTTGTTCCCCCTTGATGATTGATATATGCTACAGTCATGATATTGTCTGACTGGAATCTTATGAACTTGGCTAAAGCCAACTGAGGCCATGCCTGAAGCGCGTTGAAGATTGCTCTCAGTTCCAGAATATTGATTGGTAATAGGGACTCCTCCTGGGTCCACACACCCTGAGCCTTCAGGGAATTCCAGACTGCACCCCAGTCCAAGAGGCTGGCGTCCGTCGTCACTATGACCCATGCTGGCCTGCGGAAGCACATTCCCTGGGACAGATGATCCTGTGACAACCACCAAAGAAGAGAGTCTCTGGTCTCTTGATCCAGATTTATCTGAGGAGATAAATTCGCATAATCCCCATTCCACTGTCTGAGCATGCACAGCTGCAGTGGTCTGAGATGAAAGCGAGCAAACGGAACTATGTCCATTGCCGCTACCATTAACCCAATGACCTCCATACACTGCGCCACTGATGGCCGAGGAATGGACTGAAGTGCTCGGCAAGTATTTAGAATCTTTGATTTTCTGACCTCCGTCAGAAAATTTTTCATGTCTACCGAGTCTATCAGAGTTCCCAAGAATGGAACTCTTGTTAGTGGAACTAGTGAACTCTTTTCTATATTCACTTTCCAACCGTGAGTTCTTAGAAATGCCAACACTATATACGTGTGAGATTTGGTCAGGTTATAAGTTGACGCCTGTATTAAAATATCATCCAGATGGGGCGCCACTGCTATGCCCTGCGGCCTTAGAACCTCCAGAAGGGACCCTAGCACCTTTGTGAAGATTCTGGGAGCTGTGGCCAACCCGAATGGAAGGGCCACAAACTGAGTGTTTGCCCAGAAAAGCGAATCTGAGAAACTGATGATGATCCTTGTGGATGGGAATGTGAAGATACGCATCCTTCAAGTCCACGGTGGTCATATATTGACCCTCCTGGATCATTGGCAAAATAGTTCATATGGTCTCCATCTTGAACGATGGGACTCTGAGAAATTTGTTTAAACATTTGAGATTTAAAATCAGTCTGAAGGTTCCCTCTTTTTTGGGAACCACGAACAGATTTGAGTAAAACCCCTGTCTCTGTTCTAGTTTTGGAACTGGACAAATTACACCCATGGTATAGAGGTCTTTTACACAGCGTAAGAACGCCTCTCTTTTTGTCTGGTCTACAGACAAACGTGAAAGATGAAATCTCCCTCTTGGGAAAAAATCCTTGAATTCTAGTCTTTACCCCTGGGTCACAATTTCTAATGCCCAGGGATCCTGAACATCCCTTGCCCAAGCCTGAGCGAAGAGAGAAAGTCTGCCCCCTACTAGATCCGGTCCTGGATCGGGGGCTGCCCCTTCAAGCTGTCTTTGTAGCAGCAGCGGGCTTCTTAACTTGTTTACCTTTATTCCAGGTCTGGTTAGGTCTCCAGACTGACTTGGATTGTGCAACATTCCCCTCCTGCTTTGTAGTGGAGGAGGAAGTAGAGGGTCCACCCTTAAAGTTTTGAAAGGAACAAAAATTATTTTGTTTAGCCCTCATCTTAACAGTCTTGTCCTGAGGAAGGGCATGACCTTTACCTCCAGTAATGTCGGAAATGATTTCCTTTAGTTCAGGCCCGAATAGGGTCTTGCCTTTAAAAGGAATAGCTAAAACCTTAGATTTTGATGACACATCAGCAGACCAAGACTTAAGCCATAACGCTCTACGCGCTAAAATGGCAAAACCTGCATTTTTTGCCGCTAATTTAGCCATTTGAAAAGCGGCATCAGTAATAAAAGAATTAGCTACCTTGAGAGCTTTAATTCTATCCAGAATATCATCTAATGGGGTCTCCACCTTAAGAGACTCCTCTAGAGCCTCAAACCAAAAAGCTGCTGCAGTAGTAACTGGAACAATGCACGCTATAGGTTGTAGAAGAAAACCCTGATGAATAAACAATTTCTATAGAAGACCCTCTAATTTTTTTATCCATAGGATCTTTGAAAGCACAACTGTCCTCAATAGGTATAGTTGTACGCTTAGCCAGAGTAGAAATAGCTCCCTCCACCTTAGGGACCGTTTGCCAGGAATCCCGAATGGTTTCAGATATGGGAAACATTTTCTTAAAAGTAGGAGGGGGAGAGAACGGAATGCCTGGTAACAATGTCCGAAATTCTTTTAGGGACTGGAAAAACATCAGTGTAAGTAGGTACCTCTAGATATTTATCCATCTTACACAATTTCTCTGGTGGTATTACAATAGGGTCACAATCATCCAGAGTCGCTAAAACCTCCCGGAGTAACAGGCGGAGGTGTTCAAGCTTAAATTTAAAGGCCGTCATGTCTGAGTCTGTCTGAGGGAACACATTTCCTGAATCTGAAAGCTTTCCCTCTGACAGCAATTCCCCTACCCCCAATTCAGAATCAGAACACTGTGAGGGTACATCGGAAATGGCCAATAAAGCATCAGAGGGCTCAGCATTTACCCTAATACCGGACCTACTGCGCTTACCCTGTAAACCTGGCAGTTTAGATAATACCTCTGTAAGGGTAGTAGACATAACTGTAGCCATATCTTGCAGAGTAAAAGAATTAGACGCACTAGAAGTACTTGGCGTCGCTTGAGTGGGCGTTAAAGGTTGTGACACTTGGGGAGGATTGGATGGCATAACCTGATTCTCTTTCTCAGACTGGGAATCATCCTTAGACATACTTTTATCCCCTAAAATATGTTCTTTGCAATGTAAGGCCCTTTCAGTACATGAGGGACACAATGTAAGTGGGGGTTCCACAATGGCTTCTAAACACATAGAACATTGGCTTTCCTCAATGTCAGACATGTTGAACAGGCTAGTAATAACTGCAAAGTTGTTAAACACTCTATTTATTGAAGATAACAATTTTTTGAAAAAAATGAGTACTGCGCCTTTAAGAGATAAAAAGACAATTTTTTTCCAATTTTCCTTAAAAATGCTAACAAACGTTCAGTTTTAAGGTATAACAGTCCTGTATTAAAGTCGATATTGCACCACAAGCAAGGGCAATTTTACCCTCTAAAGCAAGTAATTTAACATCACAACGTTAACAAAATTTTTTAGCCAAACTCCTGCACCTCGCCAAAGCACTGCTGTGGCGCCTACCTGCCCCCAGGGATCTGAGAACCGCTGCAATAACACTCCGGTAAGCAATCCCTCAGATTGGACCCAACCGGAGCTGAAGTCTGCTGCCTTCTTTGAGAAAAGTAACTGCGCAACTGAGGCGCAAATTTAGGCCCCACCCATCATCTACAATGTCTCTCAGCCTCATACAACCACATGTAAAGCAGCTTATAACTAGCCATGTGGATAAGCATTCATGAAATGAGTGAATCTAGCCATGTGGACCCCCAGTACAAAGTACAATCATCAGCCATATAACCCTTTTTTGTCAATAAAAAAAAACATTAGGCTGCCCCAGTGTCTAACCATGCTGGCATATTTCTAATGCTGCATTTAGCCCTGATAACAAACAGTACACAGGATTTCAGTAATACCCCTTCTTTATATAGGATTACTGCTTACCCCTTCCTATGTCAGCCTGTTCTGAAATATCACAGTCTCTCCAGAAATAAGACTGAACATACCTCAATGCTTGTAGCATGAAAACGTTCCCCATTGTGAAGCTTCTCTAATACTCCTCAGCCATTCTGTGGGAACTCCTCCGGATCTTAGTGACAACTGCTAAGATCATCAACCTCCAGGCAGAAATCTTCTTCCATATGCAGCCTGAGGAAAAATAGTACTCACCGGTACCATTTAAAACAAAAAAGTCTTGCTTGAAGAAAATAAAAACTATCATTTTAACACCTCTTTCACTTTACCCTTCCTATTACTAGCATAGGCAAAGAGAATGACTGGGGGTGGAGTCAAGGGAGGAGCTATATAGACAGCTCTGCTGTGGTGCTCTTTGCCACTTCCTGTTAGCAGGAGGATAATATCCCACAAGTAAGGATGAATCCGTGGACTCGTCGTATCTAGTAGAAGAAATAAAAACACTCCCTAACCTAACAATAAACTACCAATAGCCCTTAAAAGGGCCTTTTGTAGTGCATTGCCCCAAGTTAAACAGCTCTTTTACCTAAAAATTACAAAGTCCCCATAACAGTAAACCCCCACACCCGGTAAATAGGTTTATTTTATTAGTAGCGATGTGGGGGGCTGGTAGTTTAGGGGTAAATAGGTTTATTTTATTAGTTGTGATGTAGGGGGCCGGTGGTTTAGAGGTTAATAGGTTTATTTTATTAGCTGCGATGTGGGGGCCTGGTGGTTTAGGAGTTAATAGGTTTATTTTATTAGTTGCGATGTGGGGGGACGGCAGTTTAGGGGTTAATAGGTTTATTGTAGTAGCGATGTGGGGGGCCGGCGTTTTAGGGGTTAATAGCTTTATTTAGTGTTGGCTATGTGGGTGGGTGGTGGATTAGGGGTTAATAAGTTTAATAAAGTATTTGCGATGTGGGAGGGTGGCGGTTTAGGGGTTAATAGGTAGTTTATGGGTGTTAGTGTACTTTGTAACATTTTAGTTATGATTTTTGTGAAACATTTTTGCTTCGCAAAATCCATAACTACTGGTTTCAGATGGCGGTATGGATGAGGGCGGTATAGGCTACAACGCAAGCATTTTAGCCGGACCACACAACCTGTAATACGGAGCTATGGAAATCCCGCACTCAAACGTAATTTTTTGATTGCGGAATGGATCGTTGCGTTACAGGCTAAAATGCTTGTGGTATAGCTATACCGCCGCAACTTGTAATACGGGAGGCCTGCCATTGCACGCGCAATGGCCAATTTTTCAGCAGTAGCCGTAGCGCACCATACCGCAAAACTTGTTATCTTGCTGTATATAAACAATAAGTCAATTTGTTATGGTACAAATGTATACATTTGTAAGCTCTAAATATGAAATGCCTTGAGGTTGATATGAACTTGTAAGTTATGACATAGAAGTGGAACTATCTTCTTATCTGAATGCTATCTGAATGCTTTACAGCTATCCAGATGCTTTAAAAGTCCTTTAGTGATCATTATATATATATATAAATGATACCATATTCAATGTGATTTAAACCTGTGAGCTTGATCATAGATTCTTGAAAAAAAGCGCTATTGCAGTTTTAATCTCAATAAGGACATCACACAGCAGACAGTTTTTTAGTCATACATAGGAGTTTAATGCATTAACAAGAATGATTTTTGCTGCATATTTGGTTGTCCATAAACCATGCACAAAAAGGAGATATGAATCTCTTTGTAAGTTTAGGACATTTAAGTCTGAGCTATGAGATGTGACTATTAAAATAATAATAATAAAACAATCTGTTTAAAGTTAAGTTCAGTCCGGCAATTCTGCACTATTTGGGCAGAATTTCTTTGGAAATTTTACTTTTTGTAAAAAAATCAGTGACACAAGTAAATATGTTAACTACTTATGCAAAGTATCTTCAACAGAGATTTGTTTGTTTCTGCAATCAATTTAAATTTTCCATTTTCCATTTATAATTTCCAAACATTTGTAATAAGAGGCTTTTATTAGTGTAAAAATTGCCTTAGTCTCTAAGTGCAAATATATCCGCTTTTAGAGGCAATGTATACCAAGTACAGGGGATATTAAAAGTCTACACACCCTTATGAAATTGTAGGTTTTTGAAATATAAAGACGGAAATAACAACAATATAAATGTCAGACTTTATCCATCTGTAATATGATCTTCTAACAAACAAAAATCCAGAGGAAAAAAATAAACACACAGTTAATTCTTAGGAAAATTTTAACTAAATAAAAAAAAACACCCTGATGGCATATGTCTCATTTCATAATGGGGGTTCTAGCTGTGTTCACAGTTAAACAATCACATTCTAAATTATGCCTGTAGCTAAATAGCACCTGTCATCAATGAATGTGATTCTGATTAAACCCAGACTAAAATCAGCTTTTACTGTAGGATTTGCTTGGATATTTGAGGTTACATCCTACTGGGAGAGCCATGGTCCATATAGAGTTGCCAAAGGAACTGCAAGAGCTAAATGTTTATAACTACCAATCAGGAGAGGGATATTAAAGAACATTGAAGGCACTGAATGTACCATGGAGCAGTGTCCAAACTATCATCAATCAGTGGAGAAAATGTGGCACCACAGAGACATTGCAAAGATCAGGACGACCCTCCAAAGCTGATGAGAGGACGAGGAGAACACTTATCAGGGAGGCTACCAAGAGGCCAACAGCAACATTGAAGAAGCTACAAGTATTTCTTGAAGGCACTAGTCACTCCTTGTATGTGACCACCATATTTCATATTCTGCACATCTGGCTATGGGGTAGGGTGGCAAGACGTAAACCCTTTCTTGCAAAAATGAATATCTAACCCTCATGTAAATTATGCCAAAAGATTAATTCAGTAACCTCAAACCATGTGGGAAAATGTGCTATGGTCTGACGAGAAATAAACTGAACTTTTCGGCCTAAATTATAATATATATATGTTTAGTACGAAGCCAATAAAGTTCAAGATCCAAGGAACCCCGTACTGACTTTGAAGCGTGGTGGTGGTAGCATCATGCTTTGGAGCTGCCTCTCTTCATCTGTGGGGGCTCTTGTCAAGATAGATGGGCTAATGAATAGTTACAAACATCAAGACAAAACCTGCTGGCTACTGTTGCAAACTAAAGATAAAGGGGAATTTTCCATTCCAGCATGACAATGAATCAAAACACATCCAAGTCAACCAAGGCATCGCTTTAGAAAAGGAAAATCAAAGTCTTGGAATGGCCCAGTTAGAGACGAGACCTAAATCCCATCGAAAACCTGTGGAATAACTAATCAGGGTGTTGTAGTATTTTTTTACAGTTGGAAAAAGTCTGAAATTTACATTGTTGTTATTTCTGTCTTTACATTTCAAAAACCTGCAATTTCATAAGGGCGTGTAGACTTTTTATATCCACTGAAGTTGATTTTTAATATCATGTGGTCAGTCTACAATCCTGCACTCAAATTGGAATTGAATATAAATTTGAGATTGTCACAGCTACTGACATTGGTATAACAGTAATCCAGATCTTCTGCTGAGCAGTTCTTAAATCTTAACATTTCAAACATTAAAGGGACATGAAACCCAATTTTTTCTTTAATGTTTTACACAGAGCATACAATATTTAACAACTTTCCAATTTACTGCTATAGTCTTTTACTTTGTTCTCTTTATATCCTTGCTGCACATATATGCCTCCAGTTATTGGCTTAACTGATCTGGTCAGCTAGCTCCCAGTAGTGCACTGCTGCTGCTTAAAAGAAAGCATACCAAGAAAGTTGTTTCAAAATGTATGTTCTATCTGAATAATTAAAGAGAAAAGTTGGGTTTCATGTCCCATTAGTTAATTTCCTAACATTCCCGTGAGTCTCCTGTAATTGCTGCTCTAAACTAAACAGAATATTTTTCTAAGAAAAACAGTTATTAGCATAAAATGCTTGATTGAATTTACCCTATGGCTGCCACAACATATGTATATGCACATTAGACATGTGCACAGACAAAAAATATTTTTGGATTAATCATTCGTCTTGAATTTTTTTTTATTTTGTTTCATTCTATACTTAAAGGGCCATTTGAAGTTAGCTTGTTATTGAAAATCCATCTATATGCTATTTCCTAAAGGAAACATCAAGGTAGCAGAGGAGTAGCTGCTTAAACTTACATAAAGTAAAAGTAGTAGTCAACGCTACTGCTACAAGCCAGCAAGCAGCACAAAAAATATATATTTTCAAATGGGGTAAGGACTGGACAATAACAAAAGTGAAGCTTGTATACATATTGACTGATACTGGAATCAATAAACTGAAAAGGACATTGCTAAATCATTATTGAACAGTCAAAATTTGAACTTTTTGAAGCCTTTCTAGCTTTGAAAGAAATGGTTTTAATGGTAAAGACAAATCAACTAAATTTTTTCTAGCATGCGTTTTTTTGTTCAATTTCATGTTAAAGGGTCTTGTGTTTATTGTTTGTTTTTTATTGGCAAAAAATGTTTTTTTACATTTGTACAAAAACAAATGCACAAGTCTAATATACATGGGATTTATGTTTAAAAAATGTTTTAGAATCAGCATTTATATGTGCTTATATGTTATATGTGCTTATATGTTATATGTGCTTATATGTTATATGTGCTTATTATATGTTACATGTGTTTATTTCCACTAGGCATGGGCAGAATTTCCTTATTCAACATTAGTTTACTAAATAAATGGCGAATATGGCCGTGGCTCTTTTTGGTGCCAGATTTATTAGTGTACAAATGCAGCATCTGGATCTGCACATATATTGGTGTGTTGCACTTTGACACTAAGAAATCAGTTTGGATGTGGCAGAGAATTGCAAGTAAGCAATCTATTTCAGGTTTTCTCACCTCAAATGTCAATTAGCTCTTGCTAAATTATTATTATTATTATTGTTATTTTACTTTATTTATGAAGCGCCAACATATTCCGCAGCGCTGTACATGGATACAATTCATTTAAATAAAACAATACAAGACTTGTAAAAGACAGGACAAAATTTACAAACACATACAGGATGGATTGAGGGCCCTATTCCTGTGGGAACTTACAATCTACAATAGTGTGTGCTGGGGCTGCTAATTAGAACCTGTATGGAAGAGACAGAATAAGTGCTGGGGTTGAACTGCTCTCTAAAGGTTCTAGGCCTGTAAGTTTGATATTGTTTTATATTTTGCAGTTGATGTGGAAAAGCCCCACAAAATTAGTCAAAACATTCTGAAATTCTTCAAAGATATTTAGTGTGATCAGCTTTTACACAAACTGCTTTCTGACCATTTCTGTGGTTCTATAATTGACAGCCTGATATAATGACATCCTATTTAAGTCAAATTGGTGGTTGTGGGAAAGCCTCGTGTGCGTGACATGAAAGTGATGAAAATAAAAAGAGAAAGGGGAATTGAGTTGAAATGATAAAATAAAAATATTGCATTCTAAATTTCTATACAATATTTTTATATTCTAAACAATATTTTTATATGTTTGTCTGTGAAATCTTCTGATCCCATAAACATTTCACTTTAATTGTACAAAAACATTTTATTATTTATCTTCTGAATTAACAATTTGTCCACTGGGATTTCTAAAGCATGTACATTTTTTACAATACATGGGATAGCACTCGTTTGGATGCTCACAACTAGTGAAGAGTTAGCTAATTGGCGACAGGTTCAGGTACTTTGTCAAAGCCTCTTCTTACCTAGTCCTTAGTCTACACCCTACATTCTAGTTCCAAACCAATCAGTGGGATGCAAACAAGGGTGACACAGCCATTGGTCATTTCCCCTAGACACATACAAAACACAGAAGTGGACTACCAACTGGAGTGGATACACCTCCCATGCCACTGACAAAACTCACAGATCTGGGTGCTCGCCAGGTACTCACAAATATCTGGATTTATATCCAGTCTATGAGTAAGGTGCTATACTACCGAAACGCGTAAGCCTGTTTTGGTCTGTCTGCTATGTTTTAACCATGTGTTGGGGAATGCCTAAATAAACTCTTTTCATTTACCTCCGTGCCCATCTTGTTTGTTCTATTTTATATCCAGCAACTCAGGCAATTAACCCCAGATAGGCTTGGGGCAAAGCCCAAAAGGAAAAGTCACATAAATAGCAACCACAAAATAGCCAGAGGTGCATCGATAAGTTAAAAGCATAAGCAAAGTGTCTCACCCTTGTTTGCATCTCAGTTTGTTTGGCTGTAGATTAGAGACTCAGGCAAGAATCAGCACCTGTGGCTATCCCCTTTTAGCCAATGCTTTTAAGCTAACTATATGTATCTGAGTTCTGGCTATCATGAGTGTTGTCTTATATGTGTTTTTTTAATCTATTGGGCTTTTCACCAAGACTTGTATGGGGTTAACTGCCTGAGTAACTAGATGTAAACCCATCTGTCTGTGAGTGCCCAGTTTATTATCATTCTTTTACTTGTTATCATTCATTTGTAATGTGCTGCAAAATTCCGTAACACTGAGCTTTGCGATTTGCCAGTTTTCCTTGGGACTCTGTTGGCACTGAAGAGTTTGTTATTACAATTTCACCATCAGAAAGGCCACATTCAACCTGTTCTAAAGGAAATTATGCAAGTTTAAGAAGCTTTGGAATTGCACCAGCAACACTTGAAATGTTACCTACACCTAACAACAAGCTTGTCAAGCACTCATCATAACCTTATCAGCATGCTGCCGTTGTCATGCTGACATTATTATGTTGACATAAATCCAGCAGAATTTCAATAGAAACATTTAGCATGCCGTTCAATTGGTAAAACTTTAAAGGGACGTGAAAACCACATTTTTTCTTTTTAATGATTTAGGTATTACATACAATTTTAAACAACTTTCCAGTTTACTTCTATGATCAAATTTGTTTAATTTTCTTGGTATCATTTGTTGAAGGAGCAGCAATGCACGACTGGTTTCTAACCGAATACATGGGTGAGCCAATGACAATCGGTATATATATGCAGCCACCAATCAGCAGCTAGAACCTGGGTTCTCTGCTGCTCCTGAGCTTACCTAGATAAACCTTTCAGCAAAGGATAACAAGAGAAGGAAGCAAATTAAATAATAGAAGTAAATTGGAAACTTTACAATTGTATGTTCTGTCTAAATCAAGGATTTTTCTGCGTTTCATGTCTCTTTAACGGAGCACTTCTCAAAGAATACAGTTTTCTTATTTCCTCAAATACTGTTTTCTGTGCAACACTTCCTTAACTCAGGTATTTCTTGACTATCTAACCACTGCCTTTCAATGCCATTCAATTCCATATAAAGGGGAAATTCAGAAAACCTATATTTCCTTCATTTGAAACTGAGTCAACATCTAATTGTTTTTGCATTTTTACAGACCATTATGGTATCAAATAGTTCAAGTGAAAGGAGGAAAGGAGAGATTGATTTATTCTTATTGATTATTTCGTTGTGTGCTTGATCACAGTTACTTTAATATTCCTGAAAAGTTAAATTCACGTGTTGTAAAATTAGCACTTTTCTGTTAATGTTCAACATATTAACTTGAAATGACCATTAGATACAGTAGTATTGCATAATTAAAAATTGCATTGTAACAACGTAATGCAATAAAGATTATGAAAGAACAACTAAACAGTCTATAGGGGGAAACAAGAACTCACCAATAAGTGTAAATAAAATAAATTATATAATAATAATTTAAAATAAAACACATAAATAAAATACAGTCCCAACAGGAATAAAAGTTTCACTGGATCTGATGTAAAAAAACAACACGTCGCCGCTTGCAGGGATTGTCCTCAGGGAATTATATAAAAATGGAGCTGACCCTGCAAGTTGTAAGAAGTCTCTCATAGTAATGGCAGGGAAACTTTGCTGGCAGAAAGCAGGGGGCTCATTTTTAAAATGATATCCTGATCACCAAACTCCACCCACTGGTCCTGTGATCAAATTTCCAATGTGCAGAAACTGGCTGTCATAGAGTGATTTCGGTCCCTGTTGCAGTAAGATGTGCTCTACCTTTACAGGAACATTAAACACATCATTTTTCTTTCATGATTCAGACAGAGAATACAATTTTAAACAACATTCCAATTTACTTCTATTATCTAATTTGCTTCTTCGTTTAGATATCCTTTGTTAAAGAAATAGCAATGCACATGGGTCAGCCAATCACACGAGGCATCTATGTGCAGCTAACAATCAGCAGCTACTGAGCCTATCTAGATATGCTTCTCAGGAAAGAATATCAAGAGAATTAAGCAAATTAGATCATAGAATAAATTAGAAAGTTGTTTAAAATCGTATTCCCTATCTGAATCATGAAAAAAAAATCTTGGGTTTAATTTCCCTTTAAGGAGGCCTAGAAGATCAATTAGGCCTTATTTGTAGTAGTCTATATTAGCGCTCTGTTTGCAGCATGATGCTTTGAGTTACTTATTCCCTACCTGAGCATAGTGACTTGCAATTAGTTTTTGTATTTGACTATTTACCTTGCAATATTGCTGCTGTTGCCTGCATCATTACCTTGGATGTCTCTGCTCTCAAGAGATCGGCATTGTTCGGATAGCGAGACTAAACTTTTACTTAGATATAGTTTTACATTTAGATTTATTAATGTATATTTATTTTCTAGTATGTATTTGTTCTTCTACTTTGTAGGTGTTGATTAAAATACTAGAGACAGTTCAGCAACTAAATGTATTATTTCTCTCTTACCCCTAGCCTCTGCACGGTTACTGTGGTTAACATGCAGTATCCCAGTAAGGATTTGTGGTGCGTTCGGCCTCTCAGCCCTTGATTCCAACTTGTTAATTTCTGAAACAACAGTACTCCACCTGACACTGGTGAAGATGTTGGCCTGAACAGGAAAACAGTTTGCTGTTTGTAAGTCAAAAGCTCGAAAGATGAACAGGCAACTAATAGAAGAGTCTAAAACAATTTAGTGCAACTTGCACTATTTAGTGCAAAAAGCCAGGGAGTTTAGAAGTAAAATTTTAAGCTCCATGCATGCACCACGGCCAGGTGACAGTAGTAAGTGTGTTCCATATGTGGTGTAATGGCAGACAGAGGCAGATTAGCAGATGTTCTTTGGACAGGGTTCATGTTTAGGCTGTGTGGAGCATGGCAAGGCAGGAATATAACAGTAATGGCATAATGGGTAACCTCCATTCCAATAAGACATGCATACAATGGGGGTGCTGCCTAATATGTGGGGTGCCTATGCACTCTCCATGCACCCTACCCCTGTAACAACAAATGTTTTATGCCCTTATATGCCCTCACAGTTAGTAAGTGATTTCTGCCAATGGGCATAAGTAGTTTAAAAGTCTGGTCATGCCTTCTCCACAAACATAATAGATGGCAAAATGCCCCAATTAGAATTGAAAAGATGATAGTGACATTTGCCAGAGAGGTAGGCAATGTTATGGTAATGTACTGTTGACGTCTGGTTACTGTGACTTTCCCATGTTTTTCAGATGATCCCAGTTTGGATACTCTGTCTTGCTATCCCCACATTGTTTCCTGTCAATGTCTGAGCCAAGTTGATAAACCCCTCCCAATATCCTGATGACACCCTATACTACCCAAAAGTATAAAGAACATTCTAGACCCACTCTTGCTTTGTAGATTAAACCCTTGAACTGCTCTTACTCTTCCCCAAGGTTGCTGATACTGCCCCCCTAGATTATCATTACCGGAATGAAGTTGGTGGGTGTAAGCTATCTTGTTGATTGACTTACTCTGAGGCAATAAAGGCAACACAAAAGACAACATAGACAAATATTAAACTGGCTTTACCATTGGGTGTAAAATATTGTTTTCTTTTATTTTCTGGCTTAAAAATGTGTAATACATAAGTAATAATAATGGAGTGATATGGGGCCTAGCTGAGGATACATTTAATTCAAAAACACATAAAATATAATTTAATGTGTTAACCTTTTACGTAGGGTTGCCAACTGTCTGTTATTGAGCTGGAAGGCCAATTTTTTCAGCCTCCTCCCTTCCCATGCAAAAGTCCACATATTGTTTGTACATAGCACAGTGATGAACAGCTTTGTGTAGCCAACGTCACAACATTAAGGTAATGGGGTCCAGGATTTAACATTTGATGTGGGCTTGTACCATGGGGTTTGTGGGCTCTAACATGGTCTTGAAGCTGAGAAAAGCTGTACAGTTAAGGGTCATATCTGAGATCTGTTGTAGGGGGTGTGGCTGAGAGATGCTCTAGGACTAGGGGTTAGATCTGAGGTCTGATGTCATCATGTGGCTGAGAATAGCTGCATGGCTAAAGGTTAGATCTGATATCTGATGTAGGGATGTGACTGAGAGATGCTGCAGGATTCAGGGTCATATCTGAGATCTTTTGTAGGGGGTGTGGCTGAGAGATGCTCTAGGACTAGGGGTTAGATCTGAGGTCTGACGTCATCATGTGGCTGAGAATAGCTGCATGGCTAAAGGTTCGATCTGATATCTGATGTAGGGATGTGGCTGAGAGATGTTTCACATGTGGTTGAGAGACCCTCCAGTACTAGGAGCCAGATCTGAAGTCTGATGTGGGCATGTGGCTGAGAAGAGCTGAATGGCTAAGGGTCAGATCTGATGTAGGGATGTGGCTGAGAGATGCTGTAGGATTCAGGGTCAGATCTGAGGTCTGGGGCGCGATCCGATATACAGCGTACTTTTCGGCGCAAGAGAGGTAACCCACGCCACCCGTAGTTTCACCTCGCACATAAGGGTATTACCGATAACCCGCCGGCAGTTGCTAAAGTGCCGTAACTCGGACAAACTAGCGATATCCAGAAATGAGCGTAAGTATAAATTTCTGGAGTCGCCAGTGACTTACGGCACTTTAGAAACTGCCGTCGCCTACAAAAACTTACTAGACTTTTAAATCTTCCGTAACTGTCTAATACGCCTCCCAAAAATAGCCACACGTATACCCCTCTAGCCGCAATCCGCCCTCTCACTCCTAACAATAAATGTATTAACCCCTAGACCGATAACACCCACAACGCAATAAGCCTAATTATTAACTCCTAAACCGCCATAGCCCACACCGCAATAAACCTATCCTAGTATTAACCCCTAAACCACCACTCCCGGACCCTGCCGCCCCCTACATTAAATGTATTACCCCCTAATCTGACCCCTATTTAATAGCTACCTAGTTAAAATAATTACAAAATTACCTGTAAAATAAATCCTAACCTAAGTTACAAATACACCTAACACTACACTATCAATAAATTAATTAAATAAACTACAATTATCTAAACTCAAATACAATTAAATAAACTAAACTATATTAAAAAACAAACAAACAATAAATTACAAAAAATAAAAAAGATTACAAGAATTTTAAGATAATTACACCTAATCTAAGCCCCCTAATAAAATAAAAAGCCCCCCAAAATAATACAATTTCTCTACCCTAAACTAAATTACAAAAATAATCAGCTCTATTACCAGCCCTTAAAAGTGCCTTTTGCTGGGCATTGCCCCAAAGTAATCAGCTCTTTTACCTGTAAAAAAAAGAACAACCCCCCCACATTACAACCCACCACCCACACACCCCTACTCTAAAACCCACCCGATCCCCCCTTAAAAAAACCTAAGTCTAAACCCCAAGTGGTCCTTACCTGTCCTGAAGACCGGCGGAGAAGGTCCTGTTCCAGGCGGTGAAGTCTTCTTCCAAGCGGCGACCTCTTCTTCTTCCAGGAACCAGCAGTCGCGGAGCGGAGGAGTTGAAGACCGATGACCACGGAGCTGAAGACCGTCCACTCTGGAATTGAAGACCGGCGATGCTCGAAATGAAGATCGGCAATGCTGGAACTGAAGACTGTAGAGCCATGGAGCGTGGAGGATCCTCTTCATACGATCTCCGCCGTACACTGAATAGGAATTCAATGTACGCGATTAAAAATGGCGTCCCTTGAATTTCTATTGACTGATTTGAGCCTTCAAATTAGCCAATCGGATGAGAGCTACTGTAATTCTATTGGCTGATTTGAATAGCCAATAGAATAAGAGCTACTGACATTCTATTGGCTGATTTGAATAGCCAATAGAATGTCAGTAGCTCTTATTCTATTGGCTATTCAAATCAGCCAACAGAATTACAGTAGCTCTCATCCGATTTGCTGATTTGAATTTGTAGGCTCAAATCAGCCAATAGGAATTCAAGGGACACCCTTTTTAATCGCGTACCTTGAATTCCTATTCAGTGTACGGCGGAGATCGTATGAAGAGAATCCTCCACACTCCATGGCTCTACAGTTCCAGCGTCGCCGATCTTCAGTTCCAGCATCGCCGGTCTTCAGTTCCAGTTCTGCAGCTCTGCGGTCATCGGTCTTCAACTCTTCCGCTCCGCGCAGGCTGGTTCCTGGAAGAAGAAGAGGTCGCCGCTTTTAAGAAGACTTCACCGCCTGGAATAGGACCTTCTCCGCCAGTCTTCAGGACAGGTAAGGAGCACTTGGGGGTCAGACTTAGGGTTTTTTAAGGGGGGATTTGGTGGATTTTAGAGTATGGATGTGTGGGTGGTGGGTTGTAATGGGGGGGTTGTTCTTTTTTTTACAGGTAAAAGATTACTTTGGGGCAATGCCCGCAAAAGGCCCTTTTAAGGGCTATTTGTAATTTAGTTTAGGGTAGGGAAATTTTATTATTCTGGGGGGCTTTTTTATTTTATTAGGGGGCTTAGATTAGGTGTAATTAGATTAAAATTCTTGTAATATTTTTTTATTTTTTGTAATTTAGTGTTTGTTTTTGTAATATAGTTTAGTTTATTTAATTGTATTTTTGTTTAGATACTTGTAGTTTATTTAATTAATTTATTGATAGTGTAGTGTTAGGTGTAATGGTAATTTAGGTTAGGATTTATTTTACAGGTAATTTTGTAATTATTTTAACTAGGTAGCTATTAAATAGTTATGAACTATTTAATAGCTATTGTACCTAGTTAAAATAAATACAAAGTTACCTGTAAAATAAATATAAACCCTAAAATAGCTACAATGTAATTATTAATTATATTGTAGCTATCTTAGGCCTAGATTTGGAGTTTGGCGGTAGCCGTGAAAACCAGCGTTAGAGGCTCCTAACGCTGGTTTTAGGCTACCTCCGGTATTTGGAGTCACTCAAAATAGGGTCTAACGCTCACTTTTCAGCCGCAACTTTTCCATACCGCAGATCCCCTTACGTCAATTGCGTATCCTATCTTTTCAATGGGATTTTTCTAACTCCGGTATTTAGAGTCGTGTCTGAAGTGAGCGTTAGAAATCTAACGACAAAACTCCAGCCGCAGAAAAAAGTCAGTAGTTAAGAGCTTTCTGGGCTAACGCCGGTTCATAAAGCTCTTAACTACTGTACTCTAAAGTACACTAACACCCATAAACTACCTATGTACCCCTAAACCGAGGTCCCCCCACATCGCCGCAACTCGACTAAATTTTTTTAACCCCTAATCTGCCGACCGCCACCTATGTTATCCTTATGTACCCCTAATCTGCTGCCCCTAACACCGCCGACCCCTATATTATATTTATTAACCCCTAATCTGCCCCCCACAACGTCGCCGCCAGCTACCTACACTTATTAACCCCTAATCTGCCGTCCGCACGCCGCCGCCAGCTACATTATCCCTATGTACCCCTAATCTGCTGCCCTAACATCGCCGACCCCTATATTATATTTATTAACCCCTAACCTGCCCCCCACAACGTCGCCGCCACCTACCTACAATAATTAACCCCTAATCTGCTGACCGCAAAGAGCCGCCAGCTACATTATAGCTATGTACCCCTAATCTGCTGCCCCTAACACCGCCGACCCCTATATTATATTTATTAACCCCTAACCTGCCCTCCCTAACATCGCCAACACCTAACTTCAATTATTAACCCCTAATCTGCCGACCGAATCTCGCCGCTATTCTAATAAATGTATTAACCCCTAAAGCTAAGTCTAACCCTAACACTAACACCCCCCTAAGTTAAATAGAATTTACATCTAACGAAATTAATTAACTCTTATTAAATAAATTATTCCTATTTAAAGCTAAATACTTACCTGTAAAATAAATCCTAATATAGCTACAACATAAATTATAATTATATTATAGCTATTTTAGGATTAATATTTATTTTACAGGTAACTTTGTATTTATTTTAACCAGGTACAATAGCTAATAAATAGTTAAGAACTATTTAATAGCTAAAATAGTTAAAATAATTACAAATTTACCTGTAAAATAAATCCTAACCCAAGTTACAATTAAATCTAACACTACACTATCAATAAATTAATTAAATAAAATACCTACAATTACCTACAATTAAACCTAACACTACACTATCAATAAATAAATTAAATACAATACCTACAAATAACTACAATGAAATAAACTAACTAAAGTACAAAAAATAAAAAAGAACTAAGTTACAAAAAATAAAAAAATATTTACAAACATAAGAAAAATATTACAACAATTTTAAACTAATTACACCTACTCTAAGCCCCCTAATAAAATAACAAAGCCCCCCAAAATAAAAAAATGCCCTACCCTATTCTAAATTACTAAAGTTCAAAGCTCTTTTACCTTACCAGCCCTGAACAGGGCCCTTTGCGGGGCATGCCCCAAGAAGTTCAGCTCTTTTGCCTGTAAAAAAAAACATACAATACCCCCCCCCAACATTACAACCCACCACCCACATACCCCTAATCTAACCCAAACCCCCCTTAAATAAACCTAACACTAAGCCCCTGAAGATCATCCTACCTTGTATTCACCATACCAGGTTCACCAATCCGTCCTGGCTTCGATATCTTCATCCAACCCAAGAGGGGGCTAGACATCCATCATCCGATAGCTGAAGAAGTCCAGAAGAGGGTCCAAAGTCTTCATCCTATCCTGGAAGAAGAGTAGATCCGGACCGGCAACCATCTTCTTCCAAGCGGCATCTTCTATCTTCATCCGATGAGGACCGGCTCCATCCTGAAGACCTCCACCGCGGACACATCTTCATCCGGCGACGTCCAACTGAAGAATGACGGTTCCTTTAAGGGACGTCATCCAAGATGGCGTCCCTCGAATTCCGATTGGCTGATAGGATTCTATCAGCCAATCGGAATTAAGGTAGGAATATTCTGATTGGCTGATGGAATCAGCCAATCAGAATCAAGTTCCTACCTTAATTCCGATTGGCTGATAGAATCCTATCAGCCAATCGGAATTCGAGGGACGCCATCTTGGATGACGTCATTTAAAGGAACCGTCATTCGTCGTTCAGTCGTCGGCCAGGATGGATGTTCCGCGTCGGAGGTCTTCAGGATCCTGCCGCTCCGCTCCGGATGGATGACAATAGAAGATCCCGCTTGGATGAAGACTTCAATCGGATGGAAGACCTCTTCTGCCCCGCTTGGATGAAGACTTCTGCCGGATGGAGGACCTCTTCTTGCTCCGCTTGTATCAAGACTTCGGACCCTCTTCTGGACCGATCGCTGAACCCGGTGAGGTGAAGACAAGGTAGGGAGATCTTCAGGGGCTTAGTGTTAGTTTTATTTAAGGGGGGTTTGGGTTAGATTAGGGGTATGTGGGTGGTGGGTTGTAATGTTGGGGGGGGGGGTATTGTATGTTTTTTTTTACAGGCAAAAGAGCTGAACTTCTTGGGGCATGCCCCGCAAAGGGCCCTGTTCAGGGCTGGTAAAGTAAAAGAGCTTTGAACTTTAGTAATCTAGAATAGGGTAGGGCATTTTTTTATTTTGGGGGGCTTTGTTATTTTATTAGGGGGCTTAGAGTAGGTGTAATTAGTTTAAAATTGTTGTAATATTTTTCTTATGTTTGTAAATATTTTTTTATTTTTTGTAACTTAGTTCTTTTTTATTTTTTGTACTTTAGTTAGTTTATTTCATTGTAGTTATTTGTAGGTATTGTATTTAATTAATTTATTGATAGTGTAGTGTTAGGTTTAATTGTAGGTAATTGTAGGTATTTTATTTAATTAATTTATTGATAGTGTAGTGTTAGGTTTAATTGTAACTTAGGTTAGGATTTATTTTACAGGTAAATTTGTAATTATTTTAACTATTTTAGCTATTAAATAGTTCTTAACTATTTATTAGCTATTGTACCTGGTTAAAATAAATACAAAGTTACCTGTAAAATAAATATTAATCCTAAAATAGCTATAATATAATTATAATTTATATTGTAGCTATATTAGGATTTATTTTACAGGTAAGTATTTAGCTTTAAATAGGAATAATTTTTTTTAATAAGAGTTAATTAATTTCGTTAGATTAAAATTATATTTAAGTTAGGGGGGTGTTAGTGTTATGGTTAGACTTAGCTTTAGGGGTTAATACATTTATTAGAATAGCGGTGAGCTCCAGTCGGCAGATTAGGGGTTAATGTTTGAAGTTAGGTGTCGGCGATGTTAGGGAGGGCAGATTAGGGGTTAATACTATTTATTATAGGGTTAGTGAGGCGGATTAGGGGTTAATAACTTTAT
The DNA here is from genome assembly GCF_027579735.1 of Bombina bombina. Taxonomy (NCBI): domain Eukaryota; kingdom Metazoa; phylum Chordata; class Amphibia; order Anura; family Bombinatoridae; genus Bombina; species Bombina bombina. The sequence continues at coordinate 1,387,487,308 of NC_069500.1, forward strand.
AATAATAGCGGTGCGGTCCGCTCGGCAGATTAGGGGTTAATAAGTGTAGTTAGGTGGAGGCGACGTTGTGGGGGGCAGATTAGGGGTTAATAAATATAATATAGGGGTCGGCGATGTTAGGGCAGCAGATTAGGGGTACATAGGGATAATGTAAGTAGCGGCGGTTTACGAAGCGGCAGATTAGGGGTTAATAAATATAATATAGGGGTCGGCGGTGTTAGGGGCAGCAGATTAGGGGTACATAGGGATAATGTAGGTTGCGGCGGTGTACGGAGCGGCAGATTAGGGGTTAATAATAATATGCAGGGGTCAGCGATAGCGGGGGCGGCAGATTAGGGGTTAATAAGTGTAAGGTTAGGGGTGTTTAGACTCGGGGTACATGTTAGAGTATTAGGTGCAGACTTAGGAAGTGTTTCCCCATAGGAAACAATGGTACTGCGTTAGGAGCTGAACGCGGCTTTTTTGCAGGTGTTAGGTTTTTTTTCAGCTCAAACAGCCCCATTGTTTTCTATGGGGGAATCGTGCACGAGCACGTTTTTGAGGCTGGCCGCTTGCAAAAGCAACTCTGGTATCGAGAGTTGAAGTTGTGTTAAATATGCTCTACGCTCCTTTTTTGGAGCCTAACGCAGCCTTTATGTGGACTCTCAATACCAGAGTTATTTTTATGGTGCAGCCAGAAAAAAGCCAGCGTTAGCTTTTCGGGTCGTTACCGACAAAACTCTAAATCTAGCCGTTAGGGTTTATTTTATAGGTAAGTATTTAGTTTTAAATAGGAATAATTTAGTTAATAATATTAATATTATTTAGATTTATTTAAATAATAATTAAGTTAGGGGGTGTTAGGGTTAGACTTAGGTTTAGTAATATAGTTAATATAGGTGGCGGCAGTGTAGGGGGCTCAGATTAGTGGTTAATATAGTTAATATAGGTGGCGGCAGTGTAGGGGGCTCAGATTAGGGGTTAATATAGTTAATATAGGTGGCGGTGGTGTAGGGGGCTCAGATTAGGGGTTAATATAGTTAATATAGGTGGCGGCGGTGTAGGGGGCTCAGATTAGGGGTTAATATAGTTAATATAGGTGGCGGCGGTGTTGGGGGCTCAGATTAGGGGGTAATACATTTAATGTAGGTGGCGGCGTGGTCCGGGAGCGGCGGTTTAGGGGTTAAACACTTTATTAGGGATTGCGGTGTTGGATTGCGGTTGACAGGTAGATAGACATTGCGCATGCGTTAGGTGTTAGGTTTTATTTTGCAGGCATTTTAGGGAGTTACGGGGCTCCAATACTCAGCGTAAGGCTTGCTACGCCTGCATTTTGTGGCAAGGCGAAAATGGAGTAAGATTTCTCCATTTTCGCCACGTAAGTCCTTACGCTGTATATTGGATACCAAACTGCGCAGGTTTTGTATGTTAGCCTATGGGTAGAAAAACTACGGGCGAAGGCAGAAATATACGAGCGTAACTTCTATGTTACGCCGTATATGTGATACCAAGCCTGCGCAAAATTTGGCATTGCCGGCTTCTGCGGGCGACTCTGCATATCGGATGGGGCCCCTGATGTGGGTATGTGGTTTAGAGGACCATTTTTTTTTGTCTTAGATGATCATATGGATGAGAGGGGGGCCAGTGGTCTTATTATGGCTCTTCCTCTAACCCCTTTAGGCTATCCAATGGTTGTGTGTTCATGAAAAAGTAGTTTTCATTCCTACCTTTAAGAGGCCTATATGTTCCTATCTGCTATATTTATCCGGCTTCCTATTAAATCACTGTGCTTTCTCTTCCAACATCAACTGGTTTGCTTATGTTGTCAAATGGCTGCAACACTTAGTATAGTATTTAACAACCTAAGTGAATAATATGCCCACAGGTAAATAAGTAATACTCAACCAAGTAGAACCTTCTGGTTGATAAGTAATTAAATGTATTGCATAGCAGGTTAAATATTATGTGCATATAGCTATGTCTTTCTCACAGTGGAATAAATTGTACAAACTGTTACTTCTTTATATTAGTCCATGTGTTACATAGAATAAATAGAAAGACAGACAGATAGATAGAAAGATAAAAAGAAAGATATATACAATATATATATATATATATAGACAGAAAGACAGACAGATAGATAGACAGATAGACAGAATGACAGACAGAAGAAAAGAAGAGAGTGCAGCAGTCAAAAATTTGTACACATACACCTAGATTACAAGTTTTGCCCTATACCGGGTGCGCAGCCCCCTTACACCGCCGACACTAATAAAAATGATAAACCCCTAATCCGCCCCCCCCCCCCGACATCACCGATACCTTAATAAAGTGATCAACCCCTAATCCAGTGCTCCCCGACACTAAATAAACCTATTAACCGCCGGACCGCCTGGTGGGGTTAATAGGTTTCATATAGTGCTTGCGATGTGGGAGGGTAGCGGTTTAGTGGTTAATAGGTAGTTTATGGGTGTTTGTGTACTTTGTAATATTTTAGTTCTGAGTTTTATGAAACATTTTTGTTTTGCAAAATCTATAACTACTGGTCTTAGATGGCGGTATGGCTTGTGTTGGTATAGGCTGTAATGCAAGCATTTTAGCCGGACCGCACAACCTGTAATACAGCGCTATGGAAAATCCCGCACTCAAACGTAATTTTTTTGAGTGCGGAATGGACGTTGCATTATAGGCTAAGATTCTTGCAATATAGCTATACCACCGCGACTCGTAATATGCGTTACCGGCCATTCCAGTGCAATGGCTAATTTTTCAACAGTAATAGCTATACCACACCATAACGCCAAACTCGTAATTTAGGCAATAGTTCTAATTGAGAACTTAACTGAAATTTAGAGGTGGAGAATCTTATATTAATTCAGCATGCTGGGCCCATGGGTAAAAAGTCTTAACCACGCCACTAGAATAACTTGAAACGCCCACAGCCAGCCCATCGAGACACCTTTAATTCTATCCAGCAGGGAAACTTTTCCATAACAAAACAGACATTTTATAATTATTTTACATACACAGACATTTTATATATTTTATAATTATTTTACATATACAGACATTTTATATATTTTATAATTATTTTACATATACAGACATTTTATATATTTTATAATTATTTTACATATATTGACATTTTATATATTTTATAATTATTTTACATATACAGACATTTGATATATTTTATAATTATTTTACATATACAGACATTTGATATATTTTATAATTATTTTACATATACAGACATTTGATATATTTTATAATTATTTTACATATACAGACATTTGATATATTTTATAATTATTTTACATATACAGACATTTGATATATTTTATAATTATTTTACATATACAGACATTTTGCAAGTGGGTTTCTGAAGTGTGGCTGCTAGCGGTTCTTGTTTGATGTGCCAGATATTATGTATTGGGCCTCTCACATAACTATAGTATGTTACAGCAATGAATATCCAGTACCTGAATGCTGGAAAGGAACAATGCTTAATGGATTTCGAGCATGAGTTCATCTCTCGGGTACTGTCTTATTGCATTTCATGAGCTGATACTTTCACATTCTATTTATAATTTAAATATTTAACACACTGGAATTATGTTTTAGATTTGTAAGTTGCCTTAAATTGACCAGTCTTAACCAGTTGCAAGAATATCTAAAGAAATATCTAAAGGAAGGAAGGCTGTGTAATTAAATCTTACAAATGTAAACAGTGAATATAAATGTATTTGTAAAATTAATTTAAAGGGACACTTGAGTAAATATTAAACTTTCATGATTGAGAGTATGCAATTTTCCAATTTACTCCCATTAACAGTCTTTTTATATTTACACTTTTTGAGTCACCAGCTCCTACTGAGCATGTGCAAGAATTCACAGAACATACGTATATGCATTTGTGAGTGGTTAATGGCTGTCACATGATTAGGGTTGCCACCTTTTCCTTAAAAAAATACCGGCCATGGGTGAGGGCGGAGTCACAAATGGGCGGTGCCACAAAAGAGGCAGATTCCCTCAATGTGCACACATTTTTTTTAGGCATCATCTCCTATTGAGCAGCTCAGTAAGAATTGCAACCTCTTAGTACTATGGGATGCTCCAGGACTCAGTGTGCAGTGAGATATGTAATAAAGAGCAGGTAGCAGCTGCAGTACAGGGTAATAGGATTTCTATAGGAGCACTATATAGGGTATAACAAGATGAATATTAGTACTATGGGATGTTCCAGGACTTGGTACGCAGTAGGCAGTGTAGGAACTGCAGGGTAATAGGATTTCTATTGCACATTGATTCTTTAGAGCTCAGTGACAAGTGTGATTTGAATTACAATGTCTGTAGTACAGTTACAGGACCCCCTTGTTAGTGACCTCACACCCCTACCTAACAAGTACTGGAGACCCGCTTGCTCCCAATCCCATTAACCCTATCACCACCGCACAGCTGTTCTAGTCAGCCCTACAAATCAGTTTCAGCCCCTCTGTCTGTCCCTGGCTCTCAGGAACACCTCCAGGTCTTCAGCCATAACGTGGTAAGTGCAGGAACTTCTCACACTCCGCTACACTACAACTTGCTGCTCGCATCAGTCATCGATTGTCACTGCCTGAGCGGGAATCCCATGCAAGAAGTGTAATCGACTGTGATCGATAAGACAACCTGAAAGGGCATCAGCCTGTAGTGTCCATGTGTGAGGCAACTAAGTGTCGCGTGACTCTAAGCCTGCAAGGACCTGGTAGTATCTCTGGGGTAAATGGCCGTCAGTACCACAGCCGAGCCCAGAACTTTAAATCCCTCGAACAGCAGCACACACGGCTGCAAAAAGAAAAAACGTCTTTTGCATTGCCGGTAATTCACTAAGGCCGGCACCGGCTCCTAAAATACCGGCTAGGTGGCAACCCTACACATGGTACAGGGGGAGTGGAAATAGACATAACTTTTAAATTTATCAGAAAAAAAAATCTACTACTCATTTGAAGTTCAGACTAAATGATATTGCATTGTCTTGTTATCACGCATTTGTTGATTATGCAAATGTACTTTATTTAGTGGTCCTTTAACTGCACCAAACATAAATACGCCTCTAATACAGAAAAATACACATTTAGTTAAGACAAGCTCTGAGTGCATTGCTGCTAGGAAGAGAAGTAAGAGCAGGAAGGTCTAAGGGTCTAACTAGACATCACTAGGCCCCTGGGCAAAGGCTGTGCAGAGGGCCCTCATTTCTACAGTGCCCTTTCTGAACGGCAGTTTGGCAGCCATTTTGGAAACCCTGCCACCATATTTGTAAAGGCAAAACTTTCTTACACTGTGAGTCCTCTTTTTAAGAGAACACTGAGGAGCAAGAATGGAAGCAGATAGAGCCTGGAACCCACCAGGCCTCTTGTAAAAAAGCCTCTATGGACTGTAGGCCCAGATGTGCCCTCTAGAGGTGTGGACCTGGGGGCATATTTTTGGCTCGCCGGAAACAGAAATTATGAAGCAGCGGTCTAAAGACTGCTGCTCCTTAACTTTTCCACCTGCTCTGATCGGGTTGATTGACACCCCCAGCTAGAGGCCGATTGGCCGCGAATCTGCAGGGGGCGGCATTGCCCCAGCAGGTCACAAGAACTGCTGGTGCAATAATAAATGCTGACAGCGTATGCTGTCGTTATTTATCGATGTGCAGCAATGTGCAGTGGACATGATACGCTACTTCGTATCATGTCCGCTCGCACATTGATAAATATACCCCCTTGTCTCAACTGAGACCTCTGAGTCCCCTGGATACCCTAATACCAAACAGTGTAACCTACAGGCTTGAGGTTGGACACTTCTTATCTAGTTGATCATTTGTATAAAACTAATATTAATGTTTTTTTCTCCTTACCATTCTGCTGAAAGACTACTTCATATAACTATGCACCTTTATAAACTATTGTAAAAACAATTAGTAGCACATGAAGATGTCTTCTCTCAGGTAACAGCAATAGGGGCATTTAATTAACTCACCCCAGAGACAGCAAGTTGTGTCTATAGCAGTTCAAGATCAGAACAGCGCACACTGCAATCAGTCAGACTACTTTATACTGTACGCTGTTTTGTTAAGTTCAAGGCTGGCAATAAGACATAATTTATTGAGAGAGCCATGACCTGCTTATAACAAAAACACAGTAAAATGCGCACACACTGCTCCCGGGGCTTCTAGATCATTATTTCTGTTAGGGACCCGCTTGCAATGTATTTAGTCTAGACCTGAGCACATCTACAGATCACACCACACAATGCTAACTGTTTTGACTCAGCAGCCATGTGTATTAAGATGCTCTCTGTCTGTACTAACCTTTATAAATTGTTATACTTGAAATTAAAGAAAATTAATCACCCAAATGATTTAAAAGTTTCATAGTGTCTGCTGGAGACTGGTAGACTCTACAGGATTATGTTTTCTTGGAAAAGGTTATGATTTGAGACAGTATTTACAAGAAAAAGGGTTATAAGATCATAGGCTGATGAGATGGCTGACAAACATAAAATGCTCTTAAAGACAATGTGGTCTAATGGTTTAAGAAAGATGTATCAAGTAAATTGCAGCTCACATAATAGTTTGGGAAATGTAGCTGCGGATATCATGTGCTCAGGTTATTGAGTTGCAAGATTTATACAGGATAATAGATGCAACTATATGATTATGACAGACATTTTAGCCAATCAGTTCTGATTCAAAAATAACTCCATGGGAGTGAGCACAGTTTTATCTATATGGCACATATTCAGTAGCGCTGTCTAGCTGTGATAAGAGGCGACTTTCAAGGGATTCCAAATTAGCATATGTGCTGACCTAGGTTTAACTTTCAACAAAGAATACCAAGAGAACAAAACAATTTGATGATAAAGGTAAATTGGAAAGTTGTTTATAATTGTATGCCATATCTGAATCATGACAGTTTAATTTTGACCAGACGGTCCCTTTAAATATACCTATTATCTTTACACTGGATCGCGTCAAACACACATTCCCACTGAAAGATAGTAAGTATATTAGTCATCACAATGGCTGCCACTGAAAGTCCTATGATCACTGTAGTAAATAAATTATAATTGTCCCTGTTTGACCTTAACAGAGATAATAAAAATATTTTAAAAAAGGGTGCATCCCTGACCTGCAGAACTATGCAATCTGTGCTTACCTAAAGTAGTTTAATTGTTTTAAAACATTTTAAGGGAAGTGATTCAAATAGATCATGCAATTTTATGAGACTTTTCTATTTACTTTCATTCCATTCTCTTGGTATCCTTTGTTGGAAAGCACACATAGGAAGGCTCACGAGCAGCAATGATCTACTGGAAGCTAGCTGCTGATTGGTGGCTACACACATATATGCCTCGTCTTGTCATTAGCTCACCAGATGTGTTCAACTAGCTCCCAGCAGTGCATTACTGATCTTTGCAGCGGTTAAACACATAAATGTACATGTAAGCAATAGTGAAAAAATAAACTACAGATCTTTTGCATACAGGCCTGCCCTTTGGGCAGGGTGAGAGGGGCGCCCGCTCAAGAACCGCCGCCGTTAAGGACCACCGTTGAGGATCCAGGGATTGGGAACACAGCTCCGTACCTCCGTGCCGCCTTCACCCCGGATGAAGATAGAAGATGATGGATCCGTCTGGAAGAAGACCTTCTCCGCCAGACTTCAGGAACAGTGAGTACCTATTTGGGGCTTAGGTTTAGGCTTTTTTAATTTAATTTTTTTTTTTTTTTTTTTTTAGATTAGGGTTTTTTGGGCTTGAAAAAGAGCTGATTGCCCTTTTAAGGGCAGTAAAAGAGCTGATTGCCCTTTAAAGGGCAATGCCCAATCAAATGCCACTTTAAGGGCAATGGGTAGTTTAGTTTTTTTAGTGTTAGTTTTTTTATTTTGAGAGCTTTGGTGGGTGGGGGGGTTTTACTGTTAGGGGGGATTTAGTATTTTTTAGAGGTAAGAGAGCTGTTTAACTTAGGGCAATGCCCTACAAAAGGCCCTTTAAAGGGCTATTGGTAGTTTAGTATTAGATTTGGGGTTTTTTTTATTTTGGGGTAATTTTTATTTTTATAGGGGTAATAGTTTAGGTTTACATTTTTTATTTTGGATACCTTTGTTTATTTTTTCTGTAATCGCCTAGTATATATATATAAAAAAAGAATACTGAATTGTTACCTTCTACAGAAATGCTTATGCTGCCTTACAGTTGCTTAGAGGTTAATATCTCGGAAATCGCTTGGGCAGTAGAGCGACCAGTCACATAAAGACAACATTAAAGTTGTAGAATATTAACAAGGGAAGACCCGAGGCAATGGGGAATGTATCTCATGCCAAAATGTTATGGCTTCACCCCAAGGTAGTGAAATATTGATGTTTTGCTTAATTAAAATAAATAACACATTTTTGCTGACATTTAAGGTTAAAGGTAATTTGAAATGGTGCAAAGTGTTTAGTGTATTGCGGTTTATTTATTACAAGACTGTAGCCAAGATTTTGTTAAGAAAACACCGGGGAGGAATATCAGAACAATAGATATAAATACCTGTGTTTTTTTAGGGGAATTATGACCATTCCCATTGTTTGTAAAAATCTTGTTAATTTAGACTTTGAAAATAAATAAATTAAACCTTTTTATTGAGCTATAGAAAAAAGTGGTATAAAGTTAGTTGTAAGGTCTAATATTTTTTTAAGTAAATATTTCCCACCAGTAACACATTGTTACAGAGATACTCCAGCACTATATCGACTACTTCTGGCCCTTGATTTATATTATTTCACAGATGTACACACTAATATAAACCAACGTTAAATAATTAAACTAGCGATTTGCCTATTTAAAAGTACAGTCAATTTTAATAAAAAATTGCAGCAATTAGTTATTTAGTTCAAATAACCTCATTACCGCCTTAAAGGGACATGAAACCCAAACATTTTCTTTCATGATTTAGGTAGAACATTCAATTTTAAACAACATTCCAGCTTACTTTTATTATAAAATTTGCTTCATTCTCTTGGTATGCTTTGTTGAAGGAGCAGCAATCCACTACTGGTTTCTAACTGAACACATGGATGAGCCAATGACAGTCGGTATATATATGCAGCCACCAATCAGCAGCTAGAACCTAGGTTCTTTGCTAATTAAATGGACAGTAAAGTCCAAAATAAACTTTCATCATTCAAATAGGACATGTCATTTTAAACAACTTTTCAATTTACTTTTATCACCAATTTTGCTTTGTTCCCTTAGTATTCTTAGTTGAAAGCTAAATCTAGGAGGTTCATATGCTAATTTCTTAGACTTTGAAGGCCGCCTCTAATCTAAATGTATTTTGACCATTTTTCACCACTAGAGGGAATCAGTTCATGTGTTTCATATAGATAACTTTGAGGTCATGCACGTGAATTTACATAGGAGTGAGCACTGGTTGGCTAAAATGCAAGTCTGTCAAAAGAACTGAAATAAGGGGGCAGTCTGCATAGGCTTAGATCCAAAGTAATTACAGAGGTAAAACGTGTATTATTATAACTGTGTTGGTTATGAAAAACTGGGGAATGTGTAATAAAGGGATTATCTATCTTTTTAAACAACAAAAATTCTGGTGTTGACTGTCCCTTTAAACTTTCCTGATTCAGATAGAACATACAATTTTAAACAACTTTCCAATTTACTTATTTTATCCCATTTGCTTTGTTCTCTTGGTATCCTTTATTAAAAGGAAGGCTCAGGATTAGCAGTGCAGTACTGGAAGCTAGCTGCTGATTGATGACTGCACATATATTTCTTCTTGTCACTGGCTCACAAGATGTGTTCAGCTAGGGTATTGCTGCTCTTTATATACCTGCAAAAGCCCCCTTCAGCTTGTGCCACCAGTCCCTCCCCTGGATGTTGATATGTTTTTCTTGTTTATTTAAATGAGCAGTGAGACGTTCTACCTCTGTGCACTCACGGAGACTGTATCATGTGACAAGATTAGAGACTAGCAGTTGCCTTTGGATTGTTACAATCTCTTTCTGCTCATTTAAATAATACTTAATGAACTGCTCATTTAAGAGGTTACATCTTGCATAGGCAAAATAGCTCAGGATAATGACTACAACCTTTACTTCTGAATGTACATCAGTAATTAATAATTGTACAAGGGAACATTTTAGTAGAAATTGGATGTAGATATAAATTGCTTGATTTCCTTTGATGTATGATGACAGTACTCGCAAATATATATCAAAAAGTCCACTTCTGTCTTTTATCAAGTAGCTGTAAGTGTAATGGTACTGAACAGCTGCTGAAAACTAGCAAGCAAATGGATTGCGATCACTGAGAACAGGAATGTCCCATGTTAAATATAAAGTGTTTTTTTGGGGAGCTGATATTAGAAGATCAGTGATTGTGATTACCTCAAACTGGAAAAGTGACTTTTGGCAACCAAGAAAGGGCCAAAAAAATTTGTGATCATCCTCTTTAGCAATCCTGTATTTCACACAGTCTTATTTGCACACTCTCTTTTATTGACTATTTAAATCTGTCTCTAATTGTCCTTAGCAAAAGAGATAGATAAGTGAAAAAACTAGGTTCCAACATGAGTGCTCTCAATACTTTAGAAAAACTAAAGTACTTTATGGAAACAAATCCTTTACATTTATATCTTCAATATTTAAACAACTAATATAATTAAAATGCACCTACATATTATTCTAAGGCTAACATTTGCTTTGAATACATCATTATATCTAGCATTTATTTGCAGTTTAATTTCTCTTTAACACACCCTCTTTTGAATTTCAAAATTCAAGCTGATGGATTTTTGTGTTTTTTTTTTTTTTAAAGGACATTATTAAAATAAATATATATCCCTTAGTTTTCTAAATGTTGGTGACATATAACTCCTGTAAGTAAATAAAAATAGCAATTGCCTCTGGTTTAGGTATATAAGCACATACTAGCCTAGATTCATAGATGTGTGTAAAGTGATTCAGGCAGAATGTATAATAAAAATAAATCAAATTATGTTCAATATACTTCCATGATCAAAACATGTACCATATATTGTTTTTATATGCACACTTTCTGAGGCTCCACCTTCTACTGTGCATAACTGTTCAGTATATATGTATATGCGGCGAGATAACATATGCGGCGCATTCCCCTTGCACACATAGACATATGCGGCGCATTCCCCTTGGAAATCACATAAACTGCACCGGCAGTTCATATACTGCCATAAGTTGAGTAAACTGGCGATGTCCAGAAATGTGCGTAAATACACATTTTTGGAGTCGCCAGTGACTTATAGACGTTTAGAAAGTGCCGGCACACATAAAAAAAAAAAACCGTTAAATCGCATGTAACAGTCTAACCCGCCTCCCAAAAAAAAAACAACACGTCAAAACCCCTATTTCTTTCATGTAATTAGCAAGAGTCCATGAGCTAGTGACGTATGGGATATACATTCCTACCAGGAGGGGCAAAGTTTCCCAAACCTCAAAATGCCTATAAATACACCCCTCACCACACCCACAATTCAGTTTTACAAACTTTGCCTCCTATGGAGGTGGTGAAGTAAGTTTGTGCTAGATTCTACGTTGATATGCGCTCCGCAGCAAGTTGGAGCCCGGTTTTCCTCTCAGCGTGCAGTGAATGTCAGAGGGATGTGAGGAGAGTATTGCCTATTTGAATGCAGTGATCTCCTTCTGCGGGGTCTATTTCATAGGTTCTCTGTTATCGGTCGTAGAGATTCATCTCTTACCTCCCTTTTCAGATCGACGATATACTCTTATTTATATACCATTACCTCTGCTGATTTTCGTTTCAGTACTGGTTTGGCTTTCTACAAACGTGTAGATGAGTGTCCTGGGGTAAGTAAATCTTATTTTCTGTGACACTCTAAGCTATGGTTGGGCACTTTATTTATAAAGTTCTAAATATATGTATTCAAACATTTATTTGCCTTGACTCAGAATGTTCAACATTCCTTATTTTCAGACAGTCAGTTTCATATTTGGGATAATGCGTTTGAATCAATCATTTTTTTCTTACCTTAAAAATTTGACTTTTTTTCCCTGTGGGCTGTTAGGCTCGCAGGGGCTGAAAATGCTTCATTTTATTGCGTCATTCTTGGCGCTGACTTTTTTGGCGCAAAAAATCTTTTCTGTTTCCGGCGTCATACGTGTCGCCGGAAGTTGCGTCATTTTTTGACGTCCTTTTGCGCCAAAAATGTCGGCGTTCCGGATGTGGCGTCATTTTTGGCGCCAAAAAGCATTTAGGCGCCAAACAATGTGGGCGTATTATTTGGCGCCAAAAAATATGGGCGTCGCTTTTGTCTCAACATTATTTCAGTCTGATTTTTTCTTTGCTTCTGGTTACTAGAAGCTTGTTTATTGGCATTTTTTCCCATTCCTGAAACTGTCATTTAAGGAATTTGATCATTTTTGCTTTATATGTTGTTTTTTCTCTTACATATTGCAAGATGTCTCACGTTGCATCTGAGTCAGAAGATACTTCAGGAAAATCGCTGTCTAGTGCTGGAACTACCAAAGCTAAGTGTATCTGCTGTAAACTTTTGGTAGCTATTCCTCCGGCTGTTGTTTGTATTAATTGTCATGACAAACTTGTTAAAGCAGATAATATTTCCTTTAGTAATGTACCATTGCCTGTTGCAGTTCCCTCAACATCTAAGGTGCAGAATGTTCCTGATAACATAAGAGATTTTGTTTCTGAATCCATCAAGAAGGCTATGTCTGTTATTTCTCCTTCTAGTAAACATAAAAAATCTTTTAAAACTTCTCTCTCTACAGATGAATTTTTAAATGAACATCATCATTCTGATTCTGATGACTCTTCTGGTTCAGAGGATTCTGTCTCAGAGATTGATGCTGATAAATCTTCATATTTATTTAAAATGGAATTTATTCGTTCTTTACTTAAAGAAGTACTAATTGCTTTAGAAATAGAGGATTCTGGTCCTCTTGATACTAATTCTAAACGTTTAGATAAGGTGTTTAAATCTCCTGTGGTTATTCCAGAAGTTTTTCCTGTTCCTAATGCTATTTCTGAAGTAATTTCCAGAGAATGGGATAAATTGGGTAATTCATTTACTCCTTCTAAACGTTTTAAGCAATTATATCCTGTGCCGTCTGACAGATTAGAATTTTGGGACAAAATCCCTAAAGTTGATGGGGCTATTTCTACCCTTGCTAAACGTACTACTATTCCTACGTCAGATGGTACTTCGTTTAAAGATCCTTTAGATAGGAAAATTGAATCCTTTCTAAGAAAAGCTTATCTGTGTTCAGGTAATCTTCTTAGACCTGCTATATCTTTGGCTGATGTTGCTGCAGCTTCAACTTTTTGGTTGGAGACTTTAGCGCAACAAGTAACAGATCATGATTCTCATAATATTATTATTCTTCTTCAGCATGCTAATAATTTTATCTGTGATGGCATTTTTGATATTATCAGAGTTGATGTCAGGTTTATGTCTCTAGCTATTTTAGCTAGAAGAGCTTTATGGCTTAAAACTTGGAATGCTGATATGGCTTCTAAATCAACTCTACTTTCCATTTCTTTCCAGGGTAACAAATTATTTGGTTCTCAGTTGGATTCCATTATCTCAACTGTTACTGGTGGGAAAGGAACTTTTTTACCACAGGATAAAAAATCTAAGGGTAAAAACAGGGCTAATAATCGTTTTCGTTCCTTTCGTTTCAACAAAGAACAAAAGCCTGATCCTTCATCCTCAGGAGCAGTTTCAGTTTGGAAACCATCTCCAGTCTGGAATAAATCCAAGCCTTCTAGAAAGGCAAAGCCTGCTTCTAAGTCCACATGAAGGTGCGGCCCTCATTCCAGCTCAGCTGGTAGGGGGCAGGTTACGTTTTTTCAAAGAAATTTGGATCAATTCTGTTCACAATCTTTGGATTCAGAACATTGTTTCAGAAGGGTACAGAATTGGTTTCAAGATGAGACCTCCTGCAAAGAGATTTTTTCTTTCCCGTGTCCCAGTAAATCCAGTGAAAGCTCAAGCATTTCTGAATTGTGTTTCAGATCTAGAGTTGGCTGGAGTAATTATGCCAGTTCCAGTTCTGGAACAGGGGATGGGTTTTTATTCAAATCTCTTCATTGTACCAAAGAAGGAGAATTCCTTCAGACCAGTTCTGGATCTAAAAATATTGAATCGTTATTTAAGGATACCAACGTTCAAAATGGTAACTGTAAGGACTATCTTGCCTTTTGTTCAGCAAGGGCATTATATGTCCACAATAGATTTACAGGATGCTTATCTGCATATTCCGATTCATCCAGATCATTATCAGTTCCTGAGATTCTCTTTTCTGGACAAGCATTACCAGTTTGTGGCTCTGCCGTTTGGCCTAGCTACAGCTCCAAGAATTTTTACAAAAGTTCTCGGTGCCCTTCTGTCTGTAATCAGAGAACAGGGTATTGTGGTATTTCCTTATTTGGACAATATCTTGGTACTTGCTCAGTCTTTACATTTAGCAGAATCTCATACGAATCGACTTGTGTTGTTTCTTCAAGATCATGGTTGGAGGATCAATTTACCAAAAAGTTCATTGATTGATTGGTAGCCTTATGCATGGAAATTCTAGGTCTTATGACTGCTGCATCGGACGCGATCCCCTTTGCTCGTTTTCACATGCAACCTCTTCAGCTCTGTATGCTGAATCAATGGTGCAGGGATTACACAAAGATATCTCAATTAATATCTTTAAAACCGATTGTACGACACTCGCTAACGTGGTGGACAGATCACCATCGTTTAATTCAGGGGGCTTCTTTTGTGCTTCCGACCTGGACTGTAATTTCAACAGATGCAAGTCTCACAGGTTGGGGAGCTGTGTGGGGATCTCTGACGGCACAAGGAGTTTGGGAATCTCAGGAGGTGAGATTACCGATCAATATTTTGGAACTCCGTGCAATTTTCAGAGCTCTTCAGTCTTGGCCTCTTCTGAAGAGAGAATCGTTCATTTGTTTTCAGACAGACAATGTCACAACTGTGGCATACATCAATCATCAAGGAGGGACTCACAGTCCTCTGGCTATGAAAGAAGTATCTCGAATTCTGGTTTGGGTGGAATCCAGCTCCTGTCTAATCTCTGCGGTTCATATCCCAGGTATAGACAATTGGGAAGCGGATTATCTCAGTCGCCAAACGTTACATCAGGGCGAATGGTCTCTTCACCCAGAGGTATTTCTTCAGATTGTTCAAATGTGGGGACTTCCAGAAATAGATCTGATGGCCTCTCATCTAAACAAGAAACTTCCCAGGTATCTGTCCAGATCCAGGGATCCTCAAGCGGAAGCAGTGGATGCATTGTCACTTCCTTGGAAGTATCATCCTGCCTATATCTTTCCGCCTCTAGTTCTTCTTCCAAGAGTAATCTCCAAGATTCTGAAGGAATGCTCGTTTGTTCTGCTGGTAGCTCCGGCATGGCATCACAGGTTTTGGTATGCGGATCTTGTCCGGATGGCCTCTTGCCATCCGTGGACTCTTCCGCTACGACCAGACCTTCTGTCGCAAGGTTCTTTTTTCCATCAGGATCTCAAATCCTTAAATTTAAAGGTATGGAGATTGAACGCTTGATTCTTAGTCACAGAGGTTTCTCTGACTCTGTGATTAATACTATGTTACAGGCTCGTAAATCTGTATCCAGAGAGATATATTATAGAGTCTGGAAGACTTATATTTCTTGGTGTCTTTCTCATCATTTTTCTTGGCATTCTTTTAGAATTCCAAGAATTTTACAGTTTCTTCAGGATGGTTTAGATAAAGGTTTGTCCGCAAGTTCCTTGAAAGGACAAATCTCTGCTCTTTCTGTTCTTTTTCACAGAAAGATTGCTAATCTTCCTGATATTCATTGTTTTGTACAAGCTTTGGTTCGTATAAAACCTGTCATTAAGTCAATTTCTCCTCCTTGGAGTTTGAATTTGGTTCTAGGGGCTCTTCAAGCTAATCCGTTTGAACCTATGCATTCATTGGACATTAAATTACTTTCTTGGAAAGTTTTGTTCCTTTTGGCAATCTCTTCTGCCAGAAGAGTTTCTGAATTATCTGCTCTTTCTTGTGAGTCTCCTTTTCTGATTTTTCATCAGGATAAGGCAGTGTTGCGAACTTCTTTTGAATTTTTACCTAAAGTTGTGAATTCCAACAACATTAGTAGAGAAATTGTGGTTCCTTCATTATGTCCTAATCCTAAGAATTCTAAGGAGAAATCGTTACATTCTTTGGATGTTGTTAGAGCTTTGAAATATTATGTTGAAGCTACTAAGTCTTTCCGAAAGACTTCTAGTTTATTTGTTATCTTTTCCGGTTCTAGAAAAGGCCAGAAAGCTTCTGCCATTTCTTTGGCGTCTTGGTTGAAATCTTTAATTCATCTTGCCTATGTTGAGTCGGGTAAAACTCCGCCTCAAAGGATTACAGCTCATTCTACTAGGTCAGTTTCTACTTCCTGGGCATTTAGGAATGAAGCTTCGATTGATCAGATTTGCAAAGCAGCAACTTGGTCCTCTTTGCATACTTTTACTAAATTCTACCATTTTGATGTATTTTCTTCTTCTGAAGCAGTTTTTGGTAGAAAAGTACTTCAGGCAGCGGTTTCAGTTTGAATCTTCTGCTTATGTTTTTCATTAAACTTTATTTTGGGTGTGGATTATTTTCAGCAGGAATTGGCTGTCTTTATTTTATCCCTCCCTCTCTAGTGACTCTTGCGTGGAAAGATCCACATCTTGGGTAATCATTATCCCATACGTCACTAGCTCATGGACTCTTGCTAATTACATGAAAGAAAACATAATTTATGTAAGAACTTACCTGATAAATTCATTTCTTTCATATTAGCAAGAGTCCATGAGGCCCACCCTTTTTTTTTGGTGGTTATGATTTTTGTATAAAGCACAATTATTCCAATTCCTTATTTTATATGCTTTCGCACTTTTTTATCACCCCACTTCTTGGCTATTCATTAAACTGAATTGTGGGTGTGGCGAGGGGTGTATTTATAGGCATTTTGAGGTTTGGGAAACTTTGCCCCTCCTGGTAGGAATGTATATCCCATACGTCACTAGCTCATGGACTCTTGCTAATATGAAAGAAATGAAATTATCAGGTAAGTTCTTACATAAATTATGTTATCCGCCATCACTCCCCATCGCAAATAATAATAAAAGTATTAACCCCTAAACCGCCAACCCCCCACAACGCAATATACCTAATTAAACTATTAACCTATAATCCGCCATCCCCCCACATCCCGAACTACCTAATAAATATCGCAATCTAACTAATAAATGTATTAACCCCAAATCCACAATCCCCCACATCCCAAAGTATCTAAGTAACCTGTCAACCCCTAAACCGCCATTCACCCACAACGCAATAAAGAAATACTGTTACAATTAAAATAAAAACATAACAATACTTAAAAAAAATTTTTTAAAATTAAATAAATCTAAAATTACAAAAAATAAAGTCTAAAATTACAGAAAAAAATAAACAAAATTATCAAAAATTAAAAATTAAACCTAATCTAATACCCCTATGAAAATAAAAAAGACCCCCAAAATAAAAACACACCGTACTCTAACCCTAAACTACCAATATCCCTTAAAAAGGCCTTTTATAGGGCATTGCCTAAAGTGATCAGCTTTACATTAAAAAGATAGGTACTCTTCGTTCCTGAAGTCCGGAGAAGAAGGTCTTCTTCTAGGCGGTGATGATCTTCCAGGTGGTGATATCTTCTTCCAGCGCGGGGACCTCTTCTATCATCATCTAGGACCAACGCGACACAGAGCAGAGGTGTCTGCAGAAAAAGACCGGCGACCGTAGAGCCATCCAGCATGGAGATCCTCTTCGTACGATCACCACGGCACACTGATGATTGAATGCAAGGAACCCGTTTATATTTGGGATACCTTTCATTCCTATTGACTGAAATGTTCAAATCAGCCAATAGGATGTGAGCTACTGAAACCCTATTGGCTGTTCAAATCATCATCAATCATCAACAATGAGTACCTATTTGGGGCTTAGACTTTATTTTTTGGGGTGGCTTTAATTTTTAGATTAGGTTTTTTTTGGCATGTAAAAGAGTTTTGGCGTAAAGGGAATCTGTGTAAAAGCAGATTTGAAGTAAAAAAGTGCCTCTTACAATACAGTGTTAAAAAACAATGAATACACTGTACGTAGTGCAAGATAAAAAGTATGAATAAAAAGAAAAACACAGACCACTTATATCAAGCACCAGGCAATATATTACAGAATATTGATAGCACAAAATGACAGTTATAGTTCATTGTTCATAAAGCAATATCCATTCTCTAAATTCCAAATGTGCCAGCAAGATTATAAAGCATCAACCTCTCAAGAAACAAAGCGGGGGAATGGGGTGCTCGTCCCAAATGTAAAAAAACTTCATCTGGAAGTGAAAATAATCCAGGGTAATAAAGATTATAAAACTTAAACCGTTGCACCTCGGAGATATTGCGAGTTCGGTTCCAGACCACTGCAATAAAGTGAATATAGCAATCAAGTGAGTGACGCATATAAAAGTTCTATTTACACTATACAGTAGTCTATTAAGTGTGCAATATCATTATGTCTAAAAACACAATGTACATACCTTAATAAAAATTACTTTATATATAGGTGTGTGTGTGTTTATATATATATATATATATATATATATGTAGTGTAGTGTAGCGTAAATGTAGTGATGTGTATTTATGTGTTTATATGTGTATATATGTATATACATGTGTATTTATGTGTTTATATGTGTATATATGTAGGAAAAATTTGTAAAAAGAGCAATATCTGCGAAAGAACAATAAAGAAAAGCGCAATAAAATGAGGTATTCCTCTATGTATGTCCCAAATCACATAGTAAAACCTTAAAAACATCTCTAAAATTATACACTTCCTTACACAAGACACAACTAAGATTTTAATCCACTCTCTCATTCTTTTCCGCCTCGATTACTGCAACTCTGACCTCTCTGGTCTCCCCACCTGCCGCCTAGCTCCTTTACAATCCTTAATGAATGCCTCTGCCAGACTCATCTTCCTTACACGTCGCTCTTCATCTGCGGCACCTCTCTGCCAATACCTTCACTGGCTTCCTCTTGCCTCTAGGATCAAACACAAAATTCTCACTCTGACATACAAAGCCCTCAACTGCACTGCTCCCCCCTATATCTCAGACCTTGTCTCCAGATACTCTCCCTCCCGCCCCCTTTGCTCTGCTCATGACCTCCTACTCTCCTCCTCTCTGGTTACCTCATCGCACTCCCGTTTACAGGACTTCTCCAGACTGGCTCCCATCTTGTGGAACTCTCTGCCTCGCTCCACAAGACTCTCCCCTAGTTTTGAAAGCTTCAAGCGCTCCCTAAAGATTCTACAGTTCAGGGATGCATACAACCTACGCTATCCTTCCTTTATACCAGTTCCACTCCTCCATTGCTATCCGCTGAACCCCCTTAGCATGTAAGCCTAAGAGTCCAGCTGTTTGTAGATCATCTTCTTGAGAGCTGACTTCAACAGTGCAACTCTTGGCAGCGCCCTCTACCCATTTGATCCCTATAATTGTTTTGTTGTACTCCGCATTTGTTTATAGCACTGCAGAATCTATTGGCGCTCTACAAATAACCTGTAGTAATAATAATAATAATAATAATAAACAATCCCATATCCATAGGAAAGAACTGAAAAACAGTTCCCAAGATGGAATTGGAGAGACTCCTTTTGCGATGTTACCTTGAATCCAGGGTATCAAAGCACTTTACCATGAAATCTTGTGAGATATCAGTGAAATCCCATGAGATCACAGTAAATTACTGATGCCGTTGACTGCTCATTGCAGGCTCCCCCTGCTGACAGACTTCTGCACTGCAGCTACAGCTGATAATGAGCTGACGTACCCTACTGAGCATGTCAGCTGGTGACATAACTGACCAAGTGCACTGGAGTGCTGCAAAGCAAAGGCTAATTTGCATGAAATATTAAAAATTATACACTTCAAACTACTTAAAGGCATTAGATCAAGTCAAAAGCCATCAGCATGCTAAGTTCCATGAAAATACATTCAGCCACGTAAGCTGTAGAGCTGGACTCAAATCCCAATGATACATTAATGGATTGTTTCATTCACTTTTTTCTAGATTAAATAACTTTAAAATGGTTTGAATAATTTCATCACTAGTAATAGCTTCAAAACTGCCAAATTTCAGTGCAATTACATTCTTTGGTTTTAAAGTTAACCAACATATATCATTAAAAATGTTCCTACTGTCAGTATATGGCCGGGTTATAACACAATTTATTTAATAATTATTCTTTAAAACAAACCCCCAATAAAATGCATATACAAAACAATTAAATCAATATTTTATTCCTAAATTCTTTATATTAGTTAAAGTTATAAACACATTGAATTATATTTATAGAAACCAGATATGAATCAAATGATCCACACTTATGTTGTTATAATATTCTATACAAAGATCATAAAAATATACCTTTACAAATTACCTTATTCACAATTATCTCCCAAATCAGAGTTGCATTAAAATAGCACAATGAGATACCAAGGTATGGATTGTTAACTTCCAGACAAATATAATTAAGCTACTTAGCCCACAACCCACCAATGATTCTATATAACTCTAATTAAAACACCAGAAGTTACAGTATCTCTCTCTCTCTCTCTCTCTCTCTCTCTATATATATATATATATATATATATATATATATATATATATATATATATATATATACTGTATATATATATATATATATATATATATATATATATATATATTACAAAAAACAGAGGAAAATAGACTCATAGGAACTACCCAGACTATTTTAGCCAGCACTGATTATAAAGCCAAAATTATATTGGCCCAATAAGGAGCTGAGAGACACCTGGGGGAGACACACACAATCAAATTGGTGCACCCAATACATTTAACTAGTGCATACATTTATTAAAATACCATAAACCACAGTTAGAGTTTGATCGACACATTATGACCAGTCATATTGACACAGATGGGCCCTTAAATAGTTGGACAAGGTACCATCCCGGGAGGTATGAAAAGTTCCACAATAGTCCAGGAAAAAGTGTATACACTAATGGCAGTCTCTGGGATTACACAGAAATATTTTAAATGAAATTGAAGTAGAACCAAAAAGTCCTCTTAAGGAATGGATCTTCTATACTTGCATACAGGATACTGGGTTAGATAGAGGGAGCTATTTTCATCCTGAGACCCCTGTATGTAATAAACTCTTTTATTAGCCTCCGGGGAATGTGTGAAAGTAATACCCCGGTTAGTTAGTATTGGCAGGTAATTTCAGACCGTATGGGTGGTGTGCGAAAAAGTCTCAGAGATAAAGCTTCCAAAAGTTTACGGATACTTGTATCAGGCTACTTAAACATACCTGACCCATCCTTGGATGGTCCGTACTTCCCCTTTAAGTAGTAATGGCAGGTAATTTCAGTCGGCACTTCTTCCCAGCAGCGGGTATGTTCTATGAGAGAGGCAGAGGTCGGCCGGGTGAATAATGCTCTGTTTGGGGCACTTTGTTTGGGGTACTGTGTGAATACGGGCTTTGGGAGAATGGATCTATGGACTAACTTCGAAGTCAACCCGTCTGGGGTCTCCTCCTGTGTTAGTCTCCTTCCGAAGGAGGGCCTGTTATGGAACATTCTTTGGGCAGGAGGTACATGGGCTTAAGGTCACCGAGAGACTGCATGGAAATGTGGAATTTTATATGCTGGACACCCCATGTACTTTCATAACTCTGTCTTATGTCCATGTCACCCTATATCCAGAAATATAGAATAGGTATAGGGTGTGAGTGCCCCTTGTGGGAGCAATTGTGACTCTATAAACCAAGTCGGCATAAAGAGCTGTTTTTATATTTTGTAATAAGATTTATTTTATTTACGTTTCTGATCTGATTGTGTCTCAGGAGTCTGTCTGGGTAAAATGATTGTGTTCCTGTGTGATTATGTTAACTAGACTGCCCAACATCAGATTGTCTGAGTACACTTTCCTCCCCAGTTAATTAACTTGATATGTTAATCTGTTTTACCTGTGAATAAACAATTGTTAGAGGTTTGATGTATTGTTCATATGTTTGCTTTACTATTTAACCAATGCCCTCTGTAACCTGAAGCTCTGTGACTCTGGAATGCCAGGGTGTATACATATGTGTGCTGCTTTTAAATAAAGTGTTAATTTTGTGTTCAGACATCTGAGTGCTGTCTCAGTTCTGTTCACCTATATAACTTTAGACCGCGGTCAAAGGGAGATACCAGGAGCTATTGCTCTGGATAAAGGGATGTCCAGGACAAGGGAAGTGTTCTAACGGAGGTACTCATTCGGGGTACCAGGCGATCCGTCACAGCCCTCTATCCGCTTGATCCCTATAAATGTTTTGTTGTACTCCGCCTTTGTTTATAGCGCTGCGGAATCTGTTGGCGCTCTACAAATAACCGATAATAATACTAATAATAATAATATCTGAATCATGAAATTTTGACTAGACTATTCCTTTAATATGTATAGTGATTACTTCATTAGAAACTACTTACAGAATACACAAACAATAAATAACCTCCCAGTGATAACAAGTGTATCCTTTTTGCTCTGCTTTTTCTTTATGACGCTGATACACTAGAGTTGGTAAATTGATCCTTCAGACAAATTCATTTAAATTTTTCCAAATCTTACCCTGCTGATTTATATGAAGAAAATACTACATTTGAAGCAGTGAGTGAAAATAATCAGTAAACTGTATTTTTCTGCTGTGTGCTGTAATGATAATATAAACTTGCCTTGTTCCACTGTCAAAAATCAGCTATAAATCTGTATAAACACTGACCTTGAATAATTGATCTTTATGAGATTGCTGAGGCATCGGAAGTCAAGATCATGTTTAAAATGTATTGATCATCATTTCACCTATATATTCTACAGATTCATTAGTGGGTGTGCCCTTAGCATCTATAATTGCATTAAAGGGATGGTAAACTGTAAAATTGGTTTCCCCTTAATGTGATTCCAATGACGTATACCAGCTGCAGTGTATAAAATGCATGCAAAATGGCTCATTATGTTTATTTTTGTATAAGAAATAGCATGTCTTGTTCTTTGAGATGACAACCCATTAAAATGAGTTGAGCTTACAGGGAAATCAGATGTCCTTAATTTATCAATTATATACACATACATGCTTCCTTATTTTGTCTGTAAACCAAAACCCAATACTTAGAGATTAAAAGTAATAAAACATTCGTTCTAACATTCGAATTTGAATATAAACACATTCGCCCAACCCTACCTAAGAGGTGAACCACTACAGCAGTTGTGACATATAGCGGGTACAAATCTTTACGAATTGTGCTTGTTCCGAGTTGCAATGTTGCAAAACCTTTTTTTTTCTGTAAGTCATTAGTTTCACAAAGGGATTTTATTTAATCTAGATCATTATCTAACCTGAAAATATAATAAAATAAATACAAGACATGCAGTTTGATCATAGAACTGTTATTTTTGTAAAATAGTCAGTTTTCTTATGCAATTTCCTTAGCAGTTCTGCTCTACACATGAGCCTGTGAGCTCTCCGTGGGGCGCGTTGTTCAAGTGCCCTAATCAAAGCAATTTTCTAACAGAACAATGAGAAAGGTGAAAACTGCTAAAATAAAAAGTACAATCTGTTCCTGCTGAAAATAATAGTCATCTGTAGCGCTCAGCTGAGATAACTAACATATTATTCAGCAGGGGACTGGATGTAACGCGTTTTGATATTCAGAATATTTCTTTTGTGAAGATCAGAACATTTTCCAGATAAACATGAATTATAGTTTTATCGCAGTTTCAGTATTAAAGGGACATGAAACCCAAAAATGTTCTTTCATGATTTAGGTAGAACATACAATTTTAGACAACTTTCCTGCTTACTTCTATTATCAAATTTGCTTCATTCTCTTGGTATCATTTGTTGAAGGAGCAGCAATGCACTACTGGTTTCTAACTGAACACATGGGTGAGCCAATGAAAATCTTTATAATATAGATATGCAGCCACCAATCAGCAGATAGGTTATTTGCGCCTCCTGAGCTTTCCTAAATAAACCTTCCAGCAAAGGATAACAAGAGAAGGAAGCAAATTAAATAATAGAAGTAAATTGGAAAGTTGTTTAAAATGATATGTTCTGTCTAAATCATGTATGTCTAATTATGACTTTACTGTCCCTTTAAGCTTGAAGTTTCAAATCAGTTTCTAGATAGTAATAATGACATTGCCAGAAATTTCTCAAATTAAAGGGTCATAATAGTCATAAAATGACATGCTCTAATTTGATAGAGCATGTAATATTAACACTATTGACTATATAATGAATTGGAGCATGCCATTTTTTGATTATTATTGCCATTTAAGGGGCAGATTATAAGTGGAGTTCTAATTAATGCTCCAGCATTAATTGTAAGTAACGTAAGCTTTTTGTGCACGTTGAGTTGTGCTCGTATTATGAGTTCGAAATTAAACTGTTTTTGCTCACGCGCTAACCAGACGAGTGCAAAAAGCCGAAGTTAGAATATAGTGGGCATATGCACGTATTTCACCATTGAAATCAAAGGAGAAACAAAAAAGTGATAAAAACACCTCACTGTCGCGCAAACCCAATCGCACATTCTCATGTGCGCTAAACCGACATAAATATGAATATTTCACATTCCAATGTTCTTCACATACAAGAATAGTTCCACATATATCTGATGTTTTTTGGAACAATATATATCTATACCTATATATCTATATGATTATATGTAGGTTTAGATATATAAAGATAAAAATTCAGATTGATCAGCACACACTATTATTAACCATCACCTTGGTGTACTACCACATAACATCAAGTATGAAGCATCTGAAAATCCGGATCCGGTGTAAATCCCACTAGATTCTCAAACAAACGTAGGCACTCAGAGTAGGGTTTAAACACCTTTATTGCATTACAATATTCTGTTAATCCATAACATTTTGGCCCCAAATAGAGGCCTTGTTCACATGGAAGCAAAACAATGTATGCAACATATCACTAATACGTCCCTATATATGTCCCCCTAAGTGTTACCTGATTAGTGTCATGAGCCCGCAAATTTGATCCAAGATTAGAAGCACCTTTGAAATTACCAGAGGCATACACATCATCATTGCATATCCGTTGCTATGGAGAATAGTTACAACATGTTGATGTGTGATACACCATACTCGTAACCTATGTGCCGTATGCCTATGTCTCCATATGATGACGTTATCAGCAGGGACCATCGTTATAGCAAAGGAATAAGAAATTGTCAGAATAGCAACACCACAATGAAGACAACACTTATAATCGTGGGCACACATGACCAAATCATTAAACCAATAATAAAAATAAAAACATATATACAAAATACCACTTGTAATGTTGACTAATTTTAAATTAGACAGTTATGCAGACATTTTCTGAACTTAATGCCAGTGCTGTCACTAACTATAGCTACTATGTGAACCACAATGTGCTTAGTGGTTTTCTTAACTAATTACAAATGGTTACATGATTAAAAACAGCGTGCTTCAAGAACATGGCAAAGACCTCATAAACATAGGAAAGGATGCCCACAGTCTCATTTGTAGAAGCAACTGTAATCCACCATGGTATTAAGCCCTTTGGGGGCTAATGTGTCTAGTGTGTGAATCCATCTAGACTCCAACCTTAATAGTGCTCTAGCTCTATCACCTCCACGTCTTGACTAGGAATATGATTAATCAGTTTAGTCGTCATGGAAGAGATGGCGTGGCCAGCCTGTTGGAAATGCTGTGCCACCGGTTGGGCAGATCCATCTTTATCAATTGCTTGTCTTTTAGCAGACTTATGGTTGGCCAGTCTTTCTCTGAACATGGTTATTGTATTACCCACGTAATAAAGCTAACATGGACAAATAATAATATATATCACATGGTCAGATGTACATGTCAACCGATGACGAATATAATTTTTTTTTATTTGTATGCGGATGGTGAAAACGATTGCCTGTTATCATGCCATTGCATGTCGTACAGTTACCACATCTATGGCATCCCTTTTTTCCTTTTGGGCGCCAAGTGCCAAAAACAAAAAATATCAGAGTGTAGCAATTGGAATAATCTCACACTCCCAGAGTGCATTGCTTTAAAAACAGAGGATAGCACAATTGTCATTAGGGTCGCAGATAAGGGCGGTGCAATCGTGGTTTTGGACAATACCCAATACCAGACAGAGGCTATACGACAACTTGAAGATGGACACACTTATCATAAATAAAGCGACAGGTTGATACATTTTTGGGTTTGGCATACAATGTAAATATCATTGATGATGATACTTAAGTTTTTGACAGTTAATAATCCAATTTGTCCTATTCTGTATCTCCTACCCAAGATCCATAAATCTTTAATCAAACCCCCTGGGCACCCCATTGTGTCCACCAGGGGGTCATTGTTTCAACCCCTAGCTGAATATATTCATGATTTTTTGCAACCCGTTGTTCAAGCTACTTTCTCATATCTCAGAGATTCTTCCGAAATCATCTCCCAGCTCACAACATAGGATGACATACAATTGACAGACATATTGGTGACAATGGATGTCGTCAATGTATACACAATCATCCCTCATGAGCATGGTTTGGAGATGGTCAGAAAAATCCTGACATATAATGCACATTATACAGGACCACCAATTGAATGTTTGATACACCTGATGGAGTTCTGTCAGAAGAAGAATTTTTTTTGATTTGAAAATAATTTTTATTTGCAATCTTTAGGTATCGCGATGGGGTCTAATATGGTCCCATCTTATGCAAATATTTACATGTCAATGTATGAACACGAACATATTCTTCAGAATAAGGACTCCATCAAGTTTTACCATCGATACATTGATGATATTTTTCTAATCTGGAGAGGGGGTAGACACACTAATGCAGTGGTTTAACCATTTAAATGGATTTGAGTCTACTGTCTGCTTTAAATTAGAAAGTGACCTAGTCAAAATTGATTTTCTTGATATTGAAATTTATAAAGGTGAAACACACACAGGTTTAAGATTACATACCACACTATACAGCAAACCTAGTGATAATAACTCTTTTTTACACTTTTCAAGTCTTTATCTTACATTTCAGCTCCTGTGTGTTGTCCGCAACAACACAGAGGATGCCCACAAGAAGATTTAACTTGATGAGATGTCTCAACGCTTCCTTGACAGGGGCTATCTGAGGACTCTGATTAATCAACAATGTGACAAAGCCCATGATTTAACACAGAATAATCTGGTTCTCAAACAACCTAAACCAGTGGATACCAGGCTCAACTTTGCTTCTGATACGAGTCTACTGTTTGCAGACACACCACCATGAAGAATAGGGTATAAAAGATTGAGAAACCTGCGAGATCTTTTGGTCAAAACAGACCCGGTACATGTTATCAGAAATGCACTTGGCTTCCACAAAGAAAAAAGGGATGCCATAGATATGGTAACTGTATGACATGCAATGGCATGATCACAGGCAATCGTTTTCACCATCCGCATACAAAGACAATATTTTCTATTAATCATTGGTTGACGTGTACATCTGACCATGTGATATATATTATTATTTGACCATGCTCGCTATATTACGTGGGTAAAACAATAACCACGTTCAGAGAAAGACTGGCCAACCATAAGTCTGCTATCAGACCAACCAGCGGCACAGCATTTCCAACAGGCTGGCCATGCCATCTCTTCCATGAGGACTATACTGATTGATCATATTCCTAATCAAGATGTGGAGGCGATAGAGCTAGAGCACTATTAAGGTTGGAGTCTAGATGGATTCACAGACTAGACACATTAGCACCCAAAGGTTTAATTCCATGGTGGATTACAGTTGCTTCTAAAAATGAGACTGTGGGCATCCTTTCCTATGTTTATGAGGTCTCTACCATGTCTTTGAAGGATGCTGTTTTTAATCATGTAACTATTTGTAATTAGTTAAGAAAACCACTATGCACATTGTGGTTCACGTAGTAGCTATAGTCTGTGACAGCACTGGCATAAAGTTCAGACGATGTCTGCATAACTGTCTAATTTAAAATTAGTCAACATTACAAGTTTTCTTTTGTATATATGTTTTTATTTTTATTATTGGTTTAATGATTTGGTCATGTGTGCCCACGATTATTAGTGTTGTCTTCATTGTGGTGTTGCAATTTGTTATTCCGTTGCTATAACGATGGTTCCCGATGATGACTTCATCATAGTGAGACATAGGCATACGGCACATAGGTTACGAGTATGGTGTATCACACATGGACGTGTTGTGACTATTCTCCATAGCAACGAATACGCAATGATGACATGTATGCACCTGGAAGTTTCACAGGTGCTTCTAATCTTGGATCAAGTTTGCGGGCTCATGACACTAATCAGGTAACACTTAGGGGGATATATATAGGGACGCATTGGTGATATGTTGTATACATTGTTTTGCTTCCATGTAAACAAGGCCTCTATTTTGGGCCGAAATGTTATGGATTAACAGCATATTGTTATGCAATAGAGGTGTTTAATCTTTACTCTGGGTTCCTACGTTTGTTTGAGAATCCAGTGGGATTTACACTGGATCCGGAATTTCAGATGCTTCATTCTTGATAAATAAAGATATATATATATATATATATATATATATATATATATATATATATATATAGAGAGAGAGAGAGAGAGAGAGAGAGAGAGAGAGAGATTGAGAGAGAGAGAGAGAGAGAGAGAGAGAGGAATATCTATTTAAAATACTTAGAAAATATTCTGCTATGAGTAGAACATTGAAATGTGAAATATTTACAATAAATACACAATAAAACACTTTATTAAATATGAATATTGCATACATGTGATTTTAAAGGCTCCAATGCAATTCTAGATATGTGTATTTATGCATTTATGTGTACATATATACATAGTCATACAAGTAAAGGTTGAGGGATAAAATAGTATGGCAATTCACTGTTCCGTGGATGTACACATTCAGGTGCCCTGTTGATATGCTAACACTCGCTCCCCATCAATTCATTCAAGGGTATTTGTTAGCTTACCCTGCTCCTATTTGCTGTGACTGAAAGAATAATGTCATTAACCTTTCCTCACTAATACTTACATCAGGGCAACAAAATGAAACAAAATCTTCAACAAAGAATAGTTATGTTATCAAAAAATTTGCATTTTCAACAAAGGATAACTATGATATCAAAAAATAGTTGAAATAGTTTTGATATCATAGTTATCCTTTGTTGAAAATGTAAATTTTTTGATAACATAATAAGTCTTTGTTGAAGATTTTGTTACATGCGAGCACAAAAATAGTTATCCTTTGTTGAAGAATTTGTTACATGCGAGCACAAAAATAGTTATCCTTTGTTGAAGATTTTGTTTCATGCAAGCACAAATAACACATTTTAAAATTATTTTCTATTTTATTATTTTCTATTTTCTATTGGCAAATAATTGGTAAACACACTTTGCACACATTTTTGCAAACATTTTGCAATTTTCATTTCACTTATGATCATTTGATATACATCAAACATTTGAAATTACAATTAACCCTATATCTTTCTTTGAGCGCACATATACACTATTTTCTATCCAAAAAATCACCTTTTTTTTCTGTTGTGAGAACAGGGAAGTATATGTAGCAAGGGTTTTAACTAGCGCTACACTAAAACACCTGTATTATTCTGAAGATAAAAATGTCAGTATGAATTTATAATACAAACATTTCACAGGATAAATAATTCTCTGAAATCCAAAATTAAAGGGATTTAAAATCCAAATGTTTCTTCATGAATCAGATAGAGCATGACGTTATTAACAACTTTATGTCACAGGAAAGGTTTGGGACAGAGGGGGCAGGGAGGGATCCGCTACACTGCAGAAAAATGAGCATGATAATGGACAGGGGTCCTGACTCCTGAATGATGATTGTATGTAGGGGGAGGGGCCAGGGCTGTCTCTAGAGAATCTGGTTTCCATGGCAAAATTTCAAAATGGCCGCCACCTCCCACAATTGCACACTCTAGATTCTGAATGCAGTACATGAAGCCGCTGACATCTTTAAAAGTACTTCACTATACACACAGCCATACACAAGTAAGCACACACATACATTGACATATACTCACTCAAGCATACATACAGAATGCACACAGTTTCAAAAGAGTTGCTTCTTTTGAAAGCTTAGCGTTACTTGTAAGTAGTGGCGGCTGGTGACGTTTTGATATAGTTGGGTGACTAGGCTCTACCCAAATTCTTTGTCTATACTCCTTTTACTCCAACCATTTATTTATGAACATCAAAAGTGAAGCAAGCTGCGTCGCTGTGTATAACTTTGACAGCTCACGTAAATATACTTTTACAACAGAATGTATCTTTGAGTCTGTACATTTTTTGTGTACAGTGTACCAAGAAACAACAAAAGTTATACTTACCTGGTAAATTAGTTTATTTAATGGTGGTGAGAGTCCACAATCGATTACTCATGGGAATTACCCTTCTCTACCACTAGGAGGAGGCAAAGAACCAAACCAAGCAAGTGAGGTAAAATAAAAAAGATGCGCTAAAGAAAAAAACTAACCACAGAAAAACACAAGGGGTAGCGCTTTCACCACCATGAAATATATAAATTTATCAGGTAAGTATAAATTGTTTTCATTCATACCGGTGGTGAGAGTTCACAATCCATTACTCATGGGATCTAATACCCAAGCTGTGGAGTCCACGAGTGATAACAAAAAGGGAGGGATTTAAAAAACAACAACATCTTTTTCATTGAGAAATAAAATCCACAACCTCAAATAAATATATTCTTGCTTTTAAAGATATATATATATATTTATATATATATATGGACCTAAAAAAAAGCAAACAGGCAAAAAGTCTAACTGAGACAACTGCCTGAAGAAACATTCTATCAAAGGCTCCTTCAGAAGAAGCAAAAACTTAAAAATTAAGAATCAGGGTGAGTCCCCTGGCTATGTTGCACATGTGACTGAGTACCTACAAATAACCTCCACCGGATTCCCAGGCAGGACGCACTACAACAGAATAAATTAATAGACACTCACAAACAAGCAGCAAACAGTCAAACCAATACTAAAACATATCATCATAGGTTATAGAAATAGGAGTATATTGTAGATCCATAAAGGGAAGCAAAAGACAAGTCCCTGCGACCGATTACAGAGGGTTTATGAAAATGTTTCCATGAGGTGAAAGAAAGAATCATAAACCATACCCCAAATACATCCCTCTGACAAGCACTGTACTCTGAGGGGAAACCGGGCCTCAAAAAAGACTGAAAACCTCTTTTTGTCACATCTCAAACACACATCTTCCTTCTTCAACCACCTCCAGCGGAGGCAAAGTAAAGACTGAGGTATGTGTTAGGTGGGAGGGGTTTTATAGAGCTCTTGGGGTTTGGGACTCTTTGCCTCCTCCTAGTGGTATACAAGGGTAATTCCCATGAGTAATAGATAATGGACTCTCACCACCTGTATGAAAGAAATGTAATTTTTGACAAATTATTTTTTTACTTTCTATATTTTTTCAACTGTCACATGCTACTTTTAATCATTATTGTAAGACGGCGCTTTTAAATTCTAATATAATGCAGCATTTGGTTGCATTATACCACTAAATAAACTGTGCACCATAAACAAACAATATTTAAAAAATAATAATTTAGGAGCAGGTATTTTGTTACATTTGTGTGTTTTACATCCCTCAGTATTTTGTTTATTCATTTTGCATCAATAACAGATCTCTAAATGCAGTTAGCCTAAAGGTAACTTTAGCCTGTTCCAGACTTCTGCATGCAGCACTGCTGATAAATAGCCTCCTATGGTCAAAGGGTGAAGGAAGCACTGTTAGGAGAGCAGGGTAGGATCACCTATTTCCAATATTGTAATCCAGGAAGAGTGTACAAACTACGCCTAAACCCATCAGCCCCGTGTGTAATTCTAGCCTTTGCAACCGTGTGGTAAATGTACCCACACCCAGTGCCCCAATGCAATGTAACCACTTCACATGCCTCTGTGATTTAAAGGGATAACGCTAAACTTTTTCAGATACAGCAGCAATTTTAAGCAACTTTCTAATTTACTCCTATTATCAATTTTTCTTCATTCTCTTGCTTTCTCTATTTGAAAAGCAGAAATGTAAAGCTTAGGAGCCAGCCCATTTTAGGTTCAGAACCCTGGAAGGCACTTGCTTATTGGTGGCGCCCCTTCATTTGCACGTCTGTCAATCACAGAGAGCGAGCAAGCTCTCTGTGATTTCTCTTCGCCACCACTGCAGTAGCGTAGGGTGTAAGAAGCAGCGGTCTAATGACTTACTTTGCATATGCGAATCTGCCCTGCAAGGCCTCCAGAGCAGCTCTTGTGTAGTGTTTATGTGTAGCTGTAGATATATATGTGCACCATGCTGTATGCTTCTGAACTGCCCGTTGACAGAACTGTGACTGACCACAGGAGCCCTGGTCACTTTAACTGTAGGCTGCCCTGTATGAGTGCTGTTAACAGTAGCCACATGATAATCAGTAAAAATCTTATTTAAAGTATGCAGAAAACAATCATATTTAATGTACACAATACAAATTTAAAGGAATTATTGCTATTGTCTATTTTGGGTTTGGCAATGGTATGGAGGTTAATACAGAGATATCTATTCTTATTTGGGATTTTCTCAAAATGGTTTGTGTTACATATGAGAGCTTTGTATATAGGGGTTTCCATGCCTACCAACTGCTGACCTGTGCAACAGGTGTTCACACTTTAGAAATTAATTAGCCTTAATTAGCCAGATTTAGTTCTATTGTCTTTATAAAGCAAGTGTTGTTAACATTTTAACATAGCCTGAGGAAACAGCCTGTGGTGGCTGAGAAACATGGCGCTGTTTCTAAAATAAACGTTTTTAAATATACACTTGCTTTTTCACATTTATTCTGCTCCTGTTGGGGGCAGAGTGTGTGTGTGTATATATATATATATATATATATTTTCTGCTACTCCTATCTTCCAAAGTGGTGATTTTCTGCATCCTGCAAATTGGATTCCACAGTCCACTGGGCGGCTGAGAGGTCCCAGTACTGCTGATATTGCACCTGGTGGTGCTTTGTTTCCTGTAAGTACAACCTTGAATCCTTTTTTATCTGGTGTACAAACGTTACTGGGCTATGTGTGTGCCTTTTTTGCCCTTATAGGCATCATAGGATAGGCCCTCGCCAAGGATCATCTCTATCTGGCTGGAGATACCAGTGAGCTGGACCACTGTTTGATGTTCCAGGCTGCCACAATAGCACCATTTGGGTGCGCTACGCTTGTGAGTATATTTCCTATCCTGCTGATGTTTTGTATCCGACTGCTGTGACGTTACTAGGCCATGTTGGCGCCGCTGTGTTTCTTTTTCTTATATAAAACCCAAAAAGTTTATTTTGTGATTCAGACAGAGTAAACCATTTTTAAAAAGTTCCCAATTTACTTTTATTATAAAATGTGTTTGTTAATATTCTGTGTTGAAGAGATACCTGGGTAGCATGACAGGAAATAGTGCTGCCCTCTAGTGCTCTTGCCAATGGATAACATTCTTGCAAAACTGATACCATATAGTGCTCCAGACACATGCATGCTCCTGAGCTTATGTTCCTGTTTTTCAACAAAAGATACCAAGAGAATGAAGCAAATTTGATTAAAGAAGTAACTTGGAAACTTGTTTAAAACTGCATGCTCTATCTGAATCATGAAATACAGATTTTGGGTTTCATATCTCTTTAACGTGCAGTGTAATTTCATAATAATAACGTAAAAATTTCATAATAATAACGTAAAATGATATAAAGTATACTTTATTTTTCTATTGTAAAATGAGTCTCACAGCCTTGGTGAGTGGGATGAACAGGGACGATTCCT
The DNA here is from genome assembly GCF_027579735.1 of Bombina bombina. NCBI lineage: Eukaryota > Metazoa > Chordata > Amphibia > Anura > Bombinatoridae > Bombina > Bombina bombina. The sequence continues at coordinate 1,387,521,352 of NC_069500.1, forward strand.
TCTGTGTCTGAAGTGCTCTCACAGGTTTTATGTCACCACATTTCTCTCTAAATATGCAATGCGCTTATAGCACTCATAAAAACCATGTATGAAAATGCCAGGTAATAAACAATGACAACAAAACAATTTGATTTGTATTTGCTGATAAAATAATTATAAGTGCAGGGTGCACCCAGGTACATTCATTTAGCTCTCAGATTCGGAATTGAGGTGCTTCATTACTTTTTATGGAAGGCAGCCCCTTTATTTTACAGAATTGGGAGGTCTGCCCCATGAGGGTTGCTGTGATATTTCCATCCATAATAGAGTTTTAGAGAATTGTCTATAGCAGAATTGTCCAAATTAAGGCCCCTGAGTTATAATAGAATTTGACTTAGATTAGCGCGCAATCAATAGCGCATGGTGAGTTATTTTGTACAATCTGGTAGTAAAAGTGGTTGTTTTAAAGATCCAACCAAAGCATCTTAAGGTGACCGAAACTTTTTTAGCTCACCCTATACTTTCAACGGATAGCTCAGTATGCCATATTAGCGCGATTGTTGTGCTCATATTACAAGTGGTGAGTTAAGTGTTGCTCTCAAGCACAAAAGAAAATAATGCTTAATAATTTAGTGCTTTTTGGGACCTGAAGTAAATAATTGACGGTGGACGTTGTCTCACTGTACTCCTCTATTCCCCGTGTGCATGGTCTAACGGCAATCAGATATTTTTTAGATCTATACACTGATCTGCCCTCTAACATGAAGGAGTTCTTAATTTGAACAGTCAGGTTTTTGTTGGAACATAATTATTTTATGTTCCAGGGACACTACTACCTCCAGAAGCGTGGTACCTCAATGGGAGCAAAATTTGCTCCCTCCTACGCCAACCTGTTTATGGGTTGGTGGGAGAGGTAGTGGTGTCCCTTCAGCCCACATCAAATATTTTCGGTTTATTGACGATTTGCTAATTTTCTGGTCCTCGTATTCAACAGAAGCGGAAAGTTTTGTGAGAAATCTGAACACTAAAGCTTTGGGCATCCAACTTACCCATGAGTGGCACAAGAAAAGTATAAGCTTCCCTAAAGCATTAGCTGGTAAGGTTATCTCTACTCTCTTCAGGAAACCAATTGCATGCCCACAGAAGTCATCCCAGGCATGTTTCTCAGGGCATAGCCAAGGGCCAATTTATGAGAGCAAGACGCAACTGTACCTTGGACAGTTCCTTTCGTGAGAAGAGTAGAGATTTGAGCTATAGGCTGAGAGAGAGGGGATATCTAAAAAAGACTGTTGATAGAGCATTTTTTGAGGTTCAACACATGGATAGGGATTCTCTATTGAATAATGTGTCCAGGAACTCACAGACAAGCAAAACCACTGATCAATCTAAACCCAGATTTGTTATATCTTTCTCCAACCAATATGATCAAATCTGTAAGATAATAAGTAAAAACTTGCCTGTATTGATGGGTGATAAGAGGTTAAGACAGAATGTGGAGAAAGGCTGTATATTTGTTGCTAAGAGAAATGCTACACTGAGGAACATGTTATCCCCCAGCCTTTTAAAAGAATGCAAGTCTGGGAGTTCTTGGCTACATTGTAATGGCACTTACAGGTGTGGTAGAATGACCTGCACTTCTTGTGATCATGTGCAGGTTTTGAAAACATTTCATTCCAATCAATCAGGGGAATAATTAATTATTCCCCTGATTGAAATGAATGAAAATATTAATTGTAAAAGCACGTTTGTCATCTATTTAGTGGAATGTACCCAGTGTCAGAAATCTTATGTAGGTAGGACCACCAGGGAGGTGGGGACCCGCATCAGGGAGCATTTGTCCTATATTTCAGGTGATAAGGCTTGCTCTGCACTCTCCAGACACTTTATGGAGATTCATAACAAAAATGTAAGTACGTTTAAGTGGAAGATGATAGAGTAGGTCAAAAGACCGCCTGGGGGGGGGGGGGGGGGGCAAGATCTCCATCCTATGTAGACAAGAAATCTATTGGGTATTCAAACTCAGTAGTCTAATTCCACCTGGCTTTAATTCTGGGTTTGATAGTATCAATTTGTGGGAGAGATAATATGTTTAGGTTTACATAATATACACTACGTATTCCCCTTGTCATTCTTCCCCTGGCATAGCCAGTGCTGGCCTCAATTTATCTATCTACTTTCTCATGATCTTTCATTCAATTATTTCTCACTATATGATTCATCACAAGCATTAATGTTTATTGCTACATTATAGCAGTGTGCATTTGGATTAATTACTTAGGGGTAGATTTTTCACCTACTATTTGTATGACTATGGGTTTATTGATGTCACCATATCCATACTGCTAGCCAAGCCATATCAATGCTATGCTATTAATACTGCATTGACGGATTCACCCCTCTTGTTATGATGCCTATGCTATAATTATACTGTTTGTAATATATTGACTGCACTGATGTATTTGACCTCAAACATCTGACTTATTTTTATTGATTACAAGTCTTATAGTACATATATTTTTGGTCATTAATTAGTGCTTAAGCATATATACTGTCCACCGCATTTATAAACATATATTTTAGCGTATTGGTAATTACTGCTTAATTTATTTTTATAGCCTTGTTGTTTTGTGAATAATTACAGCATCCCCTGACTATGTACAGTGGGGCAAAAAAGTATTTAGTCAGCCACCAATTGTGCAAGTTCTCCCACTTAAGAAGATGTGAGAGGCCTGTAATTTTCATCATATGTATACCTCAACTATGAGAGACAAAATGTGGAAACAAATCCACACAATCCCATTGTCTGATTTGGAAAGAATTTATTTGCATATTATGGTGGAAAATAAGTATTTGGTCGCCTACAAACAAGAAAGATTTCTGGCTCTCGCAGATCTGTATCTTCTTCTTTAAGAGGCTTCTCTCTCCTCCACTCATTACATGTATTAATGGCACCTGTTTGAACTTGTTATCAGTATAAAAGACACCTGTCCACAACCTCAAACAGTCACACTCCAAACTCCACTATGGTGAAGACCAAAGAGCTGTCGAAGGACCCAAGAAACAAAATTGTAGACCTGCACCAGGCTGGGAATACTGAATCTGCAATAGGTAAGCAGCTTGGTGTGAAGAAATCAACTGTGGGATCAATAATTAGAAAATGGAAGACATACAAGACCACTGATAATCTCCCTCAATCTGGGGCTCCACGCAAGATCTCACCCCGTGGGGTCAAAATGATCACAATAACGGTGAGCAAACATCCCAGAACCACACGGGGGGACCTAGTGAATGGCCTGCAGAGAGCTGGGACCAACGTAACAAAGGCTATTATCAGTAACACACTACACCGCCAGGGACTCAGACCCTGCAGTGCCAGACGTGTCCCCCTGCTTAAGCCAGTACATGTCCGGGCCCGTCTGAAGTATGCTAGAGAGCATTTGGATGATCCAGAAGCAGATTGGGAGAATGTCATATGGTCAGATGAAACCAAAGTAGAACTGTTTGGTAGAAACACAACTCGTCGTGTTTGGAGTAGAGAGAATGCTGAGTTGCAACCAAAGAACACCATACCTACTGTGAAGCATGGGGGTGGCAACATCATGCTTTGGGGCTGTTTCTCTGTAAAGGGAACAGGACGACTGATCCGTGTACATGAAAGAATGAATGGGGCCATGTATTGTGAGATTTTGAGTGCAAACCTCCTTCCATCAGCACGGGCATTGAAGATGAAACGTGGCTGGGTCTTTCAGCATGACAATGATCCCAAACACACCGCCCAGGCAACAAAGGAGTGGCTTCGTAAGAAGCATTTCAAGGTCCTGGAGTGGCCTAGCCAGTCTCCAGATCTCAACCCCATAGAAAACCTTTGGAGGGAGTTGAAAGTCCGTCTTGCCCAGCGACAGCCCCAAAACATCACTGCTCTAGAGGAGATCTGCATGCAGGAAAGGGCCAACATACCAGCAACAGTGTGTGACAACCTTTTGAAGACTTACAGAAAACGTATGACCTCTGTAATTGCCAACAAAGGATATATAACAAAGTATTGAGATGAACTTTTGATATTGACCAAATACTTATTTTCCACCATAATTTGCAAATAAATTATTTCCAAATCAGACAATGTGATTGTCTGGATTTGTTTCCACATTTTGTCTCTCATAGTTGAGGTATACCTATGATGAAAATTACAGGCCTCTCTCATCTTCTTAAGTGGGAGAACTTGCACATTTGGTGGCTGACTAAATACTTTTTTGCCCCATTGTATGTTCAAGTGATTAAATGCATATCTCTGTCTCTCTAACACTATAGGGTTAATCCTAGGCCGTTTTATTCTTAACCAATCAGGAAGCTTTCTAGTGTTGAAATTTCAGCTACAGATGTGGATGATTATGTTTATGATTACGGTCAGACATTTACCTGTTTGGCATAGGATTTTTGTATCTGTTTCCTGTTATTTTTAATGTTTTCTAATAAAGAGTGATTTCTACTTTTTTCACAATGGAGGCTTTTGGGCCTATTTTTTTGCATTACTAACAAGTTGACTACAGGGATCCGTTCCGCTATTTCTAGCCTCTGTTTGCCTGGAAACACTTTCTTCAAATTGGCTTAACAGCTGGTGATGTCAGGACCTTAGAAGTACTGCATGGGTATTGGCCATGAAGCGGTCACGTGGTATGGATCAGCTGCTGAGAGTGACGTGCTGAGGATAGGAGATGTGTATTTCCCTGCCGATCACTAATATTACTATAGCCAACTGTGGTCCACCACGATGAAGGACTAAAGGCTGTGACACACTGCAAGTGGAGCGGCGCGCAGCGTTTAGATGAGGCTGTACGCGCTCAGTGTGTCCTGCCTTTTCATCTCTGAGCACTCTGCTGTGTCAGGTCGCTGTGTCAGCTGCTTTGCATTGCACTGCATCGCTTGCAGAGTGATGTGTGCCTTCTACGATTCAGCATTCTATATATCTATGTATGCTATCTCTGGGAGCTAACACGCTGATACCAGGTGGAGTTGGTGGTTAGCTTGTTCCAGGGCATCACATTATACTCTTGGCTCTGCCCTCTGTGTAACCGTGAGTGTATGGAGTACAGCAGCTTATCTAACCCCACCTTATCATTATTAGACATGTGCATGGCGAAAAAATTCGGTTTGGTTCGGTTTGGATCGATTTGGAATTTTTCGAAGTTCGGTTTGGATCAATTCGAATTCGGAAATTTTTTAATCGATTCGTTTCGGATTCGAAGAAATTCAGCTGGATTCGGTTCGATTCGGTTCGGAAATTCGGAATTTCGGTAAGTGTTAGGTGGGATTAGACTAGTATTATGTACTGTATATTAGGTGTAACCCATAGCAGAGTGATATAACCTAATATACTGTACAATACTAGTGTAATCCATGGCCATCCGAATTTACCGAATAAATCCGCAGTAATTCGGATTTATTCATGAAATTCGGCAGTATTTTTTTTTTTTTTTTTTTAAATATTTTTATTGAGGATAAATGCAAAACAAACAAGGACTGGCAAATACAGAGTATAAGAATAGATTGTTGAATGTGAATATATTACAGAGATAATATAAGCATTCTTGGCAGTAGAGTATGTTTTAGATCACCTATTTTGTCAGTATAATTCACTCTAAATACAGACTGTAATTGCCCTCAAAGAGAAACAAGTAAACCTCATGCTTTTATAATAAGAACAGACAATAAATCCCCGTATAGTAGCCATTTGTTTTATAAAAGCAGCAGCTTTAGGTCAGAGCTGCCTTAACCTTGAAGGGGGGCAATGTAAATTTCTAAGGCAAAAATAGAACAACTAGCCCATTAATGATCCTCTGTAAAAGTATGGGTGCTTTTCAGAGAGTAATGCGACCTCTCGCTAGATGGATCCAGTAAGTGACTATTTTAGGGCATAAAAAAATAACATACAACTATTGATGGGACATACCACAATAAAAATGAAAACATATTTCAATACAACCAAACCTAGTAATGGAGCATATACTATCATATATTATAAAGTCACAAGATATATAGCGTAGTAATTATCAAGCGAGTTGCGAACATACTGAATGCACAGATTTATAGTCAGATATGTATCTTTGAAAACATAGCAAATACTTGTGTGCCCTTGATGAATCAGATAAATGGCAGTAAATAAAAGATTTTTTCTTTAAAATAGAGGGTCAGCTGCTATTAGATGTAGCCGTAGGTTTGCAAATTAACAATGCAGATGTATGCATAAGCAAAATTATTTTTATCCCCCAGAGTTCCTCCACCATATTATAGTATCATTAGTCCGGAGAGGGTTTGCAATGTAGGTATGGCACTCTAATGGACATGCATAGCTATGAAACTGGGTATTACATGTACCTGCACTAGTGCAAGTAAGTCCTGAGATCAGCGGCCTCACGCTCCAGTCCTGCATTATAGGCTGCCAATATGTGTCTACTGCCTAACTCTTCTACCCCACTCCGGCTTTGTAGATAGCTGTGTGAAATGGCGTATATGCCCTAAGCGGGTCTATTCCATACCGCTGCGCGGATCTGAGTCCTTGTATAGCAAGTGTACCAGGCATCTGACGGATTCGCTGAACCCTGTCACAAGGCTCTAGCTGAATTGGGGGTTGAGGTGGATGCCTCCAGTGAAGGCCTTGAACGGCATGATCTCCAACGCCGCGGGTAAAGGCAGCATCTGGAGGATGAACAATCATCAGCTGTTTCAGGGGTCGATCAACTTCACAGTGAGGTGAGACAAAGGTTGTGGGCATGAGCTGGATCTTTAACGGCTTCTTCTTTACTTTGCCCACTCCTATGGTTCCTATGTTAGGGATGTGAGACCGCAAGTCTCCAGTTGCCTGGTCGTAGACAATGCCTCCTTGTCCTGTCACAGGTCCCAAACTGTTCCCCGATGCAACCGCTCTACCTGCAGCACCAGGTAATAGTGCATTGATCAACAAAGCGGGTGAGTTTGTTACTGGGCTGTTAGAGCCTATGGTTGTCGCCAGAGGTACAAATTTAGTGGGAGATATCTCTGTTTGTGGCTTCATAGGGTGATCTTGTATACAGTCTTGTATCTTAGAGGTATCCGAACTTTCCCATGCTAGCTTCATATGTAGTATCATGAGGTCTGACCGGTCCGACAGCCATTTGTCCAAAGCCGCGACCAAGGAGAGTTCTATCGGCTGCATTTTGTATATTGTAGGGAGAGGGGTATAACTTTCAGAAGTTATTGGGGAATGTTCGGCTTATACAGCTGCTTGTCCTGTGTCTGCAGGATAATGGGGAGGGCTAGATGAAGGCTTAGGCCATTAGAAGGCCTCCGCTACGCACCACATCTGTTAGGTCTTCCGGGCCGAGATCTGGGTGAATAAGTATATTTCTCTGTTCAGCAGGTACTGGACTGTAAAATATTACTAAAAAATAGCTCAGATTATGAGATTTCAGAGCAGTAAATAGCGGTTTTATCTGCTCCTGTAATCAGCCTTAAAGAAAAGCAGCCATCTTGGTTGCTGTTTCGACACGCCCCCCATTCGGCAGTATTTTAATTTGGAAATTCGGTTCGATCCGAATCGCCGAATTTTCCGAATATTCCGAATTTCCGAATCGAACCGAACCGAATTGCACATATCTAATCATTATTAGATGTATCTGAAACAGAGTTTTCCTACTTTAATTCCGATTGGCTGATAGAATCCTATCAGCCAATCGGAATTGAAGGGACGCCAATGAAGGAGCCTTCATTCGTCGATAGTCTGTGGGGAAAGAAGGATGTTCCGCGTCGGCGGGATGAAGATTCAAGACCCGGCTTCGAAGATGACCTCGCCCGGATAGAAGACTTCTTCAGCGCCTCTTGGAAGATGACCTCGCCCGGATGGAAGATTTCTTCAGCGCCGCTTGGAGGATCACTTCATCGGATGGAAGATTTCTTCAGCGCCCCTTGGATGATCACTTCTTCTGGTCCGGATGTCCTCTTCAGTTCCATCGGTGGCTCGGCTGAGTGAAGACAACTAAAGGTAGGATGATCTTCAGGGGATTAGTGTTAGGTTATTTTAAGGAGGGTTTGGGTTAGATTAGGGGTATGTGGGTGGTGGGTTTTAATGTTGGGGGGGTTGTATTTTTCTTTTACAGGCAAAAGAGCTGAACTCTTTGGGGCATGCCCCCACAAAAGGCCCTTTTAAGGGCTGGTAAGGTAAAAGAGCTTTGAACTTTTTTAATGTAGAATAGGGTAGGGCATTTTTTTATTTTGGGGGGGTTTGTTATTTTATTAGGGGGCTTAGATTAGGTGTAAGTAGCTTAAAATTGTTGTAATATTTTTTTAAATGTTTGTAACTTATTTTTTTTCAGCTCTTTTGCCTGTAAAAGAAAAATACAACCCCCCCCAACATTAAAACCCACCACCCACATACCCCTAATCTAACCCAAACCCCCCTTAAAATAACCTAACATTAATCCCCTGAAGATCATCCTACCTTTAGTCGTCTTCACTCAGCCGAGCCACCAATGGAACTGAAGAGGACATCCGGACCAGCAGAAGTGATCATCCAAGGGGAGCTGAAGAAGTCTTCTATCCGGGCGAGGTCATCTTCGAAGCCGGGTCTTGAATCTTCATCCCACCGACGCGGAACATCCTTCTTTCCCGACGGACTACCGACGAATGAAGGCTCCTTTAAGGGACATCATCCAAGATGGCGTCCCTTCAATTCCGATTGGCTGATAGGATTCTATCAGCCGATCGGAATTAAGGTAGGAAAAATCTGATTGGCTCATGGAATCAGCCAATCAGATTCAAGTTCAATCCGATTGGCTGATCCAATCAGCCACTCAGATTGAGTTTGCATTCTATTGGCTGTTCCGATCAGCATTTTTTTTATTTTGGGGGGGTTTGTTATTTTATTAGGGGGCTTAGATTAGGTGTAAGTAGCTTAAAATTGTTGTAATATTTTTTTAAATGTTTGTAACTTATTTTTTTTATTTTTTGTAACTTATCTTTTTTTATTTTTTGTACTTTAGTTAGTTTATGTAATTGTATTTAATTGTAGTTATTTGTAGGTAGTTTATTTAATTTATTTAATGATAGTGTAGTGTTAGGTTTAATTATAACTTAGGTTAGGATTTATTTTACAGGTAATTTTGTATTTCTTTTAGCTAGGTAGTTATTAAATAGTTAATAACTATTTAATAACTATTTTAACTAGCTAAAATAAATACAAAGTTACCTGAAAATAAATATAAATTCTAAGATAGCTACAATGTAATTATTAATTATATTGTAGCTATCTTAGGGTTTATTTTACAAGTAAGTATTTAGTTTTAAATAGGAATAATTTATTTAAGTGTAGTGTAGTGTTAGGTGTAATTGTAACTTAGGTTAGTTTTTATTTTACAGGTAAATTTCTGTTTATTTTAGCTAGGTAAGCTATTAAATAGTTAATAACTATTTAATAGCTATTGTACCTAGTTAAAATAAATTGAAAGATGCCTGTAAAATAAAAATAAATCCTAAGATAGCTACAATATAATTATTATTTATATTGTAGCTATATTAGGGTTTATTTTATAGGTAAGTATTTAGTTTTAAATAGGATTAACTTAGTTAATAATAGAAATATTATTTAGATTTATTAAATTAATATTTAAGTTAGGGGGGTGTTAGGGTTAGTGTTAGACTTAGGTTTAGGGGTTAATAATTTTATTACAGTGGCGGCGGTGTAGTGGGGGGCAGGATAGGGGTTAATAAATTTATTATAGGTGGCGACGGTGTAGGGGGGGCAGGATAGGGGTTAATAAATTTAATATAGGTTGCGGCGGGTTCAGGGAGCGGCGGTTTAGGGGTTAAACTATTTATTTATTTGCGGCGAGGTGCGGGATCAGCAGGATAGGGGTTAATAACTTTATTATAGAGGGCGACGGTATGGGGGGGCAGGATAGGGGTTACTAGGTATAATGTAGGTGGCAGCGGTGTCCGGGAGTGGCGGTTTAGGGGTTAATACATTTATAAGACTTGCGGCAGGGTCTAGGAGCGGCGGTTTAGGGGTTAGTAACTTTATTTAGTTGCGGGGGGCTCCGGGGGCGCCGGTATAGGGGGTAGAACAGTGTAGTTTAGTGTGAGTGCTTAGTGACAGGCTAGCAAGAAAGCTGTCAAACAGCCGAAGAGCAGCGAGATCGGATGAGTGATAACTCTCACAGTCCACTGCTCATCGCCCGCGGCTTTTTGACAGCTTTATTTGATAACTTAGGCGTATTTTTTCAGGTCCGCAGCGGCGAAGGTAGGCGAGCTTAGGCGGGTGTATTGGGCCGGCGAAGGCAGGAAAGTTGACACGTTGATAACTACCCCCCCTAATGTTTGTTCATATTTTAGCACAATGCAGTTATCTTTGTTTAAGCCTTATGTAAAAAATACATAAAGTGTGGCCCCTGCAATGAAAAGGTTGGACACCACTGGTTTATATAGTTAGAAAAATTGTCTTTCATCTGGATAATTAATAGAAGCTTTAACAGATGTGAGCTTTAGTATAAAATTGAATGGAGCAGATGTTTCAAAAAAGTAATTTTAAAGAGATCAGATATGATTTTTTTTAGATTTAATGTGTGTTTATCAATGTTCCAAAGGCGGTTATAGAGAAATCTGTGGGCACGGGAAATTTCTGACAGGAATGAACACTCTTATCTCAAGGCATTTAATAGGAGATTGCAAAGCAATATTCTGCAGTCGCTGCCAGCCAGAAAATCTCTAACTCAGCTTTTGTTGCTTAAACAAAACAAAAGATAAAAGTAATGGGGGGGGGGGAGCTGAAGTAACATTTTTTACTCCAAAAGCGGATTTTATTAATGCAAGTTTTATGAAACACTAGTGAAGGAACCTCCAATCATTTTCATTTTAGTGTTATAGTTTTTAAAAACAATGCTTCCACCAGCGACGTATTTTATAGAATAGCACTGCAATGCAAAAAAACTGCATTATGCTTAAAGGGACAGTAAACACCAGAATTGTTGTTGTTTTAAAAGATAGATAATCCCTTAATTACCCATTCCCTAGTTTTGCATAACCAACACTGTTATATTAATACACTTTTTACCTCTGTGATTAACTTGTATCTAAGCCTCTGCAGACTGCCCCCTTATTTCAGTTCTTTTGACAGACTTGCATTTTAGCTCACTCCTCTGTAAATTCAAGTGCATGAACTCAATGTTATCTAGATGAAACACATGAACTAATGCCCTCTAGTGGTGAAAAACTGTAAAAATGCATTTAGATAAGAGGCGGCCTTCAAGATCTAAGAAATTAGCATATGAACCTCCTGGTTTAGCTTTCAACTAATAATACCAAGAGAACAAAGCAAAATTGGTGATAAAAGTTATTTGGAAAGTTGTTGAAAATGACATGCCCTATTTGAATCATGAAAGTTTTTTTGGACTTGACTGTCCCTTTAAATAGACAATTGTCTAGATTTATAGATGCTTGTTAGCCTGCTGAAAGGTTAGATCATGTTGGAAATTCACCTGTTTTATATTCTATCACTACTAGGTATTTTTACCATTAACATAAAGTCAATATTAAAGGGATTTGGCCTTATGCGATTCAGACAGAGCATACATTAAAAACATTCTAATTTACTTCTATTATCAAATATGCATCCTTCCCATGGTATTCTTTGTTGAAGAGATACCTAGGTACGTATTTGGAGCACTACATGGAAATTAAATACAAATTGTAAGCTGATGATGTACAATTATATCTGATGAGTTTTACAATGAATAATGCAGCTTTATTTTGTCAAATTATCATTTTGTTTCATTTGCCACTTATTTCACTGTCCCCCAGAACAAAAGAACCCTTGCTAACCAATCACAAACCTATACACATATATAGCATGAATTCTGTTTGCACATGCGCATTTAAGGAAAGAGACAGGGCTATCCTGCCCTCTTATCTTCCCCTAAGGGGGTTTAGCACTGATTCAGCTTAATTAATTGATACTAATTTAATAAACAGGTATTTATACAGACATGCATTCCTTTCTAATCTCTAATATCTAAATATATATTTTTTATAGCAAATGGTTGCAAAATAAATCATGAAAGCATATTGCAATTATGTTATACTTTCAAAAAATGAAACCTACTATGTTAAAATGTTGTTTAATGGTCATTTAACGTATTTGTATGAACAAATAAACTGGGAAATACAACAATGGCAAGGAAACATGCAGAATTTATAAACTCAATGTAAAAGATACACCTATAAATGATCTCTAAGCATCTTGTCTAGGTCACAAAAATAGTTTGCACCATATAATTGGACCAAATCACTAACCAGATATGTAGCTGGGCGCCAAGACAATAGCGATGAGGCCTCCCATTTGAATAGCACCCTTTCTGGCTGATCAGTATTAGCTGAGCTGCCAGCCCCCAAGGAGAAAGAGGATTTGCTTGTCTATGACTGTGTAACCTTTCCCCTTAGAAAACAAGGAGAAGGTAGCACTCAAATAAGAAGCAAACCTTTATTCAGAGAGCAACGTTTCAGGCTTCTGCCCCTTTCTCATGCTACCACTTACTGATCACAATACACTATTTAAGCCATACACCTGTAAAAAGGTATCCAATCAACTTCAGATGGGAGGGGCTATCTTGCAATTATAGGGGAGGTTCAACAGACCACCATAACCCTTAACCCTCTGTAACCCACCAGTGGACAGAATACCTATTAAAAACAAAAAGCAACCAACAGCTAGAAATTAAAGGGGCATATACAAAATGCACTATAATGTGTGAACAAACATCATTTTTAAAGAAATGTAATTGAAGTGACCTTATTCTATCTATGTTTTTATTTTTATTTAGAGGAGGTGATAGGATTAAAGACTTACTCCATAAGGAAGCCAAATGGATATGGAGGCTCAATACTATGCATTCAAAGGGCCTAAATAGGGATTTTAATTTGCTTCTATTTATCTAGACTAACCCCTAGAATAGGTATTCATAAATAAATAAAAATAAAAACATAGATAGAATAAGGTCCCTTCAATTACAATTCTTTAAAAAATATGTTTGTTCACACATTTAAGTGCTTTTTGTATATGTCCCTTTAATTTCTAGCTGTTGGTTGCTTTTTGTTTTTAATAGGTATTCTATCCACTGGTGGGTTACAGAGGGTTAAGGGTTATGGTGTCTGTTGAACCTCCCCTATAATTGCAAGATAGCCCCTCCCATCTGAAGTTGATTGGATACCTTTTTACAGGTGTATGGCTTAAATAGTGTATTGTGATCAGTATGTGGTAGCATGAGAAAGGGGCAGGAGCCCCAAAACGTTGCTCTCTGAATAAAGGTTTGCATCTTATTTGAGTGCCACCCTTTCCTTGTTTACTTTGATATACGCTTGGGCTGTTGGTGGGAAGTCTGGAAGTTGAAGCACCTACTACAGTTTTGACCTAGATACATTGAAATTTAGTCATGTGCTGACCCTGTGTGCCCTGTGTGACAAATAATATGAGCTAATGAGTCTAAGCAACTAAGATAATATTTTTGGCTACTTTTTTAAAAAATTACTTAATTATCTGTTTGGGTCCTCAGTTTGATATAAATATATCAAGCTCTGTATCAATAGATGTAACATATAACAATAAGAGTAACGCGTTTCACACATGCTCATGTGCACTTCCTAAGAGATTGATGGATGTAGGCCTCCAGCTAATAATAGCTAGCATGCATTCTAATAAAGTTATCAAAATGGTGTTTTTTTTACCTCAAAATATCATAGAAATAGGTAGAATAATATTACATATGACAGCGATATGTATATAGAAGTGTATGTATATAAGAAATCTGTGCTTGCGTTACCGCCAATGAGTAACAGGTTTATAGTGACATTTCTTGAAAAAATTAAATTACAATAACATTCTCAAAAAAAGTAGAAGAGTGTAATCATAAACACTAAAGGATGTAAAATGTTTAAATAACCCAATGGCTTGCACATATTTGACAAAAAAAAGCATTCTTCGATATCTTAGATTAATTTAAAAAAAAAAAAAGACTTCTATTATCAAATAATTATCTTTCTTTAGGCATTCATTGTTGAAACTTAGCTACTTTCTACGAAAGCGTACCATAACTGAATCTTATTTTTGGCATCTATGTCCCTTTAATAAACTTACATTTTGGGGAAAAAAACTATCTTTTAAGGAATGCAAATATGTCATTAAAATATGAAAAAGGAATTTTTTGTCGTTAAAAAAACTTGAAGAATTCACAGCACAAAGGAGCATAGGGTGAATATTAAGTGAGAGAGAACCTCTGGCTGAATAATAATATTTCATTTTGCTGTATATTTACATACCAGACAAGCCCAGTGAATGAAAACATATTATCTCTTAGCTCCTTAAAGTGACATTAAGCTCAAAACTGAATTCCCATAAATCATTTAATTATGTGTAGTAAAATGTACAATGCACTTTCATTAGTTAATCTGCATGTTTTCCCAGTAAATTAAAGGGACAGTCTAGTCAAAATTAAACATTCACGATTTAGGTAGGGCATGCAATTTTAAACAACTTTCCAATTTACTTTTATCATCAAATTTGCTTTGTTCTTTTGTTATTCTTTGTTGAAAGCTAAAACTAGGCAGGCTAAAATGCTAATTTCGAAACCCTTGAAGGACGCCTCTTATCTGAATGCATTTGACAGTTTTTCACCAATAGAGGGTGTTAGTTCATGTGAAATAAGGGGCAGTCTGTAGAGGCTTAGATACAAGGTAATCACAGAGGTTAAGAGTACATTAATATAACCATGTTGGTTATGCAAAACTGAGGAATGGGTAATAAAGGGAATATCTAACTTTTTAAACAATAAAAATTCTGGAGTACACTGTCCCTTTAATTCCCCAAATTATGATTTTTCTACTTTTAACTTATATGATTCAGAATTCTGACCTTGCACATGCTATAAAGTGATTGCTTGATTAGTGCCCCTTTGACCCCAAAACTTTTTGAAGGGATGCCAAAATGTCCCTGTTTACTTATTTCATATTTTATAATATATGCAGAACCGGTATTATTTTTTATGACCATCACAGCGCTATGGCATGCCATATCTGCAGCTGTTAACAGCTCTACAAGCCTTGCTGGTGGTGTCTGATCGGGAGTGGCGGCAGCGGCTTGTGAGCAGAGACAGAGTAGATCTGCAGAGAGAGAGCAGTTGAACATCAGAGAGAGAGAGAGAGTTAAACAGCAGAGAGGTAACTCTGTGAGTTAGTGACATCTGTTGTGAATATTATATTTATTTTACCAAATGTGTTATGGTGTGTGAGAGGTATAAGAAACTTTCAAAACTTTAAAAATATAAAATAAAGAATTGCCATACATAGATGATGTCTTCTGCCTAACTGTCTATTCCCCCCCCCCCTCAGATCTGGTCACCATAACCCACTGTTTTTTAAACCTGTCCTCAAGCCTCCCCAACAGGCCAGGTTTTCAGGATTACTGTGGGTGAGCGCAGGTAAAATAACCATGTTTACTAATCAGCTGATTATTTCACCTGTGCTCCAGTTCAGATATCCACAAAATGTGGCCTGTTAGAGAGGCCCGAGGACAGGTTTGAAAACCAGTGCCCTAACCTAATTAGCCACAACAAAGAGACACTGAGTCATTAAAAATGGAGTCGTAAGCTACCAATGTTGCCTGGCAGCTAAAAGTAATTTACGGCTCCATTTTTAGTACTAGGTTTCCATTGAAATATTTTTGCAGTCGCTCTTTTCGTGTAGGTGTAAGTTAGCATTGTGTTAACGCTTCCATCTGACGCCAGATTTCTTTAGAATTATTTAATTGTTATAGTAACGGTAACCTGACCTTACACTATGGGACTTGATCCCATAGTGCGGCGAGTATATTTAACCCATTGCTTGCTGTTATTACCCCCATAAACTAACATAAATATAACCGGCATCCCAAGTGGGTATCATATATTCAGCGCAAGGACTTACGCGGCGAAAATAGAGACATTTTGTCCATTGTCACCTCGCTACACATAGGCCGGCACAGCAAGCCTTGCGCTGAGTATATGAGTACCGTAACTCCCTAAAAGCATCCCCTCACCGCAATAACTAATAGATGTATTAACCACTACTCTGCCAACCCCCAATCGCAAAGTATCTAATACAATTATTAACCCCTAATCCGCCATCCACCCACAACGCAAAGTACCTAATTACACTATTAACCCCTAATCCACCATCCCCCCACAACGCAAAGTATCAATCTAATCACTAAGCCCCCTAACCTAAAACCCCCTAAATTAGGCCCAATTAACTACAATTACATAAAAAAAGACTACCTTTAAAATTTAATAACGATTACCAAAAATAAAAAATCCATGATTTGCAAAGGCTATGTCATAATTTGCTTCTTTTTTTTTTTTTTTTTTTTTTCCATTTAACTGTTTTTATTAAAGTTGTTAATATGTTTTACAACAGTATGTTTTGGTACATTATATACACAAGCTTTGTATATACAGGTAGTCCTCTGTTTACGCCGGGGTTAGGTTCTAGAAGGAATGGTTGTAAATTGAAACCGTTGTAAATTGAAACCCAGTTTATAATGTAAGTCAATGGGAAGTGAGGGAGTTAGGTTCCAGGCCCCTCTCAAAATTGTCATAAGTAACACCTAATACATTATTTTTAAAGCTTTGAAATGAAGACTTGAAATGCTAAACAGCATTATAAACCTAATAAAATAATCACACAACACAGAATATATAATTAAACTAAGTTAAATGAACAAAAACATTTGCTAAACAGCATTATAAACCTAATAAAATAATCACACAACACAGACTTCACTTGCAGTTTTCTGCAAGCAGTTCTTTCTATGCATTCCAATCTGGACTGATTTATAGACAGGAAGATCTTGTTCCTTTGAAATCTGCTCGATAGCTCAGGTCTGGTTAAACTGATTAATTTCAGCTTGCTTGGCTTTCCTGCAACACAAGCGGACAGCTCCACCTACTGGCTATTTTAATAAATGCACTGATTCTCAATGCTTTTCAATAGCAGTCACATGACTGGAAAAAAAGGTTGTTATTCTGAATCGGTGTAAATTGAACCATTGTAAACTGAGGGCCACCTGTAATAACATACATTTAACAACTGATTTTCTGTTAACTTTTAGTGGTGATGTTCAGTATAGAGAGAAGATATGAAAGGAGATCTGTGCAACTAACGGTTATAACATTTCTGCATGCAAACATATATATATATATATATATATATATATACACACACATACATGCATTCACAATATAGGGCTGGTCACTAATTTTACACAATATTACCAGTAAAATACAACCATTGTACTGATATTTATGTTTAAAGCAAAGATCACGTGTAAAGAGTCTGACTTTACTTGCAAAAAAATGAATATTAAACACCTAGGGGTCGATCCGATAAAAATCGTCGCCCGCAAAAGCCGGCGACGCCAATAATTGCGCGGATTTGGTATCCTATATACGGCGTAAGCTAGAAGTTACGCGCGTAGATTTCTGGCGTCGCCCGTAGTTTTTTGGCCCATAGACTGACATACAAAACACGCGCAATTTGCTATCCAATATACGGCGTAAGGACTTACGCGCGCAGATTTTACAAAATCTACTCCATTCTCAGCTCGCCACAAATTGAAGGCGCAGGTACCCTTGCACTGACTTAGAAACCAACGTAACTCTCAGAAGGCATAACAAATGAATGCCTAACAATATACATAGCAGCAGCTTGTTCACAAATAGTTAACCTCTTAAAAGCATTTATTATTCCTGCCCCTGCAAGTGTGTCAAACCAATCACAAACAGCACAACCTCTCACCTGCAGCCTTAAAACACCTGCAAATGCACACCCTCATTAGCCACCATGTTTCCCTTGCAGTATATTGCATTTAGAGTCAGACAGCGTCGTGGGGCACAAGGGGTGCTGGAACCCCTACAAGCCCCTGTTTTGGATGGTATCCCTGCTGCTGAGGTCCCTGGTCATGGTGCTGTAGCTGTCCCTGCTCCAGCTGCTGCTGCTGCCCTCCCTGCTCCTCCTGCTGTTGTCCCTGTTCCTGGTGCTCCCCATGCTGCTGTTGCTGCAGCTGCCCATAGGCCAGCAGGGCCTATAAGACGAAGGCATCAGCAGAGGGGAAGAGCACCAAGGGTACACAGGGTTAGGGTCACCCTGTTTGGGATGACAGAAGTGGAGGTCAGGGAAAAATATCGCTTGACATCTGCAAGCCTCATTAACCTATATGAGGTGTTGAAGGATGAAATTGACCCTCAAGCGTATAGGAACCGAGCTCTGACTGGTATGCAGAAGCTGTTGTGTGTTGTACACTTCCTGGCAACTGGCTCATACCAGTCAACAGAGGGGCTTGTGTCTGGCCTAGCGCAGTCTACGTTCTCCAGGATTCTAGGGGAGGTTCTGACTGCTCTAGATAACCAGACACAACGATACATTCATTTCCCCCATACCCCCCAGGAATGGAACCGTCTTAAACAAGGCTTCTATCGACTGGGGGGTATTCCTAATGTCATGGGGGCAATTGATTGCACACATGTGCGTATTGTGGCCCCACATGAGGAGACAATCCTCTATATTAACAGGAAAGGGTTTCACTCATTGAATTGCCAGATGGTCTGCGATACCAATCTGAAATTCTTACATGTGTATGCAGGCTTCCCAGGGAGTGCACATGATTCCTACATCCTGCGCCAGACCTCCTTATTCAATATGTTTGAAAATGGAACACTTTCGGGAGGATGGCTGCTTGGTGAGTACCTTCATTCTGTCTGTATATTGCTAATAAAGGGACACTAAACACATATTTTCATCTCATGTTTCAGATAGAGAATACAATGTTAAACAGCATTACAATTCACTTCTCTTATATCATTTTATTCATTCTTTATATATCTTATTTTTTTAAATTTCTAATTCACATATATGAGCCAATCATATGAGGCTTCTATGTGCAGCCACCAATCAGCAGCTATTGAGCATATCTAATATGCTTGTCATCAAAAGTTATCTATAGAATGGAGAAAATTATCTAATCGAAGTTAATTATCAAGCTGCTAACAATTGCAGGTTCTTATTAAATGGACAGTCTAGTATAAATTGCACTTCCATTATTCAGATAGGCCTTTTAATTTTAATAAACTATCCTGATTACTTCCATTAATGTTTTTATTAAATCTATCTTTTATATGTGATTCATGTTGTGTCCCTTTAAAGCACATGATGTACCTGTAGTAATCCAAACACATATGTTACATGACAGGTGACGCAGGGTACGGCTGTAGACCATGGCTATTAACCCCCTTGGTGCACCCCATTACGGAGCCACAACTCAGGTACCAGGAGGCACACATAAGAACAAGGAATGTCATTGAAAGGAGCTTTGGCCTATTAAAAACCAGGTTCAGGTGTCTGGATGTTACAGGCGGAGCACTACAGTATAACCCCAACAAAGTGTGTTCCATTGTCAATGCTTGCTGTATTCTACACAACATTGCTGTGGACACACGTTTGTTGGGGGACATTGACCCAGAGCAGCAGCAGCAGCTGGTTCCTGTACTTGAGGATGTGGACAGGGGGACACTGAATGAAGTGAGGGATTATGTCATCCGGGAATACTTCACCTGTAAGTTACTTATTCATAAGTACAGTAAACCGTAACATTCACATGTATTATGATGTTTGACAGTACCTAATCAACCATTGCATGTGTATATATCATGTCTTGCAGAATTTAAAACTTTGGATTTCCACTGCATGTAAGTGAAACTACTACATCCCAACCCCCTTCCCTTAAAGGGACACTATACCCAAACATATTGTTTCATGATTAAGGATAGAGAAGATAATTTGTAAAAACCTTATAATTTAAATCAATTACCTATTTTCATTTTTTATTTAGATATACTTTAATGAAGACATAGCAATGCACACAGTGAAAAAATCGCAGGAGGCATCTATATACAGCTACTAATCATCAGCTACCAAGCATATCTCGATATGGTTTTCAGCAAAGAATATCAATAGAATGAAGCAACATAAATAATAGAATGAAATTATAATTTCTTTTTGGAATTATCTTCTCTTTCAAAATCATGAAGGAAAAAAATTAGCTTTCATGTCCCTTTAACAACCCTAATTACTGTATATTTATCATTTGTTTAATTCATGTTTAGTTCACTATCATTAAGAATGAGGATAATGGATATTTATACCTTATGTTCACACCTTCTTTAAATACATTATTAGTTATATATACCAACGTGTCAATTTATATTGGATGTGAGAAACCTTGATGTACATCTTAGAAGTGAATATTACTATATGTACCGTTGAGACACAACCATGTGATGTTGTTTATTGAGCAGGAATATGTCATAAACATTATAATAATACCTTTTTGGTCCATTTCAACACAGGTATTATTATATGTTTTACCAATCTTACTGTACTAAAACACACCTCACATGGATGTGGATGACAATTAGATAGTAAATAACAGAGGACAAGATTTTCAATGAAATAGAATAATATTTATTTTCTTTTAGGCCTCTTAGATGATGGGCCTGGAGTGGGTCTTCTGCCTCTCCTGGGTTGTGTGGATCCAGTAGGAGTGCTGGTCACAGAGGAGATGCTTGATGCGATGTCCTGCTGGTGGGTGAAATGCTCCACCAAAACCCCCAACAGTTGGTTCTGTTCCCTCCATCTTTGGTCACTCTGTATTTGCATGTCCGATATGACATTTGGTTTTGGTTTTGGACCATAGCTGTTACAGATGCTGCCATGTCCCTTTGCAGCTCATTTGATCTCTGTTGCAAACGCTGTTGGCTCCTATGGAACCTGTGTTGTTCCCTCTGCATTCTTTGACACGTTGCCGTTAGAGTCTCACATGTCAATGTTTGCCTCCTCTGTAGTGAGATATATTCGTCACCCATGGCGGAACTCAATTGATCCATGGGCTCTTCAGCAGCAGGGACAATCGGCACTGTTTCAATTTCGTGTTCCTCAGCTGGAGGTGCAGGCACAGGAATCTCGGCTGGAGGTGCAGGTACAGAAAGCTCAGCTGGAGGTGCAGCCACAGGAATCTCAGCTGGAGGTGCAGGAACAAAAACCTCAGCTGGAGGTGCAGGAACAAAAACCTCAGCTGGAGGTGCAGGAACAAAAACCTCAGCTGGAGGTGCAGGAACAGAAACCTCAGCTGGAGGTGCAGCCACAGGAATATGAGCTGGAGGTGCAGGAACAAAAACCTCAGCTGGAGGTGCAGGAACAGAAAGCTCAGCTGGAGGTGCAGCCACAGGAATATGAGCTGGAGGTGCAGGGCGATGGATTTCAGTTGGTGGAGCCCTTCCAACTGATGATGATGGTACAGATGTCGGGATGGACCGATAGTCCCAATGGCCGCTGGTGTGCATCCACTCAGCCTGCTGGTATAATCGTGTAGTGCCATGATATTCTTGTGGGGGGGTAAATACATCTACCCTTCGGGGCTGGCGGGGCTCCCCCTCCAAGCCAAAGGAATATTCCTCGGGCCAGGGCTCCTGCCAGGTATCCTCCTGTAATGCAGGCGGCATGATATTTGGATTCTCTATTGAGGCAGTCCAAGCCATGTCATGCCTGGCATACTCCTGCTGTATTATCTGTACCGGTGGTTGAGGTGGACATATAGTTTGATCCGGTGTTGGGGGATTCATGGGCGTAGGCACCCTGGTGACTGGAGGTTCTGTGGAGGAGTCAAATGATGAGAGGGATTAGTACAGGCAGATATCTATCCATGTGGGCATACAATGTACATGCTAGGGCCTATCCACATTCTCATGTCAAACTCTATAACATGCATGTGCACATTGAGATTTGTGATATGAGGGTTTTTAATATGCAAAGTATACATGTATGTGTTTCATACAATAGTTCTGTGTACATGTCAGTGATGGAGAAAATGTGTTCTTTAAGTGACACTATGCTTGTGATGACTATGGTGTCCATTTACTGAAAGGTCTACATGTGGCTTGTGGCCTGTGTTACTCTGAGACATGTTAGTATTTCACTATTCCACCTCATATCATGAATTTCAATGTGTTAAGTAGCATTAAATGGACATGCAACCCATATTTATTATTTCATGATTCAGCTAGCCAAGCATGGAATTTTAAAAAACTTGTAATTTACTTCCAGTAGCTAATATGCTTCATTATCTTGATATTCTTAGCTGAAATGCATTTCTAGATAGGCTCAGAAGCTGCTGATTGGTGGCTGTACATCAATGCCTCGTGTGATTGCCTCACCCATGTGCATTGATATTTAATAAACTAAGATTATCAAAATAATAATTAAAAATAGATAATGGAAGTAAATTTGGATGTTGTTTAAAACTGTATTCTCTATCTGAATAATGAAATAAATTCTTTGTGTTTCATGTCCCTTTAATGTTAAATCTCATTGTATATTTAGTTGTTAGTAAGCAAAATACCATGATCCTCATTGTGTACATGAATGTGTGACAATATAGGATGTTATAACTCAAATACATATAATACTAGTGTGTGGGATGTTACTCACCAGCATGCTGTGCTGATGTTGCAGTCCCTGAGTCACGAGCCCCTGGAAGTCCACGGACTGCTGTGAGGCTCAGGGACCTACGAATGAGCTCCTGCCACTCATTGTATTCCGCCTCATAGTGAGGCCCACCTCCTGTTGCCCTCTGGGACATTGCTTCCTGGCCCATCCTCTCCTTGACTCTCCTCTTGCAATCATTCCACCTCTTCTTTAGGCCATCTACATTCCTCCTCTGTTGGGACACACCATTGACGGCCTCCACCACCTTCTGCCAAGCATCTTTACGCCTACGGGCAACTCCTTTGCCCTTCTCTTGTCCAAAGAGGGCATTATGGTTCTCCAGGACAGCCTGGACTAGAGCGAGGTTTTCGGCAAAACTGAAATTCGGACACCTCATACGCTCCTCGTCCTGGGCTGCCTGGCTCCCTCCCTGGGATGTCCCTGGTGTTGGTTCCTCCCTATCCTCTCCCTCCTCCCCCCTTCTATCCCCATGTGCACCCTCTATCCCTCTTCTCAGTGTGCCTGGCCTTGGGGCAACCCCACTCCCATCCTCCCTTCTGGCTCTCCCTCTCCCCACTCCGCTCACTCCCTGACGGGGACCCTGCTGCTCCTCCTGTCCATAATCCTCTCCCTGCGACTCCGCTTCCCTCCTCCCCCCAGCCCTAGCTCTCCCTGACATCCTCACACTACACACACTCACACACTCACACTCACTCCCACTTCAATCACACACAATCACAACCAGACACTCAGCCTTTCAAACTGTAAAAGATAAATAAAAAGTGTTGGGTGTTATCAAAAAAAAGTGTTGTGTATTTTGTATATGTGTGTATGCAAAATGTGTGCAATATGAAAAAAAGTGTAAGTAAATGTACTGGCTTAACAATCCAACAATCCGACCTAACTAACTTGATGAAATGCTCCTTTCTCACTACTCTTACCACTAATCTCTCTACTCGCTGTAGTGTGCTGTAGCTCCAAGAACCAACCAAACACACTAAAGAAATGGCGGCTGCGCAGGTGTTTAAGTATGATTTTTGAATCTCGTCATTACGTGGCGCATCTCTTAGAACTGGCGTTATTTTTTACGAGTCGTAGGCTAATTTGCATAAAACTACACTTTATTGAGACTTTACGTGAACAAAATACAGGCGCAAGTAGTTGCGACGACTAAAAGGTGTATTTGCGCACATTTTGCCTGCTCGTCGGTTTTTCTGACTTACGCCAGTTTAGCATCTGACGGCGCTGAATATTGGATAGCTCGAGTTGCGAGCTGAAACTGCGGGCGACACGGGTTACCTCGCTTGCGCCGAAAACTACGATCTATATCGGATCGCGCCCCTACAGTTGCAATCGAAATGATTCAACCCCCATTGCAAATCAGGTTTATTGTCAAAATGTACAGACTTGTAGCTGTTTGCAATAAACAAATCAAACGCAAGCAATTGAAATAGCTTTACACAATAAATGCTTCAAGTGGTTTCCCCAAATTCAACTGAAAATGCAACTTATAATGATTTCTGCAGTCTCAAAATTATTCAACCCCTTCATGACAAACATCTTTAGTACTTAGGGCTCAATGATAGAAAGCTCGTTGTAAAATGATATGATGTAAAGATGTGCGCACTGGAGTGAGAATATAATATCGTAATGATTGAAAGTGTTTGAAATTGATTGCGTTTATGTATTCAAAATGGGCGTGTTTTCGTAATTCGACATACGCTGCAAATGTTTTTTTTTTGGTTTGTGTAATGTTAAATGCCGACTTCGTATGTGTAATTCTGTATTCGTAATTTCTTTCGAAAGTGTCTATTGATCAATTGTATTATCAACCTTGAACTTAGAAATTTAGATGTGTATATTATAAATATTAAATTTCCAAACTCATGTATTATTTCTGACTTCTGTTTATTTTGAAAGAAAATATATATGTAACCAGCGTAAAATGTAAAATACTCTGTGATTGGAGAATATTAAGGAAGTACTCATAAATATGCGTACATAAATGTATTGCAAGGTATTATGGTTACAGAAATAATATAACAGTAAATATGATTCGTTAACAAATATTTCACATTGAACATTTTTTATAACATTCACGCAATTTCGTAATAATTGAAATACAAATTAGTTAAAATATTAAATAAATAAAGAGTGTAAAAAAGTTTATTGTACGATTTCAATAAAAAGAATAACAAAATATAACCAGAATAGTAAAAAGCAGAAGAGTTTCATTGCGAAGGAGAGGGCATAAGATGGGCGTAAAATGGGCATTCCATGGGCGTAACCTGAATAAATCTCGCAAGTTTTGCAGATCTGTTACGATGATATAAAAACATACGCCATACGAATCGCACATTTAACACACATACTTGTGTCGCCACCCATCCTTTGGTAAATTAACATGAATAACATTATTTACAATATTTATTTCATTTCAAAAATATGATATAACGTAATTAGACAATATACTATAACTGTAGTTTTACATTTTAAAATATACAAACACAAACTGAAATAAAGTGAATCATTTAAATTACAAAGCGACGCAATGATATTTTGAAACCCATTTCGAAGTTTGTGAAATGATTTAAGGAGGCGAAGCCCATAGTTTACTAAGGACAGCTTATCGAGTAACGTATTGTTTACAATGGACTGCCCACTTTATACGATCATTACGCAAGGCGTAAAATATGCGAGATAGGCGAGTCAGAAATACACATTTCTCGCTGCCAATGACGAGCTTTCTCTCATCGACCCCTTAGTAGAGCACCCTTTTGCTGTTCTGACCTGTTGCAAATGAGATGCATAGCCAGACACCAGCTTCTGTCATTGTTCCTAAGGAATCTTAGCCCATTCCTCATGAGCAATGGCGTCCAGTTCAGTAATATCCTCGGGTTTGCATGCTGCAACCATCTTCTTTAAATCCCACCAGAGATTTTCTATGGGGTTCATGCCCCATGAAACTATAATGTAGCTTTTCTAGATGAAGACCATGTTCGACTTCGGAGATCCATTGGTCGAAGGTCCGGACTTTTTGATTTTTCAAGAATCTATGTATTAATTATTCTTTTTGCGCACTTGAGCATGCATTGAAGCAGTTTCTTACGGTATTTACAGCTAACATTTGGGTATTGGTTAAGCAGGATTATTTTGTGATTTTGAGTTATATTTGTACCTAGAGTTTGATTAATGCAAGATTCTATTTTGCATGGTTACATAAAAGGTCACTACTCAATGTGGCACTAGTGACCTCACTTTTCACTTTGTCTGGCCATGTTAGGCTGAAGATTTGTAACATATGGGAGAGCCACAGCCCACAGACATAATTCACACAAGGCTAACAAAAATGACTTTCAAACCTTAAAGGGACAGTCAACTTTAAAGTTTTTATTGTTTAAAAGGATAGATAATCCTATTATTACCCATTCCCAATTTTGTACAGCCAACACTGTTATATTAATACACTTTTTACCTCTGTGATTGTATCTAAGCTTCTGCAGACTGCCTCCTTATTTCAGTTATTTTGACAAACTTGAATTTTAGCCAATCAGTTCTGACGCATAAATAACTCCACAGGAGTGAGCACAATGTTTATATATATGACACACATGAACTAGCAGTGTCTAACTGTGAAAAATGTTCAAAATGCACTGAAATAAGAAGCGGTTCAATGGCTTAGAAATCAGTTTATGAGCCTACCTAGGTTTAGCTTTTAACAAAGAATACCAAATACATTTGATTATAAAAGTAAATTGGAAAATTGCATATCCTATCTGAACCATGAAAGTTTAATTTTGACTAGACTGTCCCTTTAAAAAAGTACAGTAAAAGGTACATTAAACCCATTTTTTTTCTTTCATGATTTAGAAAGAGCATACAATTTTGAACAACTTTCTAATTTACTTCTATTATCTAATTTGCTTTATTCTCTTGATATTCTTTTCTGAAAACCATATCTAGATAGGTTTAGTAGCTGCTGATTGGTGGCTGCACATAGATGCCTTGTGTGATTGGCTCACTCATGTGCATTGCTATTTCTTTAACAAAGGATATCTAAAGAATGAAGCAAATTAGATAATAGAAGTAAATTGGAATGTTGTTTAAAATTGTAGTCTCTACATGAATCATGAAAGAAAAATGTTGGGTTTACTGTTCCTTTAATTTTCTTGAAAATATGTTTAAAAAGGTTATTTGACAGATGGAAACCTTTCCAGAGGACGTGGTTAAAGGGATACTAACCCCACATTTTTTAATTTCATGATTCAGATAGAGCATGTGATTTTAAGCAACTTTCTAATTTACTCCTATTATCAATTTTTCTTTGTTCTCATGTTATCTTGATTTGAAAAAGCAGTAATAAAAGGTTAGGAGCCGGCCCATTTTTTAGTTCAGCACCTTGGTAGAGCTGCTGATTGGTTTGCTACATTTAGCCACAAATCAGCAAGTGCTACCCATGTTCTGAACAAAAAATGGTCTGGCTCTGAAGCTTACATTTCTGCTTTTTCAAATCAAGATAGCATGAGAACAACGAAAAATTGATAATAGGAGTAAATTAGAAAGGTTCTTAAAATCCCATGCTCTATCTGAATCATGAAAGAAAAAAATTGGGTTTAGTATCCCTTTAAGGCACAAAACATACAGAACACGGAATTTACAAACTAAATATGCCTATTTGAGGAAGATATTAAAGTAATTACATTTGAACAATCTAAAATGTATGTTGTTTAATTTGAATTTGTTTCTGCCATCTCTTGTACTTTAATGTCTGTGCAAGTGTCTAATTCTTGCAGTTCAGACCTAATTAGAACTGCTCTTATAGAAGGAAATGAAAAAAAAACAGCATCATGATAATTGTGGTTATCTTGTTATAAAATGAGTGTCATGTCATTATGGTTACAGGAGGAAGATTTTAAAAAAAGTGAGTGAACAAAACAGTTTAAAGGTGCACTTAAAAGTTTATCAAAGTCATTTTATAAATACTAATATATTGTTAGATGTGTGCTATTTATATACTAGCATTGTGTGCTTAATGACTCTGCTGCGCGGCACAGAACAGTCAGTGTCCTATAAGTAGGAGGAAATATTACTGAGAATATTTTCTTTGTCTGTGTCTTATTCTCTTGGTTTTCGACTGCATTTTTAGCTGTTTCCTTCTGATAACATTTCATGCATGCTGCTTTTTTTCTGTCAGGGAGCAGAAAAGGAAGTTAAAAGGGAGAACGGATGCCGGCTTGGTGTCTTACTGATTAACCCTTCTTTGACCATGCGAGTGAACACCCTGAAAAAAATGGGTTACTGACACTTGGCGCTGCAAGGGTTAAAGTTTTTTTAATGTTATTTTAGTACAAGTCTGGAGACCAATACCTCTAGTAAACATTGTGTAAACCAAGTTTCTCTTCAAATATTTTGGTTCTATAAAATATTAAAGGGACATCTAATTTATTTTTAGCATGTCCAACAAAGGAATTTTTTTTTTTTCATCCTCAATCTTGTCACTTTCTCCATTACTGTTGGTAATTATGGACTACACACAGAACATACTCATCTACAGCACACAGTGATCATGCACAGTACAGCCCCAGACAAATCATTCATTTTCATGACCCAATAATGCAATTTCACAGAGCAGTAGAGATGTGCTGTACTAACTTTATTATTAAAGGGACAGTAAAGACAAAATTAAACTTAAATTTATTGGATAGAGTATCAAATTTAAAAAAACAAAACAATTGAAGCTGCCGCACACTTGCTGACTAAAAAAGAAAAAACACAATTTATTAGTAATAAATTAAAAATTACACAGTTACACAAGGAGGTAACGAAGATACAACCATCTTACGCGTTTCACACCCAAACACGGAGCTTACTCATAGACGACGTAGGTAAATGCTTGAAAGACATTTAAACCTAGTTCAACTAATCACAAAGCCAATATCCATACGGAAATAGTTACATATATAAAATACAGTTACTAGAATTGATTAAAATATAATAATGTATCAAAGTTATGTTATAATGTGACTACAGTGCCAAAGATTATCCTTATGTTCATTAAAACATTGCAATAAAAAATTAGGAACTTTGCTGAGTTCTCTTCATATCCTTTGTTAAAGGGTAATCGTAGGTGAGCTCCGGAGCGTGCACATGTCTATCTAGTCATCTGGCAGCAGAGTTTGCAACATTGTTTATTGCAGAATTATACAATGTTGCAAATACTGCTCCATAGACTGCTATAAACACGTGTACACTCCTGAGCCTACCAATGTTTGTGCTTCAAAAAATTATACCAAGAGAACAAAGCAAATTTTATAGTGAAAGTAAATTAAAAAGTTGTTTAATATTCCCTGCTCTACCTGAATCATGAATGTTTTATTTTGACCTTACTGTCCCTTTAACTATTTAACAATTTACACAACTCTTGAACTCTACAACTAACGTGCAGTCCTACAGATAAAAATGTTTAAAATAATTAAATTAGATCTGTATTTAAATTTGAGAACGAGGCTCTCATTGGAGCCTTGGGAAGCGCACTTTCATAAGCGCAATGCTTAAATGCATTTTGCATTCTCTGGTATTACAAAGGGAAGCGCAAATATTGCTTTAGCGAAAGCGATATTTTGTGCTCCACTTTTAATCTGGCCCATAGTGTTTCTCAATCCCAGTCCTCAAGGAACACAGACCAATAGTTTTCATTGCTGAGTGCAGTTTTCATTGCTGAAACAGTGATCCATTTAGTAAAAAATATATGTTAAAGCAAAGTAAATCTAAAAATATTGTGTTGACAACAGCAAACAACTTACTTACATTTCTTAGAAAATGAGCACAAAAGGAACTCTTAGAAGTTGTCATTGTCGTAGCGAATAATGTCCCCCCGACATCGCTAAATGCCGACAGCATATGCTGTCGGCATTTATCATTGCTCAAGCATTTCTTGGGAAATGCTTGTGCAATGCCGCCCCCAGGAACATTCGCAGCCAATCGGCCGCTAGCAGGGGGTGTCAATCATCCTGATTGTAAAAGGTGGCGGACGACCGCTGCTCCTTAATTTATGTTTCCGGTGAGCCAGAAACATCTGGTAGAGAAAACAGCATCTGCTGCTTATTAAATCTTCCTCTAAGTCTGAAATGTCCGGTCCTTAAGAGGTTAAGCTAACCTTTTAGCGGTGTACAGTTCTCAGAAAAGGAAAATCAACACCTTTTTAACATTACATTACAGGCAAAGGAAGCAAAATAAATACTAAAATATTTTGCCTTTAAAAGTGAAAGTAAATTTTGGCCTTCATTATTAATTGCATTAATTAATCTTTAATCCAGTATTACAGTGGCTAACTTTATTTTAATATATTCTTTTTAGTTTTGGGTAAAATTTTATTTGAAAAAGCGTACCCTTTTGTGTACTTCCTCCGCCCACCCACTCATTTGATGCTTGGTCTCCTATACACAAGAGCGGTCCCACCCACTCTTAGGTGTACATCCTTGCACGTTCATGTTAAGCGTTGTGTATATTGCGCATGCGTAAACAGTATATTGCGCATGCATAAACAATTACCGGTTAAGCAATCAGAAAATTGCGGCTCTGAAGATAATGTGCACTTGTGTCCCATGAACGCGCTTAGATCAAAACTGAGAATTCCATAAGACGCGCATGCGCATGATCAATTGTGGGCGTAAAAGGAGTCACTTGGGACGCCATTGGGGGACCAACGGAAATGAGAAAGATGATATTCGTCATCACTACATACTTTCTTTTTTTTTTATATCCAGGCAGAGGAACGGCGGCATAGGATTGAGATTTAAAAGGTACAATAGGGTGAAATATAGTAAGGATTCAAAAAAAATGATCAATTAAGGTTATTCTGATTTTAGCGATTCTGCATAGTGGTATCTGAAAGTTTACTTTTCCTTTAAGGTGCATAATTAATATAATTAATATAATTAGATATTTTATATTGGAATATCAAGCTGTTTGATGGTCCTTTCGCTACGGCTTTAAAGATTTATGATTTTTGCAAAGTTGAAGATGATTGGTGCAATCTTCTTGCAAAAATATATTAAGCAGCTATGTAATGATTAACACTATCTGTACCTTGGCACGCTATTGAAAGGCACCGAGCACTACAGTCTCACAGTTACAGTAGTAGCTACGCACCGAACGTATGTTTACTTGGAATGTCAGCGGTGTACGTGTAAACATGCTGCTGCTACCAGGTGCTATAATTCACACAATGCTACAATATGAGAATTTACATTTCTTAGATATTTGTTTTTAAAATAGATTTTGCTTTCTATTTCAGGCTTTATGCAGTTTATAGATTATCCAGTTTTATGTTCACTCTGTTTATGAGGAACAACATCCCTTAAGGGGAACTCTGATCACCATGGGGTTGATGGGGTCTATTTAACAAAGCGTCAACTGAAAATACACTTGAATTCCACATCATATTTGTCGCGAGATTGATCTGCCATAGTTATCAAAGCGTCAAGATCGGCTAATGTTGAAATTTGTGATCCCGCAATCTCAGTCCGACTCAGATCGATGCTTGCGTCATTACAGATGTTTCGAATTCAGATTCGACTCTATTTGAACCTTTTCCAAATTTGTCAAACATTTAACAGGTACGGTCGCGTCTATTCCGACGCAGCGTACCTAGTTTTCAATCCGCCACCCTTCAAGTCGCGGATGCCATAGAAATCAATGGGAGTCTGAAAACACAGAAAGCTTATGTTCGATGCTGCAAGAGAATGAAGTATATTACATAATAAAAGTAAGTTAGAAACTTTATTAACATTGTATACCCTTTCTAAATCAAACAATATTATTGCTCTGATAAACAATGAAAGTTACCTTGTATTGGGACAAATTGCAGCCGCAGGGTGTGTGCAGGTAAAAAGTGATGTCTTTATTGTAAGATCATAAACAGGGTGTCAAACAAACTCAGGGGTACATTGAAACAATGGCAAACGTCCGACGCGTTTCCTGCCCGGAGGCACTTCGTCAGGGACTTAACTTGTATAGACATTAAACAACTTAAAAAGGCTTGCCTACCTACGTCACAATGAGAGCACCTGTGTACTGCAATTAAAGGGACAGAATAGTACTGCCTATGGAAACGGATTTATGCTTGGTCAAAATGAGAACCATTTTAATGGGCTCAACATAAAATAAAATTGTATTCTCAGTAATCAATGTATATGAATCTTGTATCAATGTGAATTACTTATAAGAATACAATGTAAAAAATAAACATATAATGACCATGCTAGCGTGTTGTTAATTGTATCAGTACACAGATGACAAGATGTTAAAATAAAATGTTGAAAATGAAATAACATATTATAACATTGCTCCGTAGGTAGACAAAATGAATATCTAATAGAAATAAGTTGAAAAGAAAAACATTAAATAAAATATCAAAACTAATTGTTATAACAATGTACTGCAGACTCTCAGAGGAAATAGGAATTAATTTCTAGTATCAAACTTTCAAAAAGTGAGATAAGTAAAATCTCATACGTATTTTCAATAAGATTAGTAAGATACACGTACACTATGTTAGTACCAGGGATAAAGTTACATGCATGTAGCAGATAACTGTGAATGGGAAATACTTAAACAGAAACAGCTTTTGATACATCTGACAGTTGTTATTATGTCAATCCCTCCATTGGCTGCGATGTTAAGTTACATAGAGCATTAGAACACAAAAGACAAGGAATGTGACTTCAAGAAAAAATATATATATGATATTAGATTTCAGATTTTAAATGAAATAAAGTGAAAGAC
The DNA here is from genome assembly GCF_027579735.1 of Bombina bombina. Taxonomy (NCBI): domain Eukaryota; kingdom Metazoa; phylum Chordata; class Amphibia; order Anura; family Bombinatoridae; genus Bombina; species Bombina bombina. Next base: position 1,387,553,701 of record NC_069500.1, read on the forward strand.
CAATAATGGTGGTGATAAAATAAATCTACATTCTAATCCTAGTGATGCGACACTGATACTTCAAATGTGGAATACAAAATAAAATAAACCTCATATTGAATATTATTGCTCCACATTTGGTGCACTAGTAGATATAGGGATACAAATGAAAATTACATTACTACTTATGGATTATGCTACAAATTTGTCTCTCATTACAAAGCAAGGGGACAATATTATTTCTCCAAATTTGTTGAAAAGTTTTGCCCCAAACTTGTCGCACTAATATATATAGAGATAAAAAAAAAAAAAAAAACAACATAATATAACTAACTTCCTTTTTATTTTTTTGGGAAAAATCTATGTGCACCATGTTTAAGCCATGTAATACAGGTCCCACTCTCCACTTCCCACCAATTTCGATGCAACACTTTTCGCACCAATTATGACGCAAACTTCTAAACAACCGACACACTAGTGAATTTTTTAACCACTTTTGATTGTAATTTGCATAATCACATGATTTAGGACATCAGCCAATCTGATTCAAATAAACATTTTAAACCATCACTAACAAATCAAATTGCTCGGTACTTGTGTCATTGATAACTCATCAGAACTTGTAAGTGCTATTTGTTACATAGTGTATTATACTTTGAAAGTATGTATATGTGAATTAAGAATTACAGATAAACATTGATGTTGACATTAGGACACACAGTGTAATATTTTAGACAAGGATTTTAAAATTTGAATTAATGTTTGATTCAATATAATCTTAAGATGATAGCTCAAATGGATAGCCCACCTAACTTTAAACTGTCATGATTCAGATACAGCAGAAATTAAGATTACCTCTTTACTGTCATGCTATTTTCAGTGTATTTCTTCCTTCTCTTGAATTTCATTTTCAGTAAGAAATGTCATCTTATATGCCAGACCATTTTATATCGCCTGTGAAGGGGTGGTTTTTAAATCAGGAGGGGTTACACAGGTACAGAGAGAAAACTGGCCCAGCTCTTAAAATTTCTATTGATTGCGAATAAATACATATGATACCCTGATTACATGATATATTTGCAATTATTCATGCTCAGAATAATAATAAATTTACACTATATACATATAGTGGTATAAATAAACACAGAGATATGAAAGACAACATTGTTTAGAACAAAAAAAGGAATTTAGGGATTTTATACAGTATATATATATATATATATATATATATATATATATATATATATATAAAAGTATGTGCAAAGATATATGTACAAATTCTAGAATTAATAACAATTTATAAAAAAAAAATATAAAAGCATATCATGACTTCTAGAAATACAAATACACATTAGTTTATGTGAAAGTATCATATAACAGATTTTTTTGTATAACGAATAAATATAGCTTTCTATGAGATATTGTTTGTTGAGATATAAATGTAGCTATTTCTTGGACATTAACAGTTGAAAAATAAAATATTAGCTTTAGAGAAATGTGCTTGTTCATGGACAGTAATGAAATGGTATAAATAAAGTTTGGAAAAACCTGAATAACAGCAACATCGATGACTATTAGTTAACAACAGTCCGATACTCTTCGCACCGTACTTAACGCGCGTGTTTTTGACGGCTTTTTTGATAAATAGGGGGATAAATAGGGGGATCGTATTCAGATCCGTGTCAGCGATGTCTGGCAAGCGTATTGACGCCGGCGAATGCACTGAGATTGACGCTTTGATAAAAAGACCCCCATCACTTAAAGAGACATTCTAGACAAATTTGGAATGCACAAGGGTACATTACAGTTTTGAATAGAAGCATTTTGCTATATACGTAATGCAACAAAAGCCAGTTCACTTTTATATTACTGAGATTCAGATGTTTGTTTTCAATATATAAATATTTTATATCAGACCCAGTCCTCCTCAGCATGGAGGATAACAGTGTTGCACACATGCCTGGAGAGATCTTCTGCCATTCTTTAGAGCTATGTTTAGGGAGGGAGGGAAAGAAAGAAGGGAGTTGAGGAAAGGAGGGGAAGAACAATACTGTTGGAAACAATCACTGCCCTTCACATGAAACAACATACAGTAATTACCATCATTCAAACAATGAAACTTTTTAAGTGTCCGTTTACCAGAGGCGTAACTAGAAACCACAGGGCCCAGGTACAAGAATCTAAGAAGGGCCATCCCTCTACCTCCCTCAAAAAAAAAATTAACACAGAAAAAAAAAAATGTGAATCAGATTACATGTTTGCAAAAGGAGGTACCCTGTACCCACAGTCTGTGAGATAGTCTGACCCCTATTACTGTATATAGTGACACTGTTTAAGCCACCAGTACTGTATATAGTGAGTTAGTGTCTGTAATCTGCCAGTGAGATGGCTGGCTTGACCCTACCCACCCCAGTACTTTATAGAGTGACCACAGTAGTCTGTGAAATGGTCCAGCCCACCCAGTACTGTATATAGTGGTACTGTATAGTGACACTGTTTACCCCCGCCCCCATGCTGTAGTAACAAGGTCTGTAATTTGCTGGTTCCACAAACATACACACACATACATGCATAAATACACACAGTGACATAAATACACACACACAGTAACATACATACATACATACACACACACACACATACATGCATAAATACACACACAGTCACATACATACATACACACAAACACACACACACACACACACACACAGTCACATAAATACACACAGTGACATAAATACACACACACAGTAACATACATACATACACACACACATAAACACCAATGGGTAAAACAGAAACACTAACCCCTGTAGTCAGAGACACTAGTGAGGCATCATGTCACACTCACATGATATTAGTGCAGGCAGTGGCAGGTCAATGTTTTTATTGAAATTATTTTTTTTTTAAGCTTGGCCCCTCACCCTCAGGGGCCCAGCCACAGTTGCAACCTCTCCACCTCCTGTAGTTTCGCCCCTGCCGTTTACTATTTACTCTGTGGGTTCATGAATGCAGAGAAAGCTAGCTATTAGTAGCTAACATACATTAGCGCTGAGAGTTTATGATTAGACATCACAAGATGATCTAAGCAGTGCACAGACCCATCCAGTCTGTTAGCTACTAAGACCTGCAATAAGCACTGCTCACCACAGCTGACAAGGGGAGGCAGCATATCGGCATAAGGTCTTCTCCACCAGCCTCACCTTGTAAACATATCCCTGGGCAAGTTTCTCACCAAGAACGCTTCCACAGCAAAAATGCTGGAAGCTCTAAATGAAGCAACGGTTTAAAGGAGCACTGCCTGTGAAGAGCGACCTTAATAAGTGCATGTGCCTTGTCTTCTCTGTAAAAGCCTGCACTTTATCGCTCACTGTACTGTGTGCTGACTTCTAGAGAGAGGATAGGACAGATGTGCTGCCCCTCACAAATCTGCTGCCCTAGGCACCGTCCTTGTTGGCCTAGGCCCTAATACGCCCCTGTTCAGCTGCTCTTTGCTGGAGGGGTTGCGTTGCTTTACCTTTCTCATTAAAATACCCCAAAGTTGTTCTATTAGATTCAAGTCAGGTGACACACTTGACCAGGTCATAGTTTTCACTTTTTTCTTCTTTATGAACTCTTTTGGGATTTTGGCAGTGAGCTCTGGATCGTTATCAAGCTGGAATATTACTCTTCTGCCAAACTTCTAGAGACTGGGAGTAATCTTGCCAGCCAGTATTTGGTATCACCATAGGGATTCATGGTGCCATCTATAAATATCATCTCCCCAGCACCTTTACACTCATGCAGCCCCATATCATTACACTCCCATCTCTGTGCTTTACTGTGTGGACTATGCATTCACTGTGGTACTCTTGACCAGGTTCACACCAAACAAGCTGGGACCCATCTGAGCTGAACAAAATTATCTAACCAAAGAACGTACTCCCAATATTCATCAGGCTTCATTTCATGTTCTTTAGCAAAGTTTAATCTTGCAGTTTTGTGCCAAAGAGCAAGCATGGTTTTTTTTTCTTGAAGGTTAATGTTATGTCCTTCATACAGTCTGAGCTGTCACAGAAACTGGGATTTCTATTGATAACCCCTGAGTCAAGTCTGGAGCACTTGCTTGTCTGTTTTTTCAGAGCTAGATTGTGCAAGTAGCTCACTGTCCATGGTGTCATTTTAGGAGGAGTGCCACTGCGGCTCTGATTAGTTGTAATATGGCTTGTTCTATACCTCTTGATTACTGCTGCAACTGAGTTTCGACTGATTTTTAGTTGGTCACTGATCTTCCTGTATCCTTTTGCATCTTTGTGTATTCTCACAATCAGATTTTTCAATTCCTTTTCCATGTGGAGCCATAATGCAGACATGCAGATAGACACAGCCCAAAGGTCCTAAATTGAGAAGTTCTAGTATTTTTAGGTCATTTTATAACTATGTTCATGCAATTAGGCTAATTGGAAATCCCAGGTGTACTCAATTTTTTTCCAATAATTACAGGTTTTCTAACTTGTGTGTCAGTGACCACAGGTGTATTCACTTTTGTTGCATTGAGTTCCTACTGTGGGGCCAGTATTTTTAATATAGTAAATCTAAATCTAGTATTTAATTTTACATAAGAGCAAATTCTACTACTGTTCACCTTATGCAATTACTGTAAGGCGATACTGTTTTGAATCATTTGACATTTAAGTGATATTACACAGGGGTGTACTCACTTCTGTTGTACAGTGTACCTTTATTTGCAAAAATGCCTTTAGTTCAAGCTATAGCTGTTCCAAGAGTCTACTTAAAAGGGCAGTCTACATCAGAATTTTTATTGTTTTAAAAGATAGATAATCCCTCTGAGGTAGATTACGAGTTATGCCCTCTATAGGGAATATAACGAACGCAACAAAAGTTGCGTTATTTCACCCTCTATAGCGCAGCCATTACAAGTTTTGAAACAGCCGACTTGTGCGTGCGATACGGTTGCGTTGAGCTCCATACCACACAAAATACAAGTGCTGTTTTGATGTGCTCGTGCACGCTTTCCCCATAGAAATCAATGGGGAGAGCGGGTTAGAAAAAAACCTTACACCTGAAGCGCGGAATGAAAAAGCTCCGTAACGCAACCCCATTGATGTCTATGGGGAAAAAAAAGTTACGTTTAAACCTAACATTCTAACATAAACCCCACATCTAAACACCCCTAAGCTGCTTCCCCCGACATCTCTGGCACCTTCATAATGTTATTAACCCCTAATCTGCAGCTCCCGATATCGCCGCCACCAAAATAAATCTATTAACCCCTAATCTGCCGCTCCCGATATCACTGCCACTATACTAAAATTATTAACCCCTATTCCCCTGCACCCCAACATCGCCCACACTATAATAAATATATTAAACCCTATTCCGCCGTTTCCCGACATCGCCGCCACTAAATAAAGTTATTAACCCCTAAACCTCTGGGCTTCTACATCACTGTCTTGTTGTTTTGTAGATGATCCATTTATATATCTCGGGGCCTATCAATCAAGCTCCATACGGAGCTTGAGGGCCCATGTTTCTGGCGAGCCTGCAGGCTCACCAGAAACACTAGAAAGACCGCTGCTCCATAACCCTGTCCGTCTGCTCTGATGAGGAGGACAGGAATCGCCGGAATTCAACCCGATCGAGAACGATCGTGTTGATTGACACCCCCTGCTGGCGGCCGCGAGTCTGCAGGGGGTGGCGTTGCACCAGCAGCTCACAAGAGCTGCTGGTGCAATGCTGAATATGGAAATTGCTCTCCGCATTCAGCGATGTCTGTCGGACCTGATCCGCAGTGTCTGATCAGGTCCGACAGACATATGATAAATAGACCTCCTCATCTGGGAGCGTTTTTGTAAAAATGTATAGTCTTGCTTATTTTTAAATAACATTATGCTGATTTTTAGACTCCTAACCAAGCCCCATTTTTTTATATGTATACTGATGTCTACAGACTCCTGGTTGTGTAATGGTTCTTTTCATATGCAGGAGAGGGGGGGGGGTCTGCATGTTCTTGTTTTTCCAGGCCCTTTCATTGGTTGTCCCAGCCTAGCCTCTTCAACAGTGCTAAACTGGGAGCTTTTTAAAAAGGCTTTATACTGGATTTTTATATCAGTATCTATGCATATTCTTCTTTATAGTAGTGTCTATTACATGCAATTATATGAAAATTGGTGTATACTGTCACTTAAAAAAAAAATATCTCCCATTTTTTTATTTTAAAAACTGAGGGTGGGGTTTTGGGCAGAGTTGTGGGTGGGGTTGGGGGCAGGGGGTCCCATTTTGTCATCCTGCCTCTATATTGTAAATGTATTTTTATTCAAAGATGTAATTCATCTACTGTATGTAAATTCCTATTTTGACCAGAATGCTCCTTAGAAGAGACATTGTAGTGTAAAACTAAAAGGCTTTAACTTGTTGGTTTATTGTTGTTGAAGTATGTTTAAGTCCTTCTTTTCCTGTGTATTTACCCTCTGTAAAAGGGTTAAACACCTGATAAAAGTAACACTCCTCTAGATAAGGATAGAGACTGGAGGATACATACGTATGTCTGCTTCTGATTGGCCTACTCGCCATATCCTTGCACAAAGAGGTAAAGGAGTGCACCATACTTTTATGTGTTTAACCCCTTTTTGCCGCGGCTAAATATAATCCAATCCAATAAAAGAGAAAAATAATCTGTACAGGTTAATGGAGGTTTCAAATTTAAAGTGACAAACATATAACATTTTTCACTAGAATGGCCCTTTATTTATAAAATTACCTAAAAGTATTAAAGGGCCACTGTAAGTAAATATTTTCTATGCCTGTTACTAACTAACTACCCCAAATACGCTTTTTATCAATAGCATTTCATTAAAATATCTCTACCGTATATCAGAAATCTTGTCTGCAAATTTAATTGTTTTCCAAACCCACTCCGTGGGTATCCTTTGCTCTGTACCAATCCGTTTACAATACCTAGGTTTCAAAATGGCGCTTTAAACACAAAGTTATTGGTTTAAGTATTTTGAACATGCAGTGCTGAAAATAGTGGGCAGGATAACGTGACATCATCGGCGAATAAAAGATAACTTTTAGAACGTTATGAAACTTCGTTTTGGAGAAAATATAGGTCAGTAGGTTTTAATTAATGTTTATTAACTTTAATATGTTAGTTGTTTAGCTTAAAAATTATAACAGAAAGTAATCCTTTAACAGCTTAAACTGATATTATTGGTTAATTTAAATAAAATGACAGTCAAACACACTTGGCAGTGAAGGGGGTAAATCGTGCAGGGATGGCAGCAAATTTAAATATATATACAGTATATGTATAAGCATATACATATATTTACAGGGAACACACAGTCCCCATCCTACACAATGTAAAGGCACTTTTTAGTGCCGTTTTTTTTTTCTAACACCCCACACCCACTCACTTTAACCCCTCATAACTGCTTCTAGAAGTTATTTTAGTAAAAAAAAAATTGCTATGATTTTTCTTTTATTAAAAACTACAACATAGTTTATTTTGGGGCAATCGGGGCACATTTTGAAAATTAACCAGAGATCTGATCTGGCTGTTTATTTATCGCACACTGTAAATGGACTAAATTTGCCTGTTGGTGGTCGTGTGATAAATTGGCCCTCCAGATACGCGTTTCAACAAATGATACTAAGAGAATGAAGCAAATTAGATTACAGAAGTAAATTGGAATGTTGTTTTAATTTGTATTTTCTATATGAATCATAATAGAAAAAGGGTTTATGTCCCTTTAAATTTGTGTTGCCCAAAAAAGTATGAAGTAAAATTCAAATTTGTATCAGTTGCATCAATTGTTAATGCTTGTTGGCTTAGAAGTACCTCCTACTAATGATGAATGACCAGGAAGCCCATAAATAGGCACCAAAATAAGTTAAAACATACAGGGCTAGATTATGAGAGGAGCGTAAAATTGCGATTACGCAAGTGCGATATTTGAGCTCCACTCAATACCAGCGCACGAACATTGCCTGGAAGCCTTGCGGTCATGATAGCGCATTTCCATATGCTCCAATGGGAGTCTCGTTCTTATGCCTTCAGACACGACCTAGCGCAGAGCAGGGGGCATATTGTGCAGCGTTTGGCAGCAAAAAAAAAAAAATATGTATTTAAATATATCTACACATTTTAACACAAATATATATGTATATAAGCACATAAATATATATGTATATAAGCACATAAATATATATGTATATAAGCACATAAATATATATGTATATAAGCACATACATATATATTGACAGGGAACACACAGTCCCCATAGACGGCAATGTAAAGGCATTTTAGTGACAATTTTTTTAAACACCCCACATCCCCTCACTTTAAAACCTTATAACTGCTTTGTGCAGTTTAAAAATAATAATAATAATGATAAAAAAGCTCATCTTTATTTTGGGGGCAATCGGGGCATATTTTAAATTTTAACCAGAGATCTGACCTCTGGTTAATTGCGCTAAGTGAAACCGCAAGCTCGAGTGAGCATTAACCAGCCACATGTAATGACTGCTTATTTAGCGTGCACGTTAAGATAGTGCTCCATTCGTAATCTAGCCCACAAAGTTCTATTGAAAGATAAAAAGCAACTGCAATCTAATACATTTTGATCAAACTTAGACTGTGATTTTTCAGTATGTTTCAATTAAACTTTAATGTTTTAATCTTTTAATTTATTTTGGTTCATATTTATAAACTTTTTTTCTTGGATTTTTATATTGGAACTTGGAGACATCAATTCTCATGAGCACCTTTGTCAGATGCCGGCGACAGAATTAACAGCCATCAGGCTTTGCCGGGCATGTTCACGACGGCTTGCACAATAATTTGGACCAGTGAATTTGAAATCACATGTGGTGACTTCAGTAGGAAAGTAACTGCATATCCTTACTGGAGTTGGTAGTTTTCCTCATGGGAGTGGTATAACCATAGTCCAGATACTTCTCCAGGGTAGGAACTGGTGATCTATAATTAAGCTGATTGCTTCTACACCTATACCCTTTGTACATACCTGAATTCTTTACAGGAAATATTTGTTTTAAAAGTTCATTAACAAGATTGCTCTAAGATCATTTTTGTCACTGAAAAGGAAGTACCTATTAACCAATGAGCTTCAACTGAAAGTTGCTGTCAGCCAATAAGCATAAAGTATGCAAATAATACAGCTGTATCAGTTTCTGTTTGAATTAATAAATCTTTTAATTCACATTTTTCTCAACCAATAAATAAATAAATTAACATCTAGACACTGCTTTTATATGGATCACAGATTTGTTATTTTTTTAATGGGCAGAACATCTAATGTTGGAATAGTTTATAAAAAGAAGGCAACAATCCCCTGAACTACATGTAATGTTTAACCATGGGTTGAAATAGTTTCCATAGTAATAAAAGAGAATTTGTTTAAAACTAACATTTTTGTACTTTAATATCACTTAATATCATTTAATATAGGATAGTAAATCTATGTGTGTGAGTAACTGTTTTTGTAATGCGTTCTTGTGTATTGCAGCTGTGTTATACTTTTGGAGTTTATCAGCATGACAGCTAAGGAAGTCGGCCATCTTGGATGCTGCCTAAAAGCAACCCCACTGTATATACATATCGAAACATTCTTTTTTCATAGGTTTTTACTTTAAACCTTTTGGCCGCCCGCTGGTATTTAGAGTCAGCCAGGATAGAGTCTTCGCTGAAGTGAGCAGTAGACCCTCTACCGACAAGACTCCAGCCGCAGAAAAAAGTCAGTAGTTAAGTACACTAACACCCATAAACTACCTATGTACCCCTAAACCGAGGTCCCCCCACATCGCCGCCACTATAATACATTTTTTTAACCCCTAATCTGCCGACCGCACACCGCCGCCACCTACATTATCCCTATGAACCCCTAATCTGCTGCCCCTAACACCGCCGACCTCTATATTATATTTATTAACCCCTAATCTGCCCCCCCCCCAACGTCGCCGCTACCTAACTACACTTATTAACCCCTAATCTGCTGACCGGACCTTGCCGCTACTCTAATAAATGTATTAACCCCTAAAGCTAAGTCTAACCCTAACCCTAACACCCCCTAAATTAAATATAATTTTAATCTAACAAAATAAATTAAATCTTATTAACTAAAGTATTCCTATTTAAAACTAAATACTTACCTATAAAATAAACCCTAATATAGCTACAATATAATGAATAATTATATTGTAGCTATTTTAGGATTTATATTTATTTTACAGGCAACTTTGTATTTATTTTAACTAGGTACAATAGCTATTAAATAGTTATTTACTATTTAATAGCTACCTAGTTAAAATAATTACAAAATTACCTGTAAAATAAATCCTAACCTAAGTTACAATTAAACCTAACACTACACTATCAATAAATTAATTAAATAAATTACCTACAATTAAATAAACTAAACTAAATTACAAAAAACAAACAAACACTAAATTACAAAAAATAAAAAAAGATTACAAGAATTTTAATTTAACTACACCTACTCTAAGCCCCCTAATAAAATAACAAAGCCCCCCAAAATAAAAAAATTCCCTACCCTAATCTAAATTACAAAATTTAACAGCTCTATTACCAGCCCTTAAAAGGGCTTTTTGCGGGCATGCCCCATAGTAATCAGCTCTTTTGCCTGTAAAACAAAACACAATACCACCCCCCAACATTAAAACCCACCACCCACATACCCCTACTCTAGCCCAAACCCCCCTTAAATAAACCTAACACTACCCCCCTGAAGATCTCCCTACCTTGAGTCGTCTTCACCCAACCGGGCCGAAGTCTTCATCCGATGGGGCAGAAGAGGACATCCAGACCGGTAGTAGTCTTCATCCTATCCGGGCAGAAGAGGACATCTTCATCCAAGCAGCATCTTCTATCTTCATCCATCCGACGAGGAGCGGCTCCATCTTCAAGACCTCCGGCGCGGAACATCATCCTTCCTTGATGACTACCCGACGTATGAAGGTTCCTTTAAGTGACGTCATCCAAGATGGCGTCCCTCGAATTCCAATTGGCTGATAGGATTCTATCAGCCAATCGGAATTAAGGTAGGAAAAATCTGATTGGCTGATTGAATCAGCCAATCAGATTCAAGTTCAATCCGATTGGCCAATCAGATTGAGCTTGCATTCTATTGGCTGATCGGAACAGCCAATAGAATGCAAGCTCAATCTGATTGGCTGATTGGATCAGCCAATCAGATTTTTCCTACCTTAATTCCGATTGGCTGATAGAATCCTATCAGCCAATCGGAATTCGAGGGACGCCATATTGGATGCCGTCACTTAAAGGAACCTTCATTCGTCGGGTAGTCGTCGGGGAAGGAGGATGTTCCGCGTCGGAGGTCTTGAAGATGGAGCCGCTCCTCGTCGGATGGATGAAGATAGAAGATGCCGCTTGGATGAAGATGTCTGCCGGTCTGGATGTCCTCTTCTGCCCCATTGGATGAAGACTTTGGCCCGGTTGGGTGAAGACAACTCAAGGTAGGGAGATCTTCAGGGGGGTAGTGTTAGGTTTATTTAAGGGGGGGTTGGGTTAGAGTAGGGGTATGTGGGTGGTGGGTTTTAATGTTGGGGGGTGGTATTGTGTTTTGTTTTACAGGCAAAAGAGCTGATTACTATGGGGCATGCCCCGCAAAAAGCCCTTTTAAGGGCTGGTAATAGAGCTGTTAACTATTGTAATTTAGATTAGGGTAGGGAATTTTTTTTATTTTGGGGGCTTTGTTATTTTATTAGGGGGCTTAGAGTAGGTGTAGTTAGATTAAAATTCTTGTAATCTTTTTTTATTTTTTGTAATTTAGTGGGGTTTTCTTTGTAATTTAGTTTAGTTTATTTAATTGTAGGTAATTGTAGGTAATTTATTTAATTTATTTAATTATAGTGTAGTGTTAGGTTTAATTGTAACTTAGGTTAGGATTTATTTTACAGGTAATTTTGTAATTATTTTAACTAGGTAGCTATTAAATAGTAAATAACTATTTAATAGCTATTGTACCTAGTTAAAATAAATACATAGTTGCCTGTAAAATAAATATAAATCCTAAAATAGCTACAATATAATTATTTGTTATATTGTAGCTATATTAGGGTTTATTTTATAGGTAAGTATTTAGTTTTAAATAGGAATACTTTAGTTAATAAGATTTAATTTATTTTGTTAGTTTAAAATTATATATACTTAGGGGGGTGTTAGGGTTAGACTTAGCTTTAGGTTTTAATACATTTATTAGAGTAGCGGCGGGGTCCGGTTGGCAGATTAGGGGTTAATAAGTGTAGGTAAGGTAGCAGCGACATTGGGGGGGGGGGGGGCAGATTAGGGGTTAATAAATATAATATAGGTGTTGGCGATGTTAGGGACAGCAGATTAGGGGTATATAGGTATAATGTATGTGACGGCGGTGTCCGGAGCAGCAGATTAGGGGTTAATTGTGTAATGCAGGTGTCAGCGATAGCGGGGACGGCAGATTAGCGGTTAATAAGTGTCAGGTTAGGAGTGTTTAGACTCAGGGTTCATGTTAGGGTGTTAGGTGCAGACTTAGAAAGTGTTTCCCCATAGGAAACAATGGGGCTGCGTTAGGAGCTGAACGCTGCTTTTTTGCAGGTGTTAGGTTTTTTTTCAGCCCAAACTGCCCCATTGTTTCCTATGGGCGAATCGTGCACAAGCACGTTTTTCCAGCTAGCCGTTACCGTAAGCAACGCTGGTATTGAGGGTTGAAGTGGCGGTAAATATGCCTGTACGCTCCCTTTTTGGAGCCTAACGCAGAGAGAGAACTCTCAATACCAGCGTTGTTTAGAAGCAGCGCTAGAAAAAAAAAGACACGGAGCTAACGCACCCCTTCGGCCGCAAAACTCTAAATCTAGGTGAATGTGTTTTCCATTTTAACATTTTTTCAGTCAAGAAAATATTCTTGACAGGTGTAAATGCTTCTCTTTAATATGCATGATAGAAATTGAGTACAATATGTCTCTAACCCATAACCAGAGCACTATATTTCCATTGCTCTTTTTACAGTATTCAAGAAAATGAAGAGAAACGTGTTTAGCGAGTAACTGGTGTAATTAACTTATCTTTCTTGGGTCTTTTGAAACTATTCAATCATGTCTGACTCTTAAACCTGAAAAACTAATCTTTCAATTACATGAAATGCCTGTGTTAAACTTAACTAAACACCTAATTGTTTGCACCTACAACTCATTAATCTTACAGTAATTTACAAAAACAGTAATAGCTGCACAGTGTATGCTACATTGTAAATGATTAAACGGAATTATGAGTAATGGTTGTGAGTAGCTATGGATCACGTCCGTATGACCAACTTGTAACTGTCCTGTGATTAGAAATCAGTAAATGATTTGTGGTGCATGACGACAGCTTTAGTCTGTAAAGACTTTACTTCCACCAGATTTTAGTTTCAGAAATGTAAAAGCTATCGATAAATTCAGATGATTAAAAGGACAGGAAACACAACACTTTTCTTTGATGATTCAGATAGAGCATACAATATTAAACACCTTTCTAATCTACTTCTATTATCAAATATTCTTTGTTCTCTTGGTATCTTTTGTTGAAAAGCAGGTATATAAACTCAGGAGCGTGCATGTGTCTGGAACACGTTATGGCAGCAGATTTGCAAGAATTTTAACCATTTGCAAGAGCACTTTTTCCTGTCATGAAGTGTTTCAAACATCTACCTAGGTATCAATTCAGCATAGAATACCATGGAACTAAGCTAATTTGATAATAGAAGTAAATTGCAAACTTTTTAAAAATTGTATGCTCTGTCTGAATCACAAAATATTTTTTCTTATTTCATATCACTTTAAATAGTAGAATTATTTGATAAAGAATTGTATATACTGAGTTTAAAAATTGTGTTTGTAAACTTTGGAAGATTATTTAAACTCCAAAATTATTTTGGAGTGTAAGCTTAGAAAGAAATAGTAATAATATACATGCTGCTCTGTATAATGATAGCTAGACCCAGGGCCAGACTGGAGATAAAAAGCAGCCCTGGAAAATGTGGAGACCAGTCCTTTTTTCCATTGAGTCAGTAGAATTTGTCTCGCAGGGGATTACTGGGATACTCATTCCCCCAATATTATTTTCAGAATTAAATTATGTTAGTTTGTATTAAATAAAAGTGCCAGATTGTTGTTATATAGACACCCTACAACCCAACTTTATTTATTAATCACCCTTTTAAATTGTATTTTTCCAGCCCCAGCTGCTGCAGCCCACCGGGAAATCTCCTGGTATCCTGGTAGGCCAATCCAGCCTAGCTAGACCTGCAACCTTCGCTAATAGAATGTTCCCCTGCATTAGGATTATACACATTCTGAACATGCCTGTGTATAGACCGCTGCTATGGGACCTCTCAGCACTTGGGCCCTGGTTCTGCACCAATGGTAGTTCTGTATTATGTGCAAAACAAGTCTTTAATATAGGCAGCCTCAGAAAAATCAATATGTGGGAGGGGCTTTTGAGCCCAGGACAGGCCATATTGGAATGTAAATAAGCAATCTGGGACTGAACCTATAGCAGCTATAAGGTTGCCACTTCAGCCATGTTTTCCTGGACAGTTATGAGTTACACAGGTTGCAGTGTGTGCTGGGAGGAACATGAATAGTTCTGTCCAGGGACACAATGCATGTTCCTCCATGCAGCATGAATAATGTATAACTGTCCAGTAAAACATGGCAGAGGTCGCAAACCCAGCCATGTGAGAAGCTCCCCCTCCCCTTGTATTTAAGGGTTGGCAGAGGGTTTGCAGCTGGTGGGGTGATTGTAGCTGGTTGTCAGTTCATGGGGGTACCTCCAGGAAGTGTAGGCTAGGTTAAATACTTAACTGTAGATGATGATGTATGGTTTGTGTCATCCCATGGGGATAAAACACTTTCAGAGCTGATTGCACCCCTGCACTTAACACTGAATATGAGGTGACCTGGTTCCCGGAAACACAAAATTGCTGAGCTGGGCGCTGGGTTAGTGGTTATTCAGACTACAGATCTCAGCCCTCTTAAGCCCTAGAAACTCCCAAGACCCACTGTTTGTAAGGCAATGACTTAATCAAATAAAGACTGACTGGACATAAAACTTAAGTTTTTTCTTTCACGATTCAGATAGGCCATTGTATTTTAAACTTTCCAGTTTAATTCTATTATCAAATTTGCTTAATTTTCTTGGTATCATTTGCTGAAGGAGCAGCAGTGCACTAGTAGAAGTGGGATCTAGCTGAACACATCAAGTGAACCAATGACAAGAGGCATATATGTTCAGCCAGCCACCAATCAGTCACGCAGGGCTCAGTGAAGCCTGAAACATTACACCTTAATAAGGGACTTTTGTTCTTTTATTGGAAGTGATGTTACTTTTGATTTTGCATAAGGGGTAATCTTTCCTGAAGTTTTTGTATTTTGCATTGAGTGCGGTGTTCCTATTATTTATATATATAAGCAAAGGGACAACGTTATTTACCATTCTTGATGTAGTTTGCATCCCCCTATTGTAAAAACTAGAGTATTTAACATGAAATTACAAATATTACCTGTTATGAGATTGCAGAGGTGGTAGTAATCAGTACTGATAAGTACCACCACTAGGGTTGCTATATTGCTGCTTTAAGCAAGGCCATTGATGAAAAACACGTCAGGGACTGTTTAACCCCTTAGTGACCAGACCATTTTTTAAATTTTCTTATCGTTAAGGACCAGGGCTATTTTTACATTTCTTGAGGTGTTTGTGTTTAGCTGTAATTTTCCTCTTACTCATTTAATGTACCCACACATATTATATATTGTTTTTCTCGCAAATAAATGGACTTTATAAAGATTCTATTATTTTCATCATATCTTATAATTTACTATAAAAAAATTATAAAATATGATGAAAAATTTGAAAACAAAAACACTTTTTCTAACTTTGACCCCCAAAATCTGTTACACATCTACAACCACCAAAAACACCCAAGGTAAATAGTTTATAAATTATGTCCTGAGTTTAGAAATACCCAATATTTACATGTTCTTTGCTTGTTTTGCAAGTTATAGGGCCATAAATACAAGTAGCACTTTGCTATTTCCAAACCATGTTTTTTCAAAATTAGCCATAGTTACATTGGAACACTGATATCTGTCAGGAATCCCTGAATATCCCTTGATATGTATATATATTTTTTAGTAGACAACCCAAAGTATTGATCTAGGCCCATTTTGGTATATTTCATGCCACCATTTCACCGCCAAATGCAATCAAATAAAAAAAAAATTTCACAAACTTTTTCACAAACTTTTTCACAAACTTTAAGTTTCTCACTGAAATGATTTACAAACAGCTTGTACAATTATTGCACAAATGGTTGTAAATGCTTCTCTTGGATCCCCTTTATTCAGAAATAGCAGACATATATGGTTTTGACATTACTTTTTGGTAATTAGAAGGCCACTAAATGCTGCTGCGCACCACACTCGTATTATGCCCAGCAGTTAAGGGGTTAATTAGGTAGCTTGAAGGGAGCTTGAAAAAGGCTCCCAGATGAAACGCGTAGAACCGGAGCACTCGATAACTATATTACAAGGAGAGCAGAGAAACACATTGCTCTGCTGAACCGGAGGTTGACTAAGAACACTCCACTGAAAATGCCAGAGACTGTAACGAGCACTCCAAGGAGAGAGCGGAGGCTGAAAAGTAAGCACTCCACCCGTTAACTTACAGACCGCCATTCAGGTCTTACTAAGGAGGAACGGACATCAGATCACCAGAAGCCGGTAAGGCACATCAGATTGGGAACCGGAGACATTTCCGAGATAACACCGCAGTGCACTGTGAATATTTTTGCTGAAGAGACACGGAACTACTATTCACCTGAAAACACAGGTACTTTTGGGCTGATTAGCCGAAGATTATTTCTACCCAGCGCAATACAAGAGCATGTTATCACTGCTATCCATTACTTAAATGTACGCCCTATATTTTATACTTCACACTGGAATTTAGCAAATCAAATACTTGAGCCATATAAATCAAGTATCAATTATAAGTTACAACATTTGACGAACATTATAATACATACATATATTGGAAGCTATGTATTCTCAGGTCCTTTATTTATTTTAATCAGTTTACCAGTCCTTGTATCGTTTGGTGCTATATATTTTAGCTATTTTATAGTATTGTATTAGATTACATTTTATATATTTGACACCAGTGTCATTATTTTATTTATGGTATAATCCGTATAGTGGTATTTAATAAACTCTATTTATTAATAGTATTCTCTATATGAGTCCTGTATATTACACTTAGGACTTAACTTGCATTTCCTATTATATAAAGCATATTGATATTGCACTTCCTTGAAGCTAGTATATATGGTACATTTAAAATATATACTATATATTAGCTTTATATTTTGGCCGAGTTTCAAATCTGACTCGAATTGGTTATAAATAGCTACAAGGTATACATTAATAACAAACTAACTTTTTGGGAATCAGCTTTCATTTGCGCCACCTTTTGGTAGTTTTTATATTTTATAACTGTTTTTTTGGGAATAAACATTTTCAAGGTGTGCAGTATTCCCTTCTGCCCAGGACAGATTTATCACATTATTTAGCTTGTCACTAGGGTTAATTTTAGCTTTAGTGTAGTAGACAACCCAAAGTATTGATCTAGGCCCATTTTGGTATATTTCATGCCACCATTTCACTGCCAAATGCGATCAAATAAAAAAAATCGTTAACTTTTTCAATAACTTTAGATTTCTCACTGAAATTATTTACAAACAACTTATGCAATTATGGCACAAATGGTTGTAAATGCTTCTCTGGGATCCCTTTTGTTCAGAAATAGGAGGCATATATGGCTTTCGCATTGCTTTTTGGTAATTAGAAGGCCGCTAAATGCCGCTGCACACCACACTTGTATTATGCCCAGCAGTTAAGGGGTTAATTAGGTAGCTTGTAGGGTTAATTTTACCTTTAGTGTAGAGATCAGCCTTTCCCCTTACATATCCCACCCCCTGATCCCTCCTTGACCCCCCTTAAACAGCTCTCTTCCCTCCCCCACCTCACAATTTGCACTGCCATCTTAAGTAATGACAGAAAGTCTGCCAGTACTAAAATAAAAAGCTTTTTATTTTTTTATATAATATTTTATATATTTTTTATTTATTCTGCAGTGTTGGATCCTCCCTTAGCCCCCAACCTCCCTGATTCCCCCAAACAGCTTTCTAACCCTCCCCCCTCTACCTATTTGCCACCATCTTTGGTTTGCTTAAAAAAAAAAAATTGGGGGGGGGGGGGGCGGCTAGAAAGCCAAATTTCTGTAGTGTAGCTGTCTACTCCCTGCCACCTCCTTTTCCTCTTCCTCCATCCCATCATCTTCAATGCATTGTAATTTTAATGTACTAGCTCGCGTGCGCGCTCCTGTCCACTCCCCGCACGCTCCCAACCACTTGCGCGCACTGGATATAGAGGATCAGTAAGTGATCAAGCAATGGGCCACCCACCCGCCTCCCACCCACCACCATCGGCACCATCGCTGGCCGATGCAGAGAGGGCCACAGAGTGGCTCTCTCTGCATCGGTGGGTAAAAAAAGGTATTGCTGTGATGCCTCAATATCGAGGCATCACTGCAATACCAAAGCGGCTGGAAACGATTATGATCACTTCCACTGCTTGAAACACCTTGGTTGTTAAGGGGTTAAAGAAATGTATGAATAATATTCCATTATAAGAACCCTGACATATGCATTTTTCATTTGCACCCCCCCTTAAAGCTGCAATATGGAAACCCGATCCCCACAAAAAAGCTCTGAATATATATATATATATATATATATATATATACACACACACATACTCACCGGCCACTTTATTAGGTACACTATGCGAGTACTGTGTTGGATCCCCTTTTGCCTTCAGAACTGCCTTAATTCTCGGTGGCATCGATTCAACAAGGTGTTGGAAACATCCCTCAGACATTTTGGTCCATATTGACATGATAGCATCACGCAGTTGCTGCAGATTTGTCGGCTGCACATCCACGATGCAAATCTCCCGTTCCACCACATCCCAAAGGTGCTCTATTGGATTGAAATCTGGTGACAATGGAGGCCATTGGAGTACAGTGAACTCATTGTCATGTTCAAGAAACTAGTTTGAGATGATTTGAGCTTTGTGGCATGGTGCATTATCCTGCTGGAAGTAGCCATCAGAAGATGGGTACACTGACTGTAATCATAAAGGGATGGACATGGTCAGCAATAATACCCAGGTAGGCTGTGGCTTTAAACAATGCTCAATTGTTACCAAGGGGCACAAAGTGTGCCAAGGAAATATCCCCCACACCATTACACCACCCCCACCAGTCTGAACCATTGATACAAGGCAGGATGGATCCATGCTTTCATGTTGTTTACGCCAAATTCTGACCCTACCATCTGAATGTCGCAGCTGAAATCGAGACTCATCAGACCAGGCAACGTTTTTCCAATCTTCTTTTGTCCAATTTTGGTGAGTCTGTGCAAATTGTAGCCTCTGTTTCCTGTTCTTAGCTAAGAGAAGTGGCACCCGGTGTGGTCTTCTGCTGCTGTAGCCCATCTGGTTCGAGGTGTGTGTTCAGAGATGATATTCTGCATACCTTGGTTGTAACGAGTGGTTATTTGAGTTACTGTTGCCTTTCTATCATCTCAAACCAGTCTGCCCATTCTCTTCTGACCTCTGACATCAACAAGGCATTTTCATCCACACAACTGCCACTCACTGGATATTTTCTCTTTTTTGGACCATTCTCTGTAAACCCTAAAGATGGTTGTGCATGACCTGCCCGTCTGCACCAACAACCATATCATGTTCAAAGTCACTTAAATCCCCTTTCTTCCCCATTCTGATGGTCTGTTTAAACTGCAGCAAGTTGTCTTCACCACGTTTAGATGCCTAATGCATTGAGATGCTGCCATGTGATTGGCTGA
The DNA here is from genome assembly GCF_027579735.1 of Bombina bombina. Taxonomy (NCBI): domain Eukaryota; kingdom Metazoa; phylum Chordata; class Amphibia; order Anura; family Bombinatoridae; genus Bombina; species Bombina bombina. The sequence goes on from NC_069500.1 coordinate 1,387,573,683, forward strand.
TAAACAATAGGTGTTACCAAGCAATTGAACAGGTCTACCTAATAAAGTGGACAGGTGAGTGTGTGTGTATATATATATATATATATATATATATATATATATATATATATATATATATATATATATATAAAAGCATAAGTAAATGAACGAAAAATGAGGGCGCAAACAAATGCTAAAGATACAAAGAGACAATTTATTCTATTAAATAGTAATAAAAATTCAATGCTACAAATAACACACTCAGACGTCTCTAAGTCTGATCCACTAAATGCGCAGACCTACCTGCGGGAGATATGACATATAAAATATAAAATTTTTGAAAACGTTAATCAATAGAACATAACAAAATGCTCATCGAAGTCTCATCCTGTAAGACCCAATAGTTAAGGGATACCACCTTCAAGAACAAGAATGTTCAAGCTTGAGTCACACTGGCCAGTGATATGTGTAAAAGTACAGAGGTTTGTATTCACCCGTTCAGTGTTAGCCGTGTAATCCAATAGCAACTTGTCCCACTGAGTATGCTCAAGGAGAGGACCGGTCTTGGTCGTGAGTGATAGCAAATGGATATCCAGTATTGACCTTGCAATCCTGCTGTGACAGTACCTTAAGTAACATGGAAACCGGAGGCAAGCGTGGAAACAGCTGCTTCTCCTTGGTGTTCAGTCCCGAGTGTGCCGTGTGAGGTCACGTGATCCACTGCTACGTCACAGAGGTAGAGACTCCATTTTCATAGGTTTCCAGGGTGTCTCAAAGTATTTCCTCTGTCTCGTCAGGACTTTTAAGCACAGATTCTCCCTGTTCTAATGTATTCATGGAACCCATATGTGAATACAAAAGGGAATTATGTTAAAACTCCACACTCTGCTCTCAGTGTATAGACACGCAGGAGGAGACTTCGCTGGGTAAAATTAACAATATAACAGTCAGGAACTGCTCAAACTTCAACGCACTTCCTTCAGCTCCTTTTAAAGCTATAGGATCATTCTGACTAGTGGTATAATTCTGTAATGGAGTTAAATTACAATCTCCCTACGCACGTTGCGTAGTACTGCGCAACTTGCGTAGCTAGATTGTATTTTTAACTCCTCCCACCCAGCGCGCTGCTCAGACGAAGATGCTTCCATTCTAAAGCCAGCAGAGGTTGCTATAGTCTTGGCTTGAAATAGTGGAATTAAAGTTTATGAAAAAGAAAATCTTAATTTTTTTTTCTCATATTTAATTTATTTTCTTCCCTTTCTCTGTCTCTTTGTAGTAGTTTTCCGAATTCTTTCAGATGGACTTACATCACTGTTTGTCTTCCTCCCCTCCATCTTCTTTTTTTTTATTAAATATTAATGATTTTTTATTATAATACTTTTCCTGTGCACAAACCATTCCACCTGAATTCCAGTAATTGCCATCCAGCAGATCAGCCATATCCCACCAGTATTATAGTATTTGCCAGTAACATCAGTCGTGGTTAGCTCATATTCATATTGAGAGCTTTCTGATATAAACTTAATTTATGATTCCAATGTCTGTCCATGATCATAAGTAGTTTTGAATAATTTAATAATAAAACTGGGGAGGTCACTTGGAAGTCTTGTGGTCTTTTTAAGCATAATTATTTTTTTCCCCACTTTCTGCCTCTCTGTTTTTAGCTCAAAAGTTGTCACTCACCCTTCATCTGTCATTTGGAAATATTCTCTCAGTTCTGTCGTTCAGTTAGTTAATTCCAAAACAATGTGTAAACATATATACATTATGTAAACTTGGCTATGGTTATACTAGCTAGCTATGTACAGTATGTGTGTATGTATGTATATATACACATTATAGAGGTTTGTACCATTTTAAAAAAAAATCATGTTAGTGGTCCACAGGATTCAAAATTGTGAGTTTAGTGGTCCCTGAGGTCTGAAAGGTTGGCGACCACTGGTTTAAAGAACTATTTGAATGATGTTCCATTATAAGAACCCTGACATATGTATTTTTCATATGCATCCCCCTTAAAGCTGCAATATGGCAAACTTATCCCCCACAAAAAAGCTATGTATATATATATATATATATATATATATACTAAAAACATAAGTAATTTAAACCACTTCCTCCCTTTGCTACTCGACTCCCCCTCCACCTTATGCTATTCTGTTATTCATTATTTGACATTTAAAATCAGCTAATTGATGAGTATATAAGTAAGTCAGCAAGTGATATCAGGGGTTACTTACTCACCACTTTATAAATATATTTCATTTGTTAAATTGTATATTGATGTCAATGGACACTATGACTGGTGACCCTGTGACTTAACAAGTCTGCACATGCTCTCAGCTCTTATTATAAGGACATTCGGCTAGATTACGAGTCTTGCTTTAGCCTTAAAAAGCAGCGTTGAGAGGTCCCAACGCTGCTTTTTAATGCCCGCTGGTATTACGAGTCAGGCAGGTACAGGTGTACCGCTCACTTTTCTTCCGCGACTTGAGCTTACCGCAAATCCCCTTACGTAAATTGCGTATCCTATCTTTTTAATGGGATTTGCCTAATGCCTGTATTACAAGTCTTGTAACCCTCTCCTGTCAAGACTCCTACCGCATTTAAAAGTCAGTAGTTAAGAGTTTTATGGGCTAACGCCGTAACATAAAACTCTTAACTAAAGTGCTACAAAGTACACTAACACCCATAAACTACCTATTAACCCCTAAACCGAGCCCCCCTTCGCAAACACTTAAATAAAGTTTTTAACCCCTAATCTGCCGACCGGACATTGCCGGCACTGTAATAAATATATTAACCCCTAAACCGCCGCACTCCCGCCTCGCAAACACTAGTTAAATTTTATTAAACCCTAATCTGCCGTCCCTAACATCGCCGACACCTATCTATATTTATTAACCCCTAATCTGCTGCCCCCAACGCCGCCGCTACAATATTAAATTTATTAACCCCTAAACCTAAGTCTAACCCTAAGTCTAACCACCCCCTAACTTAAATATAATTTAAATAAAACGAAATAAAATTACTACAATTAAATAAATTAATCCTATTTAAAACTAATTACTTACCTATAAAATAAACCCTAAGATAGCTACAATATAACTAATAGTTACATTTGTATCTATCTTAGGGTTTAAATTTATTTTACAGACAACTTTGTATTTATTTTAACTAGGTAGAATAGTTATTAAATAGTTATTAACTATTTAATAACTACCTAGTTAAAATAAGTACAAATTTACCTGTAAAATAAATCCTAACCCAAGATACAATTACACCTAACACTACACTATCATTAAATTAATTTACTAAATTACCTACAATTAAATAAAATTAAATTAAGTAAACTAAAGTACAAAAAAACAAACAAACACTAAATTACAGAAAATAAAAAAATAATTACAATTTTTTTTAAACTAATTACACCTAATCTAATCCCCCTAATAAAATAAAAAAGCCCCCAAAATAATAAAATTCCCTACCCTATACTAAATTACAAATAGCCCTTAAAAGGGCCTTTTGCGGGGCATTGCCCCAAAGTAATCAGCTCTTTTACCTGTAAAAAAAAATACAATTGCCCCCCCAACTTTAAAACCCACCACCTACACACCCAACCCTACTCTAAAACCCACCCAATCCCCCCTTAAAAAAACCTAACACTACCCCCTTGAAGGTCACCTTACCTTGAGACGTCTTCACCCAGCCGGGCACAAGTAGACCTCCAGAGGGGCAGAAGTCTTCATCCGATCCGGGCAGAAGAGGTCCTCCAAGCGGCAGAAGTCTTCATCCAGACGGCATCTTCTATCTTCATCCATCCGGAGAGGAGCGGGTCCATCTTCAATCCAGCCGACGCGGAGCATCCTCTTCAAACGAAGTCCAAGCGAAGAATGAAGTTTCCTTTAAATGACGTCATACAAGATGGCGTCCCTTGAATTCCTATTGGCTGATAGGATTCTATCAGCCAATCGGAATTAAGGTAGGAAAAATCCTATTGACTGATCCAATCAGCCAATAGGATTGAGGTTGCATGCTATTGGCTGATTGGAACAGCCAATAGAATACGAGCTCAATCCTATTGGCTGATTGGATTAGCCAATAGGATTGAACTTCAATCCTATTGGCTGATTGGATCAGCCAATAGGATTTTTCCTACCTTAATTCCGATTGGCTAATAGAATCCTATCAGCCAATCAGCATTCAAGGGACGCCATCTTTGATGACGTCATTTAAAGGAACCTTCATTCTTCGCTTGGACTTTGTTTGAAGAGGATGCTCCGCGTCAGCTGGATTGAAGATGGACCCGCTCTGCTCCGGATGGATGAAGAAAGAAGATGCTGCCTGGATGAAGCCTTCTGCCCGTCTGGAGGTCCTCTTCTGCCTGGATTGAATGAAGACTTCTGCCCCTCTGGATGTCCACTTGTGCCCGGCTTGGTGAAGACGTCTCAAGGTAGGGTGATCTTCAAGGGGGTAGTGTTAGGTTTTTTTAAGGGGGGATTGGGTGGGTTTTAGAGTAGGGTTGGGAGTGTGGGTGGTGAGTTTTAATGTTGGGGGGTATTGTATTTTTTTTACAGGTAAAAGAGCTGATTACTTTGGGGCAATGCCCCGCAAAAGGTCCTTTTAAGGGCTATTTGTAATTTAGTATAGGGTAGGGAATTAAATTATTTTGGGGGGCTTTTTAATTTTATTATGGGGATTAGATTAGGTGAAATTAGTTTTAAAAAATTTTAATAATTTTTTTATTTTCTGTAATTTAGTGTTTGTTGTTTTTCGTACTTTAGTTTATTTCATTTAATTGTAGTTAGTTTATGTAATTAATTTAATTATAGTGTAGTGTTGGGTGTAATTGTAATTTAGGTTAGGATTTATTTTACAGGTAAATTTGTACTTATTTTAACTAGGTAGCTATTAAATAGTTAATAACTATTTAATGACTATTCTACCTAGTTAAAATAAATACAAAGTTGCCTGTAAAATAAATATAAATCCTAAGCTAGCTACAATGTAATTATAAGTTATATTGTAGCTAGCTTAGGGTTTATTTTATAGGTAAGTATTTAGTTTTAAATAGGAATAATTTATTTAATTGTAGTTATTTTATTTAGATTTATTTAAATTATATTTAAATTAGGGGGGTGTTAGGGTGTTAGGGTTAGGGTTAGACTTAGGTTTAGGGGTTTATAACTTTATTACAGTGGCGTTGTCATTTCCGGCAGCAGATTAGGGGTTAATAAGTGTAGGTAGGTTGCGGTGACATTGGGGGGGCAGATTAGGGGTTAATAAATATAATGTAGGGTTCGGCAATGTTGGGGGCAGCAGATTAGGGGTTCATAGGGATAATGTAGGTGGCGGTGGTGTCCAGAGCGGCAGAGTAGGGGTTAATAATTATAATGTAGGTGGCAACGATGTTGGGGACGGCAGATTAGGGGTTAACAAGTGTAAGATTAGGGGTGTTTAGTCTTGGGGTTCATGTTAGGGTGTTAGGTGTAGACATAAAATTCCTTTCCTCATAGGAATCAATGGGGCTGCGTTAGGAGCTGAACACTGCTTTTTTGCAGGTGTTAGGTTTTTTTTTCAGCCGGCTCAGCCCCATTGTTTCCTATGGGGAAATCGTGCACGAGCAGGTTTTGCCAGCTTACCGCTACCGTAAGCAACTCTGGTATTGAGGTGAGATGTGGAGCTAAATTTTGCTCTACGCTCACCTTTTTAAAAAAACCTGTAATACCAGCATTGTCTTAAGGGAGCGTTAAAAAAAAAAAAAGGCTCATTAGCAACGCACCCCTGTTACCGCAAGACTCCTAATCTCAGCGATTGGTTCTTGTCATTATACTTTTCAGCATGACAATTACCTGTGTATAGATACTCAGTATTATACAGTGGAGCATATTAATTATTTGTATATAGAATACTCCATGTTCCACCTGCATTGTGTATAATATTGAGTATGTATTCAAAGATAATTGTTAGCTGCACAGCATATAAAATGTTTGTATTATTAAAAATCCAAATGGCTGCATAATGCATCCTGCGGTATTGATTGCGCTACACTTGTGATCTATCCCAACATGTTTAATTATGCCTAGATAAAAACAAAACTACACATGCAATACACTTTTATTATGTATTCTGCCCACTTTTCCTGTAATCTAACTCTTTAAATTATTTTTCCCCTAGCATCCAGCACAGCTGAATTACATCCTGAAGTGTTCTTTACCCTGACACTGCAACATGCTACAAACAGATTGATTGATCAGCACAGGAGATACTATTTGTTTCTAATTTATCACAGCAAAGGAGAAAACAATAAACAAAATGACAGTTTAAAAAGCTTTATATATCTGTATATACCTATACCTGTATTTAAGGTGTGCTGTTGAAATATTACATACAAAATATTTAAAAAATGATTAAACATGCTGTAAAAGGATCTAATATCCTTTTATTTTACAGTATGTTTAATATTTTTAAATACATTTGAAAAATGTTTTAAAAATATTTTATATGTAATATTTTAATAACGATTATTACGTTTTCATGTGTGCTAACCCGACCATGTTAAAATGTAAATCGCGAAACATGATGCGCTAAACACATATTTTACATTACTATGTTATTCACATAGAACATTATATATTTTTATTATTAAATATATATTTCTATATATATCTGATACTGTTCATGTAAAATACATATCTATACCTATATATCTAAAGGAATAGATATATAGGTATATACAGATGTGTGTGTGTGTGTGTGTATATACAGTATATATATATATATATATATATATATATATATACATAATCTGCTATGTGATGAACACTGAAAGATGAAATACTAATATTTTATGTCAGGTTGAGCGCATTTGAAAATACAAGGTTGGGTTAGCACGAGTATGGGTGCTTTTTTTAGTTTTTTTTAAGTTAACAAGGTCGCAATATTTTTTTTACTTTCAATTTGTAATACGAGCACAACCTGATGCGCAAAAAGCCTCCATCTAGTAAAATTAATGCATGAGCTGGACTGTAAATCTAGCCCTAAATGTTTGTTTTATGCCCCTTACTTTATATTCCCTAATCAAAATATCTAGTTCTTTGCAGATAACCTAGGAAGTGTTATGAAGGAAAAAAAAGTATCTTCCTCATCTAGTGCTACTGTAATGTTAATATTGTATAGTTGATTGACCAATAATATTTCAGTGATATGCTGATCTATTGTTTTTCTCTTTCACTTAGTGCTCTGTCCTCTAAAACTACTTGGGGGACAGTTGGTTGAATATTAACCCATTAGGACCGGGCAGTTCAGACTAAGGGGCCGAATAATCATTGGTGTGTCCAACATGATCCGCTCAGCGTATCATGTCCGACAGACATCGATGAATGCTGACAGCATACGCTGTTGGCATTTATCATTGCACAAGCAGTTCTTCTGAACTGCTTGTGTAATGCCGCCCCTGCAGATTTGCGGCCAATCGGCCACTAGCAGGGGGTGTCAATCAGCCCGATCATATAGGATTAGGCGGATCGATGTCCGCAGCCTCAGAGCAGGCGGACCAGTTGTGGCGCAAGCTTCTCTGGGATCTCTTTTTTCAGAAATATATGACTTTGCCATTGCTTTTTGCTGTCTGCCAGTACCCAGTTAGATATTTTTTTAAATTGTATTATTATAATAATATTTTTCTGTAGTGTAGCTACCCCCTCTCATTACCCTCCCCCTCTCAGATTGGTTTCCCACCCTCTAATCCACCCTCCATTTTAAGAGCCCCCTCTCACTCCTTCTCCCCCCTCCCTCCTTCCCACTCACTGCCGCTCTAAAATACATTTTGCTGTAGTGTAGCGGTCCCGCCCCTCTGCAGCGATGGGCCACCCACCCGCCTCCCTCCTAACCCTCCCAAACAACTAACGATCGGCACCACCACTGCCTGATGCAGAGAGGGCCACAGAGTGTCCCTCTCTGTATCGGTAACTCTGCCCATCTATTTCTGCACTGCCGTACTCGTGCATGCAGAAATAGTGCAATCTTGCTAATTTTAGCGAGATCGCGGCAGAGAGAGGCCCATACATAAAACAGTTCATGATATTATGTAAACAATTACAATCTAATTCTAATGATGCTAAAGCAGAAGGAATTTCCTCTTTGCATAAGGAGTTAGTCAATCATCAGAAAGCTTTTATACTTCATTATATTATTTATGAATTAATACTTTTTTTTAGGAAATAATTACACATATTTTATATATTAAGAAAAAAACTTTTATTTAAAGGGTATTGTGTTGCCTGTCAGTCTAGTGATTTAGGAGTAAAGTCATACAAGCTAAAAAATGAAATATTTATCATAACAACATTTAATTCTTGGTTAGATAAGTGGTGCAGGGAACGAGGATTTGGTTTTATTGGCCATTATAGCTCTGTTTGGAAAGATACTAGGTTATTTAGGAGAGATGGCTTGCATTTGGATGCTAAAGGAACAGAGTATCTGGGAGAGGAGTTCAAATACTTTATTAGAAATCATTTAAACTAATAAAGGGGGGTAGCATTAATATATTCACCTGCCCCCCACAGCATGCCAAAACTGTTAGTCCAAGTAACAATTCTAGAAATTCTAGTAGAAAAATTCTTCGTGCCATGAGCACAAATGCTTGCAGCTTAGGAAATAAATTACCTGAACTCATTTCAATAATGACTAGGGACAACTTGGATTTAGTAGCTATAACAGAAACATGGTACAATGATTTGCATGACTGGGACATAGTCATACCTGGATACAGGTTATTTAAAAAGAACAGAGTAGGAAAGAAAGGTGGAGGAGTTGCTTTGTATGTAAATGAAAATATAAAGGTTACTGAAATTGTAGGAACAAATGATGAGGTGGAAAGTATTTGGGTGACTTTGGAAATTGGAGATAAAAATGTTTTTAGAATAGGGGTTGTATATAGGCCTCCATTGCAGGATGAAAAACTGGACAATCTGTTATTAGATGAAATAACCAAAATGACCATGAAGGGTAAGGTTATAGTACTGGGGGACTTTAATTTGCCAGATATAGACTGGAAGATTCCTTCTGCTAGATCGGCTAGAAGCAGGTATATTCTTGAATCTCTGCTAGGGGAATCACTTGAACAATTAGTCAAGGAACCAACTCGTAAGGAAGCTATATTAGATCTAATACTTACAAACAGTGATACAGTTTCAGATGTGTCTGTAGGTGAGAACTTAGGATCCAGTGATCATCAATCTGTTTGGTTTAGTATTCATGTTCAGGAACTGTCCACCCAGACTAAAACAAAAGTTTTAGACTTTAGGACGGCAGATTTTTCATTAATGGGAGAATACCTAAAAAACTATTTAAAGGGGAAAACTCTTATTACAGGGGTTCAAGAACAGTGGGAATTTGTGAAAGGTGCCATTTTAGATGCAACCGCACACTGTATTAGACATGTCTGTAAAAGTAAAAGAAAGCGGAAACCAATTTGGTTTTCCAAAGAAGTAGCACATGCTGTAAAGACAAAAAAGATAGCTTATAAAAATTACAGACACACACAAGCAGATGATGATATGAAAATATGGAGACTCCAACAAAAAAAGACTAAGCAGTTAATTAGGAAGGTTAAAGCTCATGCAGAAGAGAAGATAGCACAGTCAGTAAAACATGGGGACAAAACATTCTTTAGATATATCAGTGAAAGAAGAAAAAATAAGGTAGGAATAGTAAAATTGAAATCAGTTGATGGTAGAATAATAGAAGGAGATAAGCAGATTGCAGACTGTCTCAATGATTACTTCTGTTCTGTTTTCACTAAAGATTGTGAAGATACAATGTCTACATTAAGGGATGCTACGCAAAATAGAAACAAGCTTAACAGTAATCTTTTTACAGAGGATGAGGTTTTGTTAGCATTATCAAAAATAAATGTTACAAAGGCAGTGGGTCCTGATAATATTCATCCAAGGGTTTTAAAAGAACTTCGATCAGTGCTAACTGTCCCATTAACTGATCTGTTTAATCAGTCACTATTAACAGGAGCTGTCCCAGATGATTGGAGAATAACAAATGTAATACCCCTTCATAAAAAGGGCAGTAGAGAAGAATCTGGCAACTACAGGCCAGTTAGTTTAACTTCAGTAGTAGGGAAATTAATGGAAAGCCTCTTAAAAGAAAGAATTATGACTTACATAAAGACAAACAATTTAGAGGACCAAAATCAGCATGGTTTTACTTCAGGGAGATCATGTCAGACTAATCTAATTGACTTCTTTGATTATGTAACAAAAGTATTAGGCAAGGGAGGAGCAGTTGATGTAGCATATCTAGATTTCAGCAAAGCATTTGACACCGTCCCACACAATAAACTTATTCACAAACTATATCTCCTTGGTCTAGATTCAAAAATTGTGAAATGGGTGGAATGCTGGCTTAAGGACAGAAAACAAAGTGTCTTAGTAAATGGAGTTCATTCAGCAGAGGGGGCTGTTACTAGTGTTGTTCCTCAGGGGTCAGTTCTGGGGCCTGTTTTGTTTAACATATTTATCTGCGATATCAGCAAAGGGCTACAGGGGAAAGTATGTCTCTTTGCAGATGATACAAAAATTTGCAACAGAGTGGATGTTCCAGGGGGGGTAGACAAAATGAGAAGTGATATACAACAATTGGAGGATTGGACAAACGACTGGGATCTAAAGTTTAACACAGCAAAGTGTAAAATAATGCATTTAGGGAAGAAAAATCCAAATGTTGATTACAGACTCAATGACACTTTACTGACTGTTACAGACGAGGAACAGGACTTGGGAATTATTATTTCAGATGATTTAAAACTTAGTAAACAATGTAGTAATGCAGCGAGTAAGGCTAGCAGAATGCTTGGATGTATTGGTAGAGGTATTTGCAGCAGAAATAGTAAGGTTCTTATGCCACTTTATAGATCATTAGTTAGGCCTCATCTTGAGTATTGTGTGCAGTTCTGGAGACCATATCTTCAGAAGGATATTAACAAACTTGAATCTGTGCAAAGGAGGGCTACCAAAATGGTACATGGTCTAAAAAATAAAACTTACCAGGATAGGCTCAATGACCTAAATATGTATAGCTTAGAGGAGAGAAGGGAAAGAGGTGATATGATAGCAACTTTCAAGTACATTAAAGGGTTTAGTAAAACTGAGGCTGTGGGTATTTTACATAAAATGGAAAATTCAAGAACAAGGGGTCATGAGCTCAAGCTAAAGGGTAGTAGATTCAGGAGTAATTTGAGGAAGCATTTCTTTACAGAAAGAGTGATTGATTTATGGAATAAACTTCCTCAAGAGGTAGTAGCAACAAACACTGTGGGGGACTTTAAAAATGCATGGGACAAGCATAGGGCTATCCTACGAACTAGATAAGTTTATACTGTTAGGTAAGGTCGGGCAGACTTGCTGGGCCTATGGCTCTTATCTGCCGTCAATATCTATGTTTCTATGTTTCTATATTAGTCACTTTTTGTTAGACATGTGCACAGCAGAAAAATTAGTTTTGGCCCGATTCTGATTTTTTTGAATTTCGTTTCGGATCGATTCGAATTCGGATACATTCGAATGTATTGATTTTGGATTAATTCGGATTCAAATAAATTTGGATGTATTTGTTTCGGATTCGATTTGTAAATTTGGAATTTCGTTATGTGTTATGTTAATTCAGATGAATCCAAGTTACACAAACGGAATTATTTCACTGTTCTATCTCACTAAATCTCACTAAATTAAAGTTTTAGACTGAATTGTGATTAGTCCATGGCCATTCAAATGTAACGAATAAATCCAAACTAATTTGGATTTATTCATTACAAATGCATTTGGATTAGTTTAGTTTTGTTGCTAGGGTAATTCGGAAATGCAAATCTATTAGAATCTCCAAATTTGACGAATTTTCCAAACGAAACGAAATGCACACTTCTACTTTTTGTAACAATTAAGAATTCTGGCTACACAATGGAAGCTCAAATGTAGCTTGATAAACATTTCCGATTGTGAACAAACCTGATAAAGAGATGTCCCTCAGAAATCCTCTTTTTATGCTAGTGAAAAAAAGCCTTATTCCATACGAAGTCATTTATTGGTGCTTGTAAATACTTGACATGAAAGGTTCCCTTGACAATACTTTTTTTAGCCTTGAGTACATCTATACACAAAGGTATTTATTTATGTGGTGCTCCTTGCTTTATTTGACTGTCTTCAGACCTCTGAGGAATAGCTAGGTCACAAAGCTTATATTCTTCACTCTCAGATGTGGCCTTCATTGTATGCAGACTCTGCAATTTTAATGGAAAAAATAAAATGTTTCTTGTTTAAAAAAAGCCAACCTCTTTATTATGCTCGCAAAAAATATGTTTGCTGAATGAAGAGAGTGCTTGAAGGTGAAACAGACAAGTGACGTCACTTCCATACTTGGATTCAGACAGCACTGCCACTAAACAGTGAGATAGACTGACAGTATAGTCTAAAGGACCAAAAGGCAGAGCACAGAGTCTCACAAATCAGGAGATATAAGAAGGAAGAGGAAGCCTAAAATGACCAGATCATTTGATATACTGGGAACATTATAAATGAACAAACATAACCTACAGATTGAGCTAAGCACCACAATTGTTTATAACACAGATGCTAAAACTATAATATATACAGGTATATATATATATATATAGTAAATACTATGGCATGGATTACAAGTTAAATGCAATTGTCAGTGATGCATTCAAGTCTCTTACTCCAAGTCTATATCTTCAAATCCCAAGTCAAGTTTCAAGTCCATGCAAGATAATTTAAAGTCATATCTCAAGTCGAGTGTCAAGTCTGGGAGTCAACTTTCACAGAAAAAGGAGGTGGTGGTGGGATGTGTGTGTGTGGGGGGAAATATTGAAATCAAAGCTGGTATGGCAAATGTAAAGTACCGCTTCCGTCTTGTGACTGGTAGGCAAAAAGAAGTCAGATGGAAGTATTGTTCAAAGGAGGAAAACCATTTTTGATTCTGCAACATTTCTGTAGAATTTGTTATGTTACTGAACCAAGGTCAGCAAGTCAGTCGCTAAAAATATAGTTGCGAGTTGTGTCAGTGCATCATTTATTGAGAGTCGAGTCTAAGTCAAGTCATTGAAGTGATTTGAGTCTGAGTCAATCGACTCAAGTCTACTTCACTAGCACTACTTCACTGGCACTAGCAATCATTATTCGCAGTAGCGCAAATGAGATTTCAAGGTCAAAACATTTTTACCACTAGAACCTGTATAACAACTTGGATGAGGAAAAAATATTGAGAGATAACTTGCACAAGCTCGCGATAACTAACGCTCCCTATACTTTCAATAACGAGTGCAAAGTGGAATCTCACGCTTGTATTACAAGTTCATTGTACAAAAGCAAAAATAATATTAACTCTTGAAATGTTAATCAAAGTGAAAAGCTCTGGTAAAGTCATTGATCTTTCAATTGTGATCTGTATCGTGAGAAGCTACAGTTTTGCGAGAATAAAGCAGCTCTCTGGTTTCATGGTAGAAACTGATCCCTTTCAGCAAAGCAGTTTGCAAAGTCTCAGACATTTTGTAATGCACTATCTCGATATCATGTACTGTTAATCTTGCTTCTCACAAAATTACAAAAAAACTAAAAAATGTTTACAATAAACCGGGTTAGAATTTGTTTTAATGAAAATTATATTTTAAATTTGTAAATGCCTTTAGATATTTTGCTATAATTTTGGAAGAGAAAAGGTTAATTTAACACATTTAAATTGTTTTTGTGATTTCACACTGTACAAAGGTATCAATGCAAACACCTGTATTGTAAGAAATATTATTGCGGAATGGCAAATGTATTAGTGATTTGCATTTATATAACATTACTGTTAACTTTACAATGGGAAACAGCTTTTGTTTTACTATGGTAATTTGTGTTCAAGTGATATTTGTGCTTGAGCGAGAATACTTTCTTATTTGTAGTAAAAGTGCACAGAGGCTTTCGGTATACTCCTGGTAGCAATTTCACTCATAGGCTGCCTCTTATATGTACATACAATATTTATATATATATAGTGAGGGGATAGATCCAAATGATTTGCAAGGTTTCATTTATTTAACACCATAAATTATAATCACCTGATAGAATCAGGTTTTCTGCATAGTAACAAACCTGTTGCTATTAAACATGCCTTGCGCATAGTGAGCAATTAAGTAGCTATCAGCCACATTGAACAGTAATAATAATAGTGTCAGTATGTTACAATCATTGCTATTAGTCG